>NC_091282.1:910657141-910967974 GCF_032444005.1 Ranitomeya imitator
GCCACAATTCTGTCTCTGAGCTCCTTGGCCAGTTCCTTTGACCTCATGATTCTCATTTGGTCTGACATGCACTATGAGCTGTATGGCCTTATATAGACAGGTGTGTGCCTTTCCAAATCAAGTCCTATCAGTTTAATTAAACACAGCTGGACTCCAATGAAGGAGTAGAACCATCTCAAGGAGGATCACAAGGAAATGGACAGAATGTGACTTAAATATGAGTGTCTGAGCAAAGGCTCTGAATAGTTATGACCATGTGATATGTCAGGTTATCTTTTTTATTAAATTTGCAACAATTTCTACATTTCTGTTTATTTTTTCAGTCAAGATGGGGTGCAGAGTGTACATTAATGGGAAAAAAATGAACTTTTTTGAATTTACCAAATGGCTGCAATGAAACAAACAGTGCAAAATTTAAAGGGGTCTGAATACTTTCCGTACCCACTGTATATAAATATTGTAATATATATATATATATAAAATAGTAATGAGCTTTCGAAGCCTGAATATGTTAAAAGAACTAAAAAACTGGAGCATATGCTCAGCAAGTCGTTTTGACATTTCAGTGTATATGTTCATAATTTTTAATGTTTATTCAGCAATTTTTCATTGTTAGTAGAAGTTTTGCTACTAATTACAATAATAACATAGGAATATAGACTGATGCGGCTCCCAAGTAGTTCTGGCTTACGACGAAAGTACAAAATTACAGTTTGCAGCAGTGAGTGGGAGGCCGGGAAATGACGTGTTTGGAAAGCTTTATTTTATTAACAATACCAGAACACCTTATTAACAGCTATTCATTCCATTAATACCATAGAAAATCTTAAAAATGTAATTTGAGCCAAGAATTGGTAGTGACAAAATGCCATTTCCCGTTGTTCAACAATGAGTAGCTGTGAAATAAGAAACTGTCATATTTAGAGGAAAAACCTTCCCCATAGCTGACAGCTGCCTGTGATATTTCATCACTAAGCAGACAGTTTGCCGTATTAAAACTACTAGTTATAAATTGCTTTCATACTTGGCAGCGCAATCAATTTGGCTGTACAAGTTTTAAAGTATTGGAGTTTTATTTCACACTTGTGGTAGTCTCTTTCTGCCCGGTTTCCAATGCCTTTTGAAGGTCAGAACCAGAAAAAAAGTGAAACAAGTCATACTTATTCCAAGTAAATGGTGGTTGGAAAAAACAAAATGAATACACCCTAATGGATAATGGCAGACGTGGTTTTCCCATCTCATGAGGAGATGGTGGCACTGAGATAGACTGTCACTTTCTCATAAGTGGGGTTCTTCTACCAATTTTAAGAATTCTAGTTGTGTTCACTTCTAAGTTTCTCCCTGCACAGTGGTGCTTTCCATCAACTTTAGCACAACCACATTCATGACTCTGTTTGTTCATTCATTTATTTTACTCACTTATATAGCACCATTAATTCCTCAGCGCTTTCCAGACATTATCGGCCCTGTCCCACTGAGGCTCACAATCTAGATTCCCTATCAGTATGTCTTTGGAGTGTGCGAGGAAACTGGAGAACATGGAGGAAACCCACGCAAACATGGGGAGAACATACAAACTCCTTGCAGATGTTTATCCTTGGTGGGATTTGAACCCAGGACCCCAGAGATATTTATCTTTCTTTCCATCTCTCCTTGATATTTTGTGACTCCTTTGAGGCTGTGGATTAGGTCTCTCCCATTGGTAAGTATAAGGTCTCGTGAACACAAACGTATTTTCGGTCCGAGTGCTATCCGTTAAAAACAAACCGGATCAAACCAATGTTGTTCAATGGGGCAGTGCAGATGTACGATTTTTTTCACTGACCTAATCAGCCTGTGAACAAAATGCCAGCATGCATGATTTTCCTCCACACATCAGATGAGACTCAAGTCTATGGTTGCGAGAAAAATATCGGATACAGTATGAAGCCACAGTATAGCTTCTTTTACAGGTACATTGCAATTCTTTAACAGAGTAAACTGTAAATGAGTAATAGCTGCTGTAATGTATAATGATTAGATCTGTCTCTTTAAGAAAGTGAGGGCGGGAGTGGATTTTCAGTTTCAGTTTCAGTTTTAGCCTGAGGAGAAAATGTTGTGCTGTGTGCTGGAGGAAAAGAGGAGACAAATAAACTACAGTTAAAGCTTACTCTCTTAAATTTCTTGCACCGTGTGGACATTACAGCTGCTGCTGTAAAAAATAAAACGTAGATCTACAATATCCATAGATTTGTCTTGATTCCACACGTGCAACACCATTAAGGAAACATTATGATAGCCCTTCCCCCAAGAAAATATCCAAGAGAAACCATATGTCTGTATCGTCTTATTACTTTTTTTTTTAATTATATCTCTTCAATAAGTCCTGTGTAGTGTAATGTCTGGGTTTTTTGGGGGTGTCCATTGCTGACGGATCAGCCATCTTCTGTTGGTCCTCCCCACCGTCGGGTATCAAATCTTCCACTGGTGGGAGTTCATTACCATTGTTCTGCGGTATGATTTTAAAATGTGAGGAATTTCGAGTGATGGAGTGTCCGTCTCGCTCAGCCGTGACCATATTGCCTTTTCTCTCAGTAACATTATATTTTGCAGGATTATATACAGCTGAGGTTTTGGTGGTTGATTTTTAACGCACAACAACGATATCACCTTTTTTGATGGCACATGGCTGTGCCCCTCGCCTTCTGTCTGCGTAATGTTTCATGGCTTGCTTGTTAAAGAAATCAGTTGATCGCACTGAAGAGTCATTTAGTAAGGCATTTTCTCTGATGAAGCCGCTTTCAGACTGTTTGGAACCTCTGGAATAATTAATCTCTAGAGAAGAAATGGTGAGTGCTGCGCAAAGTACACAACCATGAGTAAAGAATGGTGTCTAAACATCCTCCAAGAGTAACTTCTCACAACGATTCTGGAGCAATTTGGTACTGAATAATGCTTTTCCAGCATGATGGAGTACCATGTTATACAGCACAAGTGAAAACTTAGTGGCTGGGTGAATAAAACATTGAAATTTTGGGCCCATGGCCAGGAATCTCGCCAGATCTCAATTCCATTAAGAACTTGTGGTCAATCCTCAAAAGCAGAATGCAGAAATTGTGATAGACTCCAAGCGCTGGTAAGGCAGAAGCTGATATCTAACAAGCCAAGGCAAAATCTGGAAAAATAAGGGTCAACACTGTCAATATTGCATCTTCACATCTTCACAAAATTTTTAAAAACATGTGAAATGCTTATAGTTGTACTTGATAACCGTAGAAACATCTGACTAAAAGATATAAAAATATGATGCAGAAAACTTTGTGAAAACCAAAACTGGTTTTAGTCTTAAAATGTTTGTCCATCACTGTAGAAGGTGCAACATCTTCATTTGAAGTTCAAGTAGTGTGATCACGTGCAAACTCATTGAAATTGAAAACAGACTGCCAGTCATGGGAGTTCCTGTAGCATACTAAGTAGAAATACTAAGTAGAAATCACGTACATCTACCTTTAAAAGAAAACGGAAATGCAAACTTTATCATATGTAACTATGACCTGTGAGTAATTTATAATTGCACAGATGCCAGGTTCTATCATGTTGCTGTGATACTGTATATACTATCCATGGTATCCAGGGCCGTATTTGCCACTAGGCACTTGAGGGCACGTGCCTAGGGCAGGGCAATGTGAGGGGGCGGCACCTGAGCAAGTTTAAAAAAAAAAATTTATTATTATTTTTTTTTTAAGGTTCGGGGGTCACCCCGCCCACCCACCTACCTCAGCCACGGCTGCTGCGGGGGGAGGGGGTCTCGGGCGCAGGGCCGCCCGCTATCCGGGCATTACTTGTTAGTGTGCATCTGGCGTCCAGAAATGGGTGCTGTACTTTTAAGCAGCAGGCAGGCCCAAGTGCATCATGGTCCTGACGCCGGTCATGTGACATGCTGCACGCTCTTCTGAATGTAGGAGCACTGGAGCAGACTGCAGAGCTGAGCAGCATGCCATGTTTGTGGGAGAAGATACCGAAGTCGGCGGTGAGCAGGGAGAGGAGGTGGGCAGTGTGAGAGGAATCTGCAGAGAGGAGTGAGGTGAGAGAGGAGACGGGAGTCTGCTGATGTGTGTGAGGAGAGGGGAGGCTGCTAAGGGGAGAATATGAGAGGCTGGAGAGGAGATGAGAGGGGAGGCTGCTAAGGGGAGAGGAGAGGCTGGTGAGGGGAGGTTGCTAAGGGGAGAGGAGAGGCTGGAGAGGGGAGGCTGCTAAGGGGAGGGGAGAGGCTGGTAAGGGGAGGCTGCTAAGGGGAGGATATGAGTGACTGCTGAGGAGAGGAGATGAGAGGCTGGAGAGGGGAGGCTGCTAAGGGGAGAGGAGAGGCTGGTGAGGGGAGGCTGCTAAGGGGAGGATATGAGTGGCTGCTGAGGAGAGGAGATGAGAGGCTGGAGAGGGGAGGCTGCTAAGGGGAGAGGAGAGGCTGGTGAGGGGAGGCTGCTAAGGGGAGGATATGAGAGGCTGGAGAGGAGATGAGAGGGGAGGCTGCTAAGGGGAGAGGAGAGGCTGGTGAGGGGAGGCTGCTAAGGGGGGATATGAGAGGCTGGAGAGGAGATGAGAGGGGAGGCTGGTGAGAGGAGGCTGCTAAGGGGAGGATATGGGAGGCTGCTAAGGGGAGAGGGGAGGCTGCTAAGGGGAGGATATGAGAGGCTGGAGAGGAGATGAGAGGGGAGGCTGCTAAGGGGAGAGGAGAGGCTGGTGAGGGGAGGCTGCTAAGGGGAAAGGAGAGGCTGGTGAGGGGAGGCTGCTAAGGGGAGGATATGAGAGGCTGGAGAGGAGATGAGAGGGGAGGCTGCTAAGGGGAGAGGAGAGGCTGGTGAGGGGAGAATATGAGAGGCTGGAGAGGAGATGAGAGGGGAGGCTGCTAAGGGGAGAGGAGAGGCTGGTGAGGGGAGGCTGCTAAGGGGAGGATATGAGAGGCTGGAGAGGAGATGAGAGGGGATGCTGCTAAGGGGAGAGGAGAGGCTGGTGAGGGGAGGATATGAGTGGCTGCTGAGGAGATGAGATGAGAGGCTGGAGAGGGGAGGCTGCTAAGGAGAGAGGAGAGGCTGGAGAGGGGAGGCTGCTAAGGGGAGGGGAGAGGCTGGTGAGGGGAGGCTGCAAAGTGGAGGATATGAGTGGCTGCTGAGGAGAGGAGATGAGAGGCTGGAGAAGAGAGGCTGGAGAGGGGAGGCTGCTAAGGGGAGAGGAGAGGCTGAAAAGGGGAGGCTGCTAAAGGGAGGGGAGAGGCTGGTAAGGGGAGGCTGCTAAGGGGAGGATATGAGTGGCTGCTGAGGAGAAGAGATGAGAGGCTGGAGAGGGGAGGCTGCTAAGGGGAGAGGAGAGGCTGGTGAGGGGAGGCTGCTAAGGGGAGGATATGAGTGGCTGCTGAGGAGAGGAGATGGGAGGCTGGAGAGGGGAGGCTGCTAAGGGGAGAGGAGAGGCTGGTGAGGGGAGGCTGCTAAGGGGAGGATATGAGAGGCTGGAGAGGAGATGAGAGGGGAGGCTGCTAAGGGGAGAGGAGAGGCTGGTGAGGGGAGGCTGCTAAGGGGGGATATGAGAGGCTAGAGAGGAGATTAGAGGGGAGGCTGCTAAGGGGAGAGGAGAGGCTGGTGAGGGGAGGCTGCTAAGGGGAGGATATGGGAGGCTGCTAAGGGGAGAGGGGAGGCTGCTAAGGGGAGGATATGAGAGGCTGGAGAGGAGATGAGAGGGGAGGTTGCTAAGGGGAGAGGAGAGGCTGGTGAGGGGAGGCTGCTAAGGGGAGAGGAGAGGCTGGTGAGGGGAGGCTGCTAAGGGGAGGATATGAGAGGCTGGAGAGGAGATGAGAGGGGAGGCTGCTAAGGGGAGAGGAGAGGCTGGTGAGGGGAGGCTGCTAAGGGGAGGATATGAGAGGCTGGAGAGATGAGAGGGGAGGCTGCTAAGGAGAGAGGAGAGGCTGGTGAGGGGAAGCTGCTAAGGGGAGGATATGAGAGGCTGGAGAGGAGATGAGAGGCTGGTGAGGAGAGGAGATGGGAGGCTGGTGAGGAGATGGGAGGCTGCTGAGGAGATGGGAGGCTGCTGAGGAGATGAGGGGGGATGCTGAGGAGGGGGGATGCTGAGGAGGGAGGCTGCTGAGGAGAGGGGAGGCTGCTGAGGAGAGGGGAGGCTGCTGAGAGGAGAGGGGAGGCTGCTGAGAGGGGAGGCTGGTGAGAGGAGAGGGGAGGCTGGTGAGGAGAGGGGAGGCTGGTGAGGAGAGGGGAGGCTGGTGAGGAGAGGCTGGTGAGGAGAGGGGAGGCTTTTGAGGAGAGGAAAGGCTGCTGGTGAGGAGAGGAGAGGAGAGGCTGCTGGTGAGGAGAGGGGAGGCTGATGAGGAGAGGAGAGGCTGGTGAGAGGGAAGGCTGGTGAGGAGAGAAGAAGGGAGGCTGGAGAGGGGAGGCTGGTGAGAGGGGAGGCTGGTGAGAAGATGGGAGGCTGGTGAGAAGATGGGAGGCTGTTGAGGAGAGGAGAGGCTGCTGGTGAGGAGAGGGGAGGCTGGTGAGAGGAGAGGCTGGTGAGAGGGAAGGCTGGTGAGGAGAGAAGGGAGGCTGGTGAGGAGAGGGGAGGCTGGTGAGGAGAGGGGAGGCTGGTGAGGGGAAGAGAGGCTGGTGAGGAGAGGAGAGGCTGGTGATGAGAGGAGATGGGAGGCTGGTGAGGAGATGGGATGCTGGTGAGGAGATGAGAGGGGAAGCTGCTGAGGAGATGAGAGGCTGGTGAGGAGAGGAGATGAGAGGCTGGGGAGGCTGGAGAGGAGATGAGAGGCTGGTGATGGGAGGCTGCTGAGGAGAGGTGAGGCTGGTGAGGAGATGAGAGGCTGCTGAGGTAGCTGCATTCGGCAGGTGGAGGCTGCATCTGGCAGGTGGAGGCTGCTTACGGGAGTGAGGAGAGGTTGCTGAGGAAAGTCTGCGTCCTGCATCCAACAGGGTGAGGCTGAAGAGGGGGTTCCCTTTAGAAATCTGTCAAACCTTGCAACCATGGCAGAATCAACTGACCATGTAATGTGTATGAGATTCACCAGATTCTCACATGACAACTGGAAAGGTTTGCTAAGGCTATTTTCACATCAGCAATTTTCTCCGTTCGCGGCAGATACTGCAGTTTTTCCGCATCTGCCGCGTAACGTATCAGTTACGGGCCGGCAACTCTGCGTTCGGTCTCATTCATTCCCTTTGGGACTTGCGGACATGTGCGGCACTTGAGGTTTTGCACTTGAGGCGAGACAAAAAAACACGGCTAGCAGCATTTTTTTTCCCTGTTGCTGCAAGTACCGCATTTGCCGGATCGCGGCAAAACCGCAAGTGCCGCACATGTCCAAGTCCCATAGGGAATGAATGAGGCCGAACGCACTGTTACCATAAGTGATCCGTTACGGATGCGGAAAAACTGCCGCAAATGTCAAAAATCGCTGATGTTAAAGTAGCCTAAGTCACTGCCGATAGTGTCCTACTCACCAATGGGGGAGGCAGCACGAAAAGTGCCTAGGGCAGCAGAAACTCTAAATACAGCCCTGATGGTATCTACCCTTACATAATTTTCTACAACAATAAATACAAATATCTGAACTTCAACTGACATTTTATAGTTGGTTGGAATATATATTATCCAAAACCAAAGACTTTTTCTCTCACTCTGTCTCTCCTTTTTTTCCTTTTTATATATTTTTTGTATTGTATACATTTTTTAAGTCTTAATCCATTTATCCGGATCCTGTGTATTGTGTGTGTTTATGGTAATGTATTTTACTTTATATATACTGTTTGTATGAGAATATTTTATACATGTGTAACGTGGCCTGGAGCTACTAGTCTTCCATATCCCACCACGCTACATGAAAATAGGGATCCTGGCTGGGTGTATGTGCTGTAGTTACTTTGGCGATATGTCTCTGCTCACCGTGTGGTGCCATTGTACTTGACAGGCCAGGACCAGATGGTATGGAGATGAGTAAGGGAGATCAAAGCCCAAAAACAAACTTTACTGAACAGTAACGTGATAAGAACTATGTATATCAGCAGGGACGCTGCTTCCATTAGGCGATTTGAGCCCTTTGGCTCAGGCGGCAGAAGAGAGAGGGCGGCAGATTCCGTAGTAACTGGATTTGCACTGCTAGGTTTTTTTTTTTTTTACAAAACTCTGGGGTCAAGTGCCCGCCCCCCCTCCTCTCTCCCTCCTTCCCGCCCCCCCTCCTCCCTCCTTCCTTCCCGCCCCCCCTCCCTGAAGACGTAATACTCACCTTCCTCCAGCGGTGGCTGCAACTGTGTCTCAGCGCCGGCAGCGCGTCCTGTCTTCAGCGGTCACATGGTACCGCTCATTTAAGGTCATGAATATGCGCATATTCATGACCTTAATTAGCGCTATCATGTGACCGCTGAAGACGGGAAGGAAGACGCTGCAGAAGAGATTCCAGGAAGTTCTGTTCTGTGCCGCGCGGTGAGAGGTGAGTATGACAGGGAAAAAGGATGGGGAGCCATGCACGCAGGGTGGGAGGATAGGGGAGGCATGCACGCAGGGCAGAAGGATAGGGGAGCCAAGTACGCAGGGGAGAAGGATGGGGGAGCAATGAACGCAGGGGAGAAGGATGGGGAGCCGCAAACGCAGGGGAGAAGGATGGGGGAGCCGTGAACGCAGGGGAGAAGGATGGGGGAGCCGTGAACGCAGGGGAGAAGGATGGGGGAGCCGTGAACGCAGGGGAGAAGGATGGGGGAGCCGTGAACGCAGGGGAGAAGGATGGGGGAGCCGTGAACGCAGGGAAGAAGGATGGGGGAGCCGTGAACGCAGGAGAGAAGGATGGGGGAGCTGTGAACGCAGGGGAGAAGGATAGGGGAGCCGTGAACGCAGGCGCAGGGGAGAAGGATGGGGGAGCCGTGAACGCAGGGGAGAAGGATGGGGGAGCCGTGAACGCAGGGGAGAAGGATGGGGGAGCCGTGAACGCAGGGGAGAAGGATGGGGGTGCCGTGAACGCAGGGGAGAAGGATGGGGGAGCCGTGAACGCAGGGGAGAAGGATGGGGGAGCCGTGAACGCAGGGGAGAAAGATGGGGGAGCCGTGCACGCAGGGGAGAAGGATGGGGGAGCTGTGAACGCAGGGGAGAAGGATAGGGGAGCCGTGAACGCAGGCGCAGGGGAGAAGGATGGGGGAGCCGTGAACGCAGGGGAGAAGGATGGGGGAGCCGTGAACGCAGGGGAGAAGGATGGGGGAGCCGTGAACGCAGGGGAGAAGGATGGGGGAGCCGTGAACGCAGGGGAGAAGGATGGGGGAGCTGTGAATGCAGGGGAGAAGGATGGGGGAGCCGTGAACGCAGGGGAGAAGTATGGGGGAGCCATGAATGCAGGGGAGAAGGATGGGGGAGCCATGAACACAGGGGAGAAGAATGGGGGAGCCATGAACGCAGGGGAGAAGAATGGGGGAGCCATGAATGCAGGGGAGAGGGATGGGGGAGCCATGAACGCAGGGGAGAAGGATGGGGAGCCATGAACGCAGGGGAGAGGGATGGGGGAGCCATGAACGCAGGAGAGAAGGATGGGAGAGCCATGCACGCAGGGTGGGAGGATAGAGGAGCCATGCACGCAGGGGAGAAGGATGGGGGAGCCATGCACACAGGGTGGGAGGATGGAGTATAAATATGGAGTATAAATACTAGGCCCTATAGGGGGGACACAGTGTGAGAGGACAGTGTGAAGAGGGGGCCGGTATAGAAAGGAGAGGTCAATGTGAAGAGCATGTACCATAAGAGGGACAGTGTGGGGGTCATATTTTGTGCAGACAACATAGTGAGGGGCAATTTTTTATTCCGGAGCATTATAATGACACTTGTATCTTTAAGGGCGTCTTGTGGAGACTTTCTGCAAAAGAGCGGAAAAGATGGAAGTCTGCAGAGACGGCTGTGGCTGAGAAAACTCATCATGGGGTCTGGACAAGATGAAGAAAAGAAGGAGAACGGCTCCAGAGTCAACGCCATCTATAAGGTACCTGGATGTAAATGTTATTTGTGATACGAACCAATTCTCATGTTTTTATTTATGTTAGGAGCTTTAAAGGGGTTGTCCAGGTTTGTAATGAGTCTGCAGTCATTCTTTGTGACTGCAGACTTCTGACTTCTCACAGTGCGAACTGCACGCTGTCAGGATTCTCTCGTGCCGGTGATTTACATACACGCGGTCATGTGCTGACTAGGGTTGAGCGAAACGTGTCGGCCAGATTCAGAAGTCACCGACTTTTGGCAAAGTCGGGTTTAATGAAACCCGACCCGACCCCTGTGTGGGGTCGGCCATGAGGTCGGTGATCTTCTGATCTGGAATCGGAAATCCGATACCGAGTTCCGATATGTTTAAGATATCGGGAATCGGTATCGGAATTCATATTTAAGTGTAAAATAAAGAATAAAAATAAAAAAATATTGATATACTCACCCTCGGATGCGCCCTGGTTCTCACCGGCAGCCTTCCTTCCTAAGAATGAGCGCCTGAAGGGCCTTCGATGACGTCGCGGCTTGTGATTGGTCGCGTGAGCGGTCACATGGGCGTCACGCGACGAATCACAAGCCGCGGCGTCATCTAAGGTTCTTTAGGCGCTAATTCTTAGGAAGGAAGCGTCCGAGGGTGCGTCCGAGGGTGAGTATATTCCTAGTAGGTATATACTCACCCTCGGACGCGCCCTGGTTCTAACCCGCAGCCTTCCTTCCTAAGAATCAGCGCCTGAAGGACCTGAGATGACGTCGCGGCTTGTAATTGGTCGCGTGACGCCCATGTGACCGCTCACGTGACCAATCATAAGCCGCGACGTCATCGAAGGTCCTTCAGGCGCTCATTCTTAGGAAGGAAGGTTGCCGGTGAGAACCAGGGCGCGTCCGAGGGTAAATATTTTTTATTTTGATTCTTTATTTTACACTTAAATATGGATCCCAGGGCCTGAAGGAGAGTTTCCTCTTCTTCAGACCCTGGGAACCATTAGAAACCCAATGCACTGCATTGGGTTTCGTGTTTCGGCCGACCCCGACCCCGACTTTTCTATAGGATCGGCCGATTTCACTCGACTTGACTTTTGAAAAAGTCGGGTTTCGTGAAACCCGACCCGATCCTATAAAAAGAAAAGTCGCTCAACCCTAGTGCTGACTAGACATGTGTAGCCTCCGTCATTGAAAATGAACTAAGCGAGGCCGGGCACATCTAGGCGGAATGTGGTCAGAAGTATACAAATCACATGCTTGTGCTGACATGACCGTCCACCGGCAAGGGAGAATCCTAAAAGTGTGCAGTGCATGCGTTGTGAGAATTCAGAAGCTGCGATGTCAGGATTCAGCTCTGCAGGTTCCAGTCGTCATCACATGGACACCTCACTCATATGCGATTTTCCTACTTATGGTCCTGTGACAACGAGCTTCTCTTCTGCTTCTCTCAGTTTTTCACTGAACATTGAGAGCATTAGGGAGAGGAGCTCGTGGGTACATGACTAAGTGTGCAAATCGCATATTTCCATGGTGGAGGGGGGGCACCAAAATGAATTCTTGTCCCTGGTGCCAGAAACCCTAGATACACCTCTGCCGGTATGCCACTGCGAGCGGCGATTACCGGGTCCGGTGGAGGGATGTGTGGGCACAGGCAGTGAGGCAGGGACTGTGGGGGGGGGGGGCGCCATTTTTCCGTTCGCCTCAGGCAGCAGAGAGGCTAGGTTCACCCCTGTATATCAGATAGTAGGCACAATACTTCATGAATGCTTCACTTGCCATGTTCAGAAATAAGAACTTTATAGTTATGTGCAATGATGCATTGCTTTCCTCACATTTCACAACAGTCCAGCAAACCATCAAGGGAAGCTCCATCTCCCCCTGTGGGGACCGCAAAGGTCGAGGTGCAACGCTAATGACCCTCACAGCCACTCTCAGTTCCCAGTTGACTTGTGAGGACCCCACTGGCTGGGGTACGTTGGTATGACTCCTCACTAGTACCTCCAAAGTCCATTTGAAGATGGTCACAGGTTCTAGCCTGTACCCCTGCCTCCTAAGTTTTCAGTAGGTGAGTTCATGTCCTAATATAGTGACCAGTGAGCTTTCACTCTTCTCAGTCATTTGATAAAATCCTGCTTATGCAATTCTGTCCATATTCTGATTTCATTTCAGATATTGAGAAAAACATGCATGTGTCTTTTTATGTAGTGCATGTAAACTTCGGGTTCCAACTGTACATTGAGATGAAAAAAACACAGCATCTTACCTGGTTGATATATACTGTATGTGAAGGGTATCAATCCATTTATCTATTTGACATATTTACATCTGTAAAAAGCCTATATTTCTGTGATTGGTTTTTAAATGTCTGGGACTCTAATACATTAATTCAGACATAAGCCCTATTTATATATGCATTTTATTTACATTTAGAATAAAGATACATGTTTTTAAGGGTTTGTCATACATTGGTATTTCTACTCTTTTTTTTTCAAATCCAATTCCTATGCTTTACTGAGACACAATGTGCACAAAGGTACCTCTACTGCCCGTATCAGGTTTATACGGCCGGTGACGTCACATCTGACACATCCGGTATTTGGAAGCAATGCGTCCCCGGCAGCCATATCCTGTATTCTGGCTTACCGGTGACATCATATCCTTGGTCTAGATACAAATATCCTGATTTTGCTGCCACGTGGGAAAAAGTGGCAACCAGTAGTTCCTTACGATTTATTCAGCTTCTTCTTGAAGAAGAAAAACAAACACTTGCTACACGTTCTGATAAACTTAAAGAACAAGCAGAGATAACAATTTTTTTTTCCTTGGAATCTGATTTCTCAGCCAGAGAGAATAAGTTACAAACTAATCTTGAACACTTTCAACATCATTTGAAAGAGAGGAAACATCGGCAATATCTGAGGGATATGCAAGATTGTAAGGATAACAAGTAGTATCTATTAATCAGGACCAAGGGGACTAATCAGGATTTTGCTACAGACCTCTCCTCAACAGATACTGTCCTCTCTGACTTTGAGGGAAAAGGTAGAACACTTAGGTGTAGGAACCAGGGGAGAGGAAGACGTCCTAGTGCCCGTGGAATCATAGAGAGAACTGAAAATAACCATGGGGTCTATTTTTTATATCAAAGTGATCCTCTCAGTAATCACATGCATCAAATCAGGAAATAGTCTTAGTAGAATCAATAGGAGCTAATGGTCAACAAGAACAGGACTATAGTTTTACTGGTAATGTGGGCACTGGTATTCAGGTCATTAACTTGTCCCAAAAGGAGCTTACTACTCAAGAACTGGCAGTTCTGAAAAAAGGTTTAACCTTTGTCCCGAGTACTGACTTTGACTTATTTTGAGCAGTTAATGATCTTAATCTTTTTCTGCGAAAAATACGTTGGCAAAAGTATTTCCTTAAACAGGAGAATCGCACGTGTTCTGAAATGGGGATATCGGTGGATCTATTGTGAGGTTGTTAAATAGCATTGGTGAAGTTAACCTGAATGCTATAAGGAAGTATCTGTTCACAGATTTAAAGAACAAGAGCATAAAAATGCAACCTTCCACTGGGGATGTTTCGGCAATTGATGTGTTTGAAAGCCTTATGACAAAATATCTGATGGATCTTTCTGAGCACGGAGTACAGTGTCAGTTCAAATGCAGTAAGGCTGAGATGGTTATTATTAACCAGCTTGGACAGGACAACCATGTTGCTATTAAGCCCTCTGACAAGGGTGGCAACGTGCTTTTGCCCAGAAGCATGAACTGGGCACTACCATGTACTGGTGACTACCACCAACTGGTGACTACAACGTACTGGTGACTGCAACGTACTGAGGACTACAATGTACGGGCACCACAATGGCAGTTTGCAATTTTCACTCAGCAACATCCACTGCTGCCTGTTTCTGGAAAACACCCATGGAGTGAAAATCGTCACTACATCTGTAGATAAATTCCCAAAGGGGTATAATTTCCAAAATGGGATCAGTTGAGGGGAAGTCTGCTATTCCAGCACTTACGGGCTCTGTATATGGAGTCCACAAACTATTGTAGGAAAATCTATGCTCCAGGAGGAAAATGGTACTCTGTCCCTCTGTGTTTCACTGTATGGCTAAGCAATACTGTACAGCCACATATGGGATATTTCTACATTCAGCAAAAATTGTGGATTCATTTTGGTGCTTATTTTTACCCATTTCCCAGTGTGAAAATACAAAATCTGGGGCTAAAACAAAATTTTGGTGGTAAAAATGTAATTATTTTTTCTTCACTGCCCAATGTTATAAAATTCTGTGACATACCTGTGGTGTCAATCATTGCACCTCTAGATGAATTAATTGAGAAGTGTAGTTTGTAAAGTAGGGTCACTTATGGGGGGTTCGGCTATTCCGGCACCACATACCCTTAAACCAGTCCAGCAAAATATGAACTTTAATATGATGCTTCTTCCCTTCTGATCTTTGCACTGTGCCTCAAAAGTAATTTTTGGCCATATATTGGGTATTGGTGTACTCAAGCGAAATTGCACAAAATATTTTTGAGTCCATTTTTCCCTGTTAACCTTGGGAAAATGAATAATTTGGGGCTAAAAGAAGATTTTTATATTTTCATGGCTCAACGTTACTAACTTCTGTGAAGCACCATGGAGTTCAAGGTGCTCACCACACATCTAGATAAATTCCTTGAGGGGTCTAGTTTTCAAAATGGGGTCACTTGTGGGGGGTTTCCACTGTTTAGGCTCATCAGGGGCTCGCCAAATGCGACATGACACTTTCAGAAAATTCCATCAATATCTGCGTTCCAAAATTTCATTTTATCCTTTCTGAGCCCTGCAGTGTCTACAAACAGTTGTTTCCCCTCACACATGGAGAATCTGTGCACTCAGAAAAAATTACACGACACATTTTGGGATCTATTTTTTTCCTGTTAAAAAACTCAAAAAAGTTAAATCGCACTCCTTCCATGCCCTGTCACGCGCAGAAACAGTATTATTCATCCACATTTTGGGGATCAGCGTACTCAGAAGAAATTGCACAACATATTTTATGGTGCATTTTCTCCTGTGAAAATAAAAAAAATTGTGGCAAAAATTTTTTTTGTAGTTTTCCCCCACAGATGGAGTATTGGTGTACTCAGGAGAGATTGCACAACAAATTCTATATTGCAATTTCTCCTGTAACCCTTGTGTAACAAAATTAGGGGCTAAAAACATTTTTGTGCGAAAAATGTATTTTTTTTTTATTTTCATGGCTCAAAGTTATAAGCTACTGTGAAGCACCTGGGAGTTCATGGTGCTCACCACACATCTAGATAAATTTTCTGAGGGGTCTATTTTCCAAAATGGTGCCACGTGTTACATGTGAGCGGCTTCTACTGTTTAGGCACATCAGGGGCTCTCCAAACGCGACATGTCATCCACTAATTATTCCAGCAAATTTTACATTCAAAAAGTCAAATGGCGCTTCTTCCCTTCCATGCACCAAGTAGTTGTCCCCCACATATGCGGCATCAGTGTACTCAGGAGAAATTGCACAACAAATTTTATGGTACAATTTCTTCTGTTACCCTTGTGAAAATACAAATTTGGGGCTAAAAACATTTTTCTGTGAAAAATTAGATTTTTTTATTTTCATGGCTCAATGTTATAAACTTCCATGTAGCACCTGGGGATTGATGGTGCTCATCACACATCTACATAAGTTCCCTGAGGGGTCTAGTTTCCAAAATGGTGTTACTTGTCAGTGGTTTCCACTGTTTAAGCACAACAGGTGTTCTCCAGACATGACATGGCATCTGCTAATTGTTCCAGCAAATTTTACATTAAAAAAGTCAAATGGCGCTCCTTCCCTTCCTAGCACTGCCGTGCGCTCAAACAGATGTTTTCCTCCACATATGATGCATCAGCGTATTCAGGAGAAATTGTACAACAAATTTTGAGGTCCAATCTTTCCCGTTACCCTTGCAAAAAAAAAAACATTTTGGTCTAAAGTAAAATTTTTGTCAAAAAAGTTAAATGTTCATTTTTTCCTTCCACATTCTATTTATTCCTGTGAAGCACCTGAAGGGTCAATAAACTTCTTGAATGTGGTTTTGAACACCTTGAGGGGGTGTAGTTTTTAGAATTGCGCCACTTTTAGGTATTTCCTGTCATATAAACCCCTCAATGTCACTTCAAATATGAGGTGGTCCCTAAAAAATGGTTTTGTAAATGTTGTTGGAGAAGTGAGAAATCGTAGGTCAACTTTTAACCTTTATAAAAAAAAATGATGCTTCAAAAAATTTGCTGATTTAATGTAGGCATGTGGGAAATGTTATTTGTTATGTATTTTGTGTGATATAACTTTCTGACTTTGTGGCAAAAAAATTTAAAGTTTGAAAATTTCAAAATTTCTCATATTTTAACAAACAAATGCAAGTCATATTGAACAAATTTTACCACTAACATGAAGTACAATATGTCTCAAGAAAATATTCTCTGAATCAGTGGGATCCGTTACAGAGTTAGGCCGCCGTCACACATGCGAGTTTTACGGACGTAAGAGCGCAGAATCTACGTCCGTAAAACTCGCAAAAAATACGGCACAATTATTCTCTATGCCCCTGCTCCTATTTGCCGTATTTTACTGATCAGTATTATACGGCTTTCTACGGCCGTACAAAATCGCAGCATGCTGCGTTTGTCACCGTACTGCGCAAGAAATACGCCAATGAAAGTCTATGGAAGCGTGAAAAATACGGATTACACACGGACAAGCAGTGTGACTTGCGAGAAATACGCAGCGCTGTTAGAGAGAAAAGCCGGTAATTCAGTGCGGTGTACAGTAAAATCACACTGACAGCTTACAGTAGAATAGGTAGAATAAATGTGTACACATAGAATAGGTATATATATATATATATATGTCAGTGAGACACATATATGTATATATATTAATATTTATTCCAGCGCTAGACAGCTTGAAAGCCGGTAATTCAATTACCGGCTTTTTCCTTCTCCTTCCTAAAACCCGACATGATTTGAGACATGGTTTACATACAGTAAACCATGTCTTCTCTCCATTTTTTTTGCAGATTCCACACTACTAATGTCAGTAGTGTGTATCTGCAAAATTTGGCCGTTCTAGCTCTTAAAATAAAGGGTTAAATGGCGGAAAAAATTGGCGTGGGCTCCCGCGCAATTTTCTCCGCCAGAGTAGTAAAGCCAGTGACTGAGGGCAGATATTAATAGCCTGGAGAGGGTCCACGGTTATTGGCCCCCCCATGGCTAAAAATATCTGCCCCCAGCCACCCCAGAAAAGGCACATCTGGAAGATGCGCCTATTCTGGCACTTGGCCACTCTCTTCCCATTCCCGTGTAGCGGTGGGATATGGGGTAATGAAGGGTTAATGCCACCTTGCTATTGTAAGGTGACATTAAGCCTAATTAATAATGGAGAGGCGTCAATTATGACACCTATCCATTATTAATCCAATACTAGTAAAGGGTTAAATAAAACACAAACACATTTTTTAAAATTATTTTAATGAAATAAAAACAATGGTTGTTGCAGTATTTTATTCAACGCCCAATCCAGTCACTGAAGACCCTCGTTCTGTGAGTAAAAAAACATAATAAACCAACAATATACTTACCCTCCGCAGATCTGTAACGTCCAACGATGTAAATCCTTCTGAAGGGGTTAAAACATTTTGCAGCAAGGAGCTGTGCTAATGCACGCTGCTCCTCGCTGCAAAACCCCAGGGAATGAGGCTAAAAATAGATCAATGATCTATATTTAGCTTCATTTGCGGTGAGGCGCCCTCTGCTGGCTGTTCATAGATCGTGGGAAATTACCTAGAAAGCTCCCTGGCTGCATTAGCACAGCTCCTTGCTGCAAAATGTTTTAACCCCTTCAGAAGGATTTACATCGTTGGACGTTACAGATCTGCGGAGGGTAAGTATATTGTTGGTTTATTATGTTTTTTTACTCACAGAACGAGGGTCTTCAGTGACTGGATTGGGCGTTGAATAAAATACTGCAACAACCATTGTTTTTATTTCATTAAAATAATTTTAAAAAATGTGTTTGTGTTTTATTTAACCCTTTACTAGTATTGGATTAATAATGGATAGGTGTCATAATTGACGCCTCTCCATTATTAATTAGGCTTAATGTCACCTTACAATAGCAAGGTGGCATTAACCCTTCATTACCCCATATCCCACCGCTACACGGGAATGGGAAGAGAGTGGCCAAGTGCCAGAATAGGCGCATCTTCCAGATGTGCCTTTTCTGGGGTGGCTGGGGGCAGATATTTTTAGCCAGGGGGGGGCCAATAACCGTGGACCCTCTCCAGGCTATTAATATCTGCCCTCAGTCACTGGCTTTACTACTCTGGCGGAGAAAATTGCGCGGGAGCCCACGCCAATTATTTCCGCCATTTAACCCTTTATTTTAAGAGCTAGAACGGCCAAATTTTGCAGATACACACTACTGACATTAGTAGTGTGGAATCTGCAAAAAAAATGGAGAGAAGACATGGTTTACTGTATGTAAACCATGTCTCAAATCATGTCGGGTTTTAGGAAGGAGAAGGAAAAAGCCGGTAATTGAATTACCGGCTTTCAAGCTGTCTAGCGCTGGAATAAATATTAATATATATACATATATGTGTCTCACTGACATATATATATATATATACCTATTCTATGTGTACACATTTATTCTACCTATTCTACTGTAAGCTGTCAGTGTGATTTTACTGTACACCGCACTGAATTACCGGCTTTTCTCTCTAATATATGTGTCTACTGACACATATATATATATATATATATATATATATATATATATAGATATATATATATATATATATATATATATACAGTGGGGCAAAAAAGTATTTAGTCAGTCAGCAATAGTGCAAGTTCCACCACTTAAAAAGATGAGAGGCGTCTGTAATTTACATCATAGGTAGACCTCAACTATGGGAGACAAACTGAGAAAAAAAAATCCAGAAAATCACATTGTCTGTTTTTTTAACATTTTATTTGCATATTATGGTGGAAAATAAGTATTTGGTCAGAAACAAAATTTCATCTCAATACTTTGTAATATATCCTTTGTTGGCAATGACAGAGGTCAAACGTTTTCTGTAAGTCTTCACAAGGTTGCCACACACTGTTGTTGGTATGTTGGCCCATTCCTCCATGCAGATCTCCTCTAGAGCAGTGATGTTTTTGGCTTTTCGCTTGGCAACACGGACTTTCAACTCCCTCCAAAGGTTTTCTATAGGGTTGAGATCTGGAGACTGGCTAGGCCACTCCAGGACCTTGAAATCCTTCTTACGAAGCCACTCCTTCGTTGCCCTGGCGGTGTGCTTTGGATCATTGTCATGTTGAAAGACCCAGCCACGTTTCATCTTCAATGCCCTTGCTGATGGAAGGAGGTTTGCACTCAAAATCTCACGATACATGGCCCCATTCATTCTTTCATGTACCCGGATCAGTCGTCCTGGTCCCTTTACAGAGAAACAGCCCCAAAGCATGATGTTTCCACCACCATGCTTTACAGTAGGTATGGTGTTTGATGGATGCAACTCAGTATTCTTTTTCCTCCAAACACGACAAGTTGTATTTCTACCAAACAGTTCCAGTTTGGTTTCATCAGACCATAGGACATTCTCCCAAAACTCCTCTGGATCATCCAAATGCTCTCTAGCAAACTTCAGACGGGCCCGGACATGTACTGGCTTAAGCAGTGAGACACGTCTGGCACTGCAGGATCTGAGTCCATGGTGGCGTAGTGTGTTACTTATGGTAGGCCTTGTTACATTGGTCCCAGCTCTCTGCAGTTCATTCACTAGGTCCCCCCGCGTGGTTCTGGGATTTTTGCTCACCGTTCTTGTGATCATTCTGACCCCCACGGGGTGGGATTTTGCGTGGAGCCCCAGATCGAGGGAGATTATCAGTGGTCTTGTATGTCTTCCATTTTCTAATTATTGCTCCCACTGTTGATTTCTTCACTCCAAGCTGGTTGGCTATTGCAGATTCAGTCTTCCCAGCCTGGTGCAGGGCTACAATTTTGTTTCTGGTGTCCTTTGACAGCTCTTTGGTCTTCACCATAATGGAGTTTGGAGTCAGACTGTTTGAGGGTGTGCACAGGTGTCTTTTTATACTGATAACAAGTTTAAACAGGTGCCATTACTACAGGTAATGAGTGGAGGAAAGAGGAGACTCTTAAAGAAGAAGTTACAGGTCTGTGAGAGCCAGAAATCTTGATTGTTTGTTTCTGACCAAATACTTATTTTCCACCATAATATGCAAAAAAAATGATAAAAAAAACAGACAATGTGATTTTCTGGATTTTTTTTTCTCAGTTTGTCTCCCATAGTTGAGGTCTACCTATGATGTAAATTACAGACGCCTCTCATCTTTTTAAGTGGTGGAACTTGCACTATTGCTGACTGACTAAATACTTTTTTGCCCCACTGTATATATATATACAGTATATATATATTTTCTTTTCTTTTTGGGACACATGGATCACTTCTATAGCGGTATGTTGGTTTTGCTAGCCTGCGAGAAAACCACGCAGTACGGATGCCATACGGATTACATACGGAGGATGCCATGCGCAAAAAACGCTGACACACCCTGCCTACGGAGGAGCTACGGACCACTTTTTTCGGGACTTTTCAGCGTATTACGGCCGTAATATACGGACCGTATTGTTTTACGCTGTGTGTGACGCCGGCCTTATAACCACATAAAGTGACACTGATCAGAATTGTAAAATTTGGTCTGGTCAGGAAGGTGAAAACAGGCTTCGGGGTGAAGGGGTTAACGGCCAGTGTGAACGTACTCCTACACGTTGCATGCATACCAACCTATACTCTAGTTAATTTGTTTTAGTTTTGTTTATAGTAAAGGGGATGTCCGGTCTAAAATGAAGTCTGCAGTCACTTTGTGGGCTGTCTAGGGGGCGCAGTCTCGCTCCACACAAGTGTATTGAACGAGGTATGGCCCTCTAGTGAGCACCGCCATCAAGTGAGCGTGGCCTCGCTCTATACACTTGTAGGAAGCTATGTGCAGGCTCATACTGTATAGAGGAGGCTATGTGGGGGCTCATACTGTATATAGGAGGTTATGTGTGGGCTCAAACTGTATATAGGAGACTATACAGGGGCTCACACTGTATACAGGAGGCTATATAGGGGTTCACACTGTATATAGGAGGCTATGTGCGGGCTCATACTGTATAGATGAGGCTATATGTAGAGGCTCATACTGTACATAGGAGGCTATGTGCGGGATCATACTGTATAAAGGAGGCTATACGTGGGCTCACACTGTATACAGTAGGCTATATAGGGGCTTACACTGTATATAGGAGAGTATGTGTGGGCTCATACTGTATACAGGAGGTTATATGTGGGGGCTTATACTGTATATAGGGGACTATCAGTACGAGAAAATGGAGCACAAACATCCATAACAACATAGTTATTTATAAAAGTGTATAACGTTTATTATGTAATTACAACAATATAACACCAATATTAACACTGCAAATAAGTGCTGTATGCACTATGCACACAAAAGAAGGTAATAGGAAGGAGACATGATGATAGCCAAACACAAAGAGGAAGGAACACAGTATATTACATCTTTTTTCACAAGCGTTGTAAACCACTGGTCACTGTATATAGGGTCCTACCGGTATCCCCTTAGCATAGATAGCAATAGTGTGATGCATTTACTGCACCATATACTGGATCAGGCTTACCCATTGTAGTTAATAGGAAAAGGTACCCCCTCCAGGTATGGCTCCCCCCGGACACGCGTTTCGCGTATTTGCTTTCTCAGCAGGGTTCATATGTAGCCAGTCTCATGCTGTTTAAATAATCGTAAAAACTGATGTGGCCCCCGGAGAATGGTGCATGTGCGGTGGCACCCGGGGCGTGTCATCGCTGGAACCGTCACGGCAGGGCAGGCGTAGGGCGGAAGTCCGCCGATAGATGTCATAGGACGCGCGCCCTGCTGATACAGACGGCCGCAGCAGAGGACGAACACTCCGGGCGGCAGTGGGCATGCGCACACCCGGCAGCCATTTTTAAGGAGACCACGGCGGCGGCCATATTTACAACGATCAAAAGCTGCATATTCCCACCCACCATTTAAGTGAAGGACAACAGTGAATGCAGTGAAGGCACTAATGCAGGGCAGTAAGTATGGTGCAAGGAGAAAGTATCGCACTACACCCACAGTGATGATATAATATTTATAACATTTAGCTAAATCGTATAAGAATACAAATTGTGTACCAATATACACTTAAAGTGACATGTGCTAAGAATATTATTATTAATAGATGCATACAAAATACATATAAACAGACAAACATGAAAATAATAATTAGAACTTCATTCTTCTTTTTTCATGTTTCATTGTGATTTTCGTGCATGAGGGAAAGGGATACGATGCAGCCTAAGTACCATCCAAAGCCATGGTCATATATAATGGATAAACTACAATAAAAACATACACAAGACAAATTAATACAAAAAATATTTAAAACAGAGTGGTGGATTGACGCCAAAATAGAGAGAGAAAAGTGGACAAATATATCCAATATCTTATGTATCCACTGTCACACAGGCGTGACAAGACAAAAAATGATGATACACAATAACTCTAATCTAGGTCCAAAAGACCTAACCACTCAGAGCAACGGGGCGAAACTTAGTTTCTCATTCAGTCCCCTCAGGGCTAGGGTATCAAGGGTGACAATCCACCTGCACTCACGTTGTGCAAGTGTTTTAACCATGTTGCCACCCCTGATCCCTCCATGTATCCTCTCAATGCCTCTTACTTTCAGGCCTCTGGGGTCAGATCCATGACACATCCGAAAGTGTCTTGGCAGGGTCTTCAGACCTGACACATCTGCCGCCTCTTTCGCGGCTAAGATATCGCGTACATGCTCGCGTGTCCGAATTTTTAATTCCCTAGATGTGAGACCGACATAAATCAGGGAGCAGAGACAGGTGGTATCGTAAATAACAAAAGTCGTATTACACGAGATAGTCTCTTATTTTAAATTCCCTGCTCCCATCTGAGGTCTTGAAGGTCCCACATCTAAGGATATTCGGACACGCGACGCACGAGCCACATGGGTAAGATCCCTGTCTTGGACTACTCGCATCCAGGAAATTTCTATTCTTATTTTTAACTATATAATGGCTCCTCACCAAAGTGTCTTTCAAATTCTTACCCCTACGCTGAGTCATTAGGGGAAATTTTGTCAGATGTGAGGCCAGTATGGCATCAGTCTGTAATACAGACCAATGCCTATTGAGTATTTCCCGGATGCGATTCCATTGACAATTGGAAGTTGAAATGAATCTGACCCCAGACCCATCATCTGATTTGGACCTTTTCGCTTGCAATAATAAGTCCTCCCTTCGTGTGGACTTTGCCATTCCATACCCTGCCCTGATGCACCTGCGACTGTACCCCCGTGCCTGGAAACGTTCCGATAGGATGGCGGACTGCCTCTCAAAGCGGGTCTCTGTGGAGCATACCCATCTGTTCCTCAAAAATTGCCCAACTGGGATGGCTTTAATAACAGAGTAATTGTGTGCCGAGGATGCGTGTAGTATCGAATTGACAGATGTTTCTTTTCGATAAAGATCTGTCTCAATAGAAACATCCTCGGCAACACATAAAGCAATATCCAAAAAGTCAATTGTAGTCTTATGCCAGGAATAAGTGAATTTTAAATTAAAAATGTTGTGATTTAATTCCTGCATGAATTTAGTCTCGCCACCATTCCAGATCATCAGAACATCATCAATGTAGCGAAACCAGCCTACCACCGGGTCCGCGGCGTGTTCCCCGTCCCCCTGGAAGATATGTCTCTCCCAGAAGCCCAGAAAAAGATTTGCATACAACGGGGCACACGCCGCACCCATCGCGTTGCCTTGTAACTGTAAATAAAACCTATCTTTGAAAACAAAGTAGTTGTGAGTTAAAATGAACTCAAGTAACTGCAAAACAAATTCAGTTAGATGGCCATCCCAGTTGGCATTTTCAAAGAAGAAACGGGCAGCCCTCAATCCGTCCTCATGTCTTATCGATGTATATAAGGATTCAATGTCTATAGTGACAAGAATCATACCCGCTTCAAGAGACAGCCCATCAACCCTCCTCTGTTATGATCCGGTGACCTTGGAGCCGCATGAAACTTTCTCTGGAGTAGGTGGAAACTGTACTGACCGCAAATCCTGAACTAACACCGCAACTAGAAGTAGCCGTGGGGTGTGTCTAACAAACCCTAGACACCTCGACACAGCTGGAAGACTAAACACCCCTATAGATGGAAATAGGAATTCTACCTTGCCTCAGAGCAGAACCCCAAAGGATAGGCAGCCCCCCACAAATATTGACTGCGAGTAGGAGAGGAAAGACACACGCAGGCAGAAAACAGGATATAGCAAAAGAGGCCACTCTAGCTAAATAGGAAAGGATAGGACAGAATACTAAGCGGTCAGTAGTGTTGAGCATTCCGATACCGCAAGTGTCGGGTATCGGCCGATATTTGCGGTATCGGAATTCCGATACCGAATTCCGATACTTCCCGCGTATCGAATACCGGAATCGGAAGTTCCCAGAATTCAAACTGAACGCAGCAGCCAATGAGGAATGAATGGAAGTGTGGGCACATCCTGTTTAGCATGGTGAGCATGTAAGTACTGGCAAGGCTGTGATTGGCTGCTGAAATGATGTCACTCTGCACTATAAAAAACGCTGCCGCCATTTTGCGCTCACTCTGCTGTGATTTCAGTTAGGGACAGGACACTGTGTTCTAACTGAGGGCCAGTTGAGATAGCTAATTGCTTTATTTTCCTTTCCCAAGGCTAATTTAGCAAAACGCTGTGTGTTCTTCACTGTTCACCTTGCTCTTGCCTTGCAGCGCTGTTTTAACAGCATTCTGCAAGGTCTCTGTGTGTGTGTGTGTGCAGCTCACTCTGTAGTCTGTGTGCAGGAATATACCCGGTTGTATTCAGCTCAGGGGGGGTTCACACTGCCTCACACAGGTGTCCTTTTTTGCTCATAGTGCAGCCTGCTGCACATTTTTTCTCAAATTTCCTATTAGTGTTTTTCCACCCGTCTCCAGCTAAATTGTGGAAAAACACTACATAGGATAACCTAGAGGGGGGTTTTTGGGCCTTGCAGCACCATTTACGGCTGTCTGCACGGTCTCCGTGTGAGCGCAGCTCGCCCTGTAGTCTGTGTGCAGCCACAGCCGGTTGGATTCAGCTCAGGGTTCGTTACTGCCTCATACCTTGAAAAAAATGATCCTTTTTTTCAAATAGTGCAGCCTGTTTAAAATTTCAAAAAAAATTTCCTATTAGTGTTTTTCCACCCGTCTCCAGCTAAATTGTGGAAAAACACTACATAGGATAACCTAGAGGGGGTTTTTTGGGCCTTGCAGCGCCGTTTAAGGCTGTCTGCACGGTCTCCGTGTGAGCACAGCTCGCCCTGTAGTCTGTGTGCAGCCATAGCCGGTTGGATTCAGCTCAGGGTTCGTTACTGCCTCATACCTTGAAAAATTTTTTCCTTTTTTTCAAATAGTGCAGCCTGTTTAAAATTTAAAAAAATTTTTCCTATTAGTGTTTTTCCACCCGTCTCCAGCTAAATTGTGGAAAAACACTACATAGGATAACCTAGAGGGGTTTTTTTGGGCCTTGCAGCGCCGTTTAAGGCTGTCTGCACGGTCTCCGTGTGAGCACAGCTCGCCCTGTAGTCTGTGTGCAGCCATAGCCGGTTGGATTCAGCTCAGGGTGCGTTACTGCCTCATACCTTGAAAAAATGTTTCCTTTTTTTCAAATAGTGCAGCCTGTTTAAAAAATTTAAAAAAAATTTCCTATTAGTGTCTTTCCACCCGTCTCCAGCTAAATAGTGGAATACACTACATAGGATAACCTAGAGGAGGGTTTTTGGGCCTTGCAGCGCCATTTACGGCTGTCTGCACGGTCCCCGTGTGAGTTAAACTTGCTCTGTAGTCCGATCTGCAGAAAAAAAAAAAGGAAAGTTCACCAAACACAACTTAACACTTGTGTAGGCCACATTTGAAAAATAATAAAGTTTAGTCCACACTTTACAACATTAGTGTTTCTTACACCTGTTAGGAGGAGCATTTCAGGAATAAGCACACTAAGGCCTTAGTACTTTTCTGCTTATCTTTATCTGTCAACCAAGATGAAGAGGGCAGGGAGTAAGGCACGTGGGCGTGGGCGCGGAGCAGGGAGAGGAGCAGGGAGAGGACGTGGTGATTCTGTGCCTGCTGCGGGCACCGGTGACTCGTCGTCACTCAGTTTCAGCAGGGAACAGTCCTTCATGCGCAGCTTTGTCGGATAGCGCCGTGCACCGCTGCTGCGTGAAGACCAAATTGAAGCCGTTGTCGGGTGGATGGCAGCTAACGCCTCGGCATCGACTTCAGTTAGTGCCACATCCTCTCAGGCACAGAGCACTGGAGAGCAGCCATCTGTCTCTTCACCACCTGCCAAATTGGCCAGGCAGTCAGAGAGCCCAGGACAGGAGCCGTCTCTACTTCTGTTCTCTGAATCTCTTGGCTTGGAAACAGGGGGCCAGCCAAGCAGCATTGGAGAAATGGAAGAGGCAGTGTGCAGTGATGCCCAACAGCTTTGTCTCTCTGACTCTGAAGAGGCGGGTGGGCCAGTGGCTCCGGTGACCACAGCGCAGTACGCATCTGATGATGAAACTCAGGTGCCGCTTTTCGGTGCGTACTGTGCTGCCGAGACTACCCAGGAGGAGCAGTTGGTGGCAGAGGGTAGTGGAGATGATGAGGTCGTTGACCCATCGTGGTGTGAGGAACAGGAAGGTGGTGGGAGCAGCTCTGAGGAAGAGATTCCCCTAATGGGCCAAAGAGGGAGAGGGAGGGGGAAGACTGCGGAGCCTGTAGCCTCCACTTTGGCACCCGTTAGGAGCCTGTCTCTTTCCAAAGCCAAAAAGGGCGCTCCCAAGACTTGCAGTGCCTGGTCCTTTTTTGACACAGTTGCAGATGACATTTGTTTTGTCAAATGCAAGCTGTGTCATCAGAAAGTAAAAAGAGGGAAAAATGTCAGCAACCTCAATACCACAAATATGTGGAAACATGTGCGGACCAGGCACGCGGTGGAGTTACAGAAACACACTGAAGATGTAGGCCAACCAACAGCGGCAGCTACCACCTCTTCAGCTCGTGTTGCGTCTTCCTCCAGCTTACGCACAGCTGGTTTGGCTTCCTCCCAGGATCGCCATGGAAGAACCTCTGGCACTGTTGTCCAGAGACCTTGTGTAATTCCACCCACAGCACAACCTTCCCAGTCATCCTCACACTCCCAGTCTACTGGGAGTACAGGCATGGGAGAAAAGGCGGGCATTCTCGGCCAACCACCCCCGAGCACAGGCTCTGAATGCAGGCATTGCCAAACTGTTGTCCCTGGAAATGCTCTCATTCAGGCTGGTGGAGACTGACAGCTTCCGTGACTTGATGGCATTGGCAGTCCCACAGTACAAGGTGCCCAGCCGCTTTTACTTCAGCAGGCAAGCTGTCCCTGCCCTGCACAGGCATGTTGAGGGAAACATAAAACATGCGCTACTGAACGCCGTCAGTAGCAAGGTCCACCTCACCACCGATGCGTGGACCAGTCAGCATGGACAGGGGCGATACGTTTCCCTCACTGCCCATTGGGTTAATGTTGTTGAGCCAGGTACAGATCGTGCGAGTGGCGCAGGACGTGTCCTGCCCACTCCAAGGATTGCAGGAATCCAGTCTGTACGCATTGACTCCTCCTCTTACACAAGTTCCTCAGAATCATCTCTGCAGGAGCCGTCACAGTCCACCTCCACATGGACCCGTGAACGTTTACCTATGACCGACATGAGCACAGCCGTGGCCAAACGTCAGCAGGCCGTCTTGAAACTAGTTTCATTGGGGAATCGAAGCCACACAGTGCAGGAGCTCTGGAATGCCATCAAGCAGGAGAGCGATGTGTGGTTACTGCCAGCGAATCTCCAGCCAGGCATGGTAGTGTGTGACAATGGCCGAAATCTGGTGGCAGCTTTGGCCCTTGGCAACCTCACTCACATCCCATGTCTGGCACATGTGCTCAATTTGGTTGTGCAGAGTTTTCTGAGGGACTATCCGGATCTTGATGCCCTGCTGCACAAGGTCCGCCTAGAGTGTGCTCACTTGCGGCGTTCCAGCTTGGCAAGATCCCGCATTGCTGCTCTGCAGCGCCGATTCCGCCTTCCGGAATACCGCATCATATGTGACCTACCTACCCGGTGGAATTCCACGTTACATATGTTGGAGCGGTTGTGTGAGCAGCAGCAAGCAGTTATGGAGTACCAGCTGCATCAGGCACAAAGAAGTCGCAGTCAGCGCCAATCAGACTTCACAACCACAGAGTGGGCCACTATGAAGGACGTCTGCCAGGTTTTGCGTCCTTTTGATTATTCCACGCGGATGGCAAGTGCAGATGATGCACTAGTCAGCATGACTGTCCCCCTTATCTGCCTGCTTCAGCAAACTTTGCAAGGGTTAAGGGATGATGTTGTGGAAGAGGTGGAGGATGAGGAGTCACCTTTTCCATCAGCTTCTGGAGAGTCAGCGCCACGTGGTTCCTCACAAAGGGGTACGCAGGGGCCACTTTGTGAGGAGGATGAGGAGGAGTCAATGGAGGAGGAAGAGCTCCGTCCAGAGGAGGGAGTGACACAATTGTCCAGTGGTCAGTGTGTACAGCGAGGGTGGGGTGATGACGAGCGGGCAGAGATCATGTCTCAAGCAGGGGACAGCGTTTCTGGGCCAGTTGGCAGTCTGCAGCACATGGTGGATTTCATGCTGCAGTGCCTGAGAAACGACCGCCGCATCGACCACATTCTCAACATGCCTGATTATTGGGTGTTCACCCTCCTCGATCCTCGCTACCGGGACAACGTCCAAAACCTCATCCCAGCGTTGACCCGGGAGCGTAAATTGCGGGAGTACCACGACACACTGGTGAATTCCATCATCTTCTCCAGTCCAACTGAGAGGAGTGCTGCTAGTGCTTTACAAAGCAGCTCAGTGCGTCGAGGCAGTGGGCGAGGCTCTGCCCAAAGAGGGAGCAGAAGCAGTGCCTCTGCCCAAGGCAAGCCCAGTATGGCACAACTCTGGCACACTTTTGTGTGCCCGCCCCAAATGTCTACACCATCACCGGCGGCTCCAGTCAGCAGGAGGCAACGGTTCCGTCAGATGGTGACAGACTACATGGCTTGCCCTCTTACTGTACTCCCAGACGGCTCTTCCCCGTTCAAGTTTTGGGTCTCTAAGCTGGATACATGGCCAGAGCTAAGCCAGTATGCATTGGAGGTGCTGGCTTGCCCTGCGGCTAGTGTCTTATCGGAACGTGTCTTTAGTGCCGCAGGTGGTGTACTAACAGACCGTCGCATGCGACTATCCTCCGATAACGTTGACCGGCTTACTTTCCTGAAAATGAACCAGGCCTGGATCTCGCAGGAATTTGTCACTCCTCTGCCTGATTAAGTAATTGGGTGTCATCCAGGACTCCTGCTGTGTTCATCTTTCTACCACCTGAACTGCTATTCCTGTGCTCCAACACCGCCAGTTGCGGCTCAGAAGTGCAGGCTGCACAGTAAAAACATACGACCCAGTGTTATTGGGTTTCAGTAACGTCAGCTGATCCCCAGCTGTGTAGCCGGCAATGTGTCCTGCTACCGCCACGCTGGCACAACAACCTAAATGTAAGGGAACCTTTCCCCCCCCCCCCCGTCGTTTGTTACTGAAAGAGCCATCTTGTGCAGCAGTAATGCTGCACAAGGAAAAGGTAGCTCTTTTAGTTTAGCTCCTTGCACACGCAGTACTTAACACTTATAAAATGTGTTCACTGATACCGTTATACTGTCCCGGAGCTGGGACTTTCCTTCGTAATGTGACGCAGCACAGCCATCATTCCTACCCCCTTGGTGCCATGCGCTGCCTCCTCAGCGTTGTTTTAAGCTGTCATGGAGCCTGCGCTGTTCTGTTATCCCTTGGCCATGCCCTATTTGCGCTGCCTGTCTTCTGACATAATTTGGTGTCAGGCTGGCTGCGCCTGTGCGGCCGCGCTGCCCGAGATCCCGCCTCGCAGTGTCTTCTGATTGAATCACACTGCGGGCCTGGGATCCATGGGCATGCGCAGTGCATATCTTCCCCTCGGGCTCTCGCTCATCTCCCTCCGCCTTCTTTAGACTGTGCGCCGTCAGCTGATCCCTAATAGCATGCCACGGCCGTGACACCGCACAGTCTGAAGAAGAGGGAAGGAGGGGAGTGAGAGTCGAGGATATGCACTGTGCATGCCCATGGATCCAAGGCCCGCAGTGGGATTACGTTAGACGACACTGCGAGGTGGGATCTGGAGCAGCGTGGACGCACAGGCACTGACAGCCTGACACCAAATTATGTCAGAAGACAGGCAGCGCTAATTGGGCATGGCCAAGGGATAACAGAACAGCGCAGGCTCCGTGACAGCTTAAAACAACGCTGAGGAGGCAGCGCACGGCACCAAGGGGATAGGAATGACAGCTGTGCTGTGTCCCATTACAAAGGAAATTCGCACCTCCGGGACGGTTTTACGGTATAAGGGGACACATTTTTAGTGTTTACTTCTGTGTTTGCAAGGAGCATAATTAAAAGAGCAACCTTTTCCTTTTGCATCCTTAGTGCTGCACAAGATGGCTCTTTCAGCTACAAACGTCTTGGGGGGGGGTTAAAGGTTCCCTTTCAACTTGCTCCAATCAGGCTTCGGCCTACACTCTGTTCCTCTGCTCCTCCTGCTGTCCCTGGGCTCTAACACCGCCAGTTGGTGCCTGGAAGTGCTGTCTGCACAGTCAACAGTCGCTCCTCTGTTATTGGGGTTCAGTAACGTCAGCTGATCCCCAGGTGTGTGTGCGGCAATACCTCCAATCTGCTCCTCCTGCTGTCCCTGGGCTCTAACACCGCCAGTTGGTGCCTGGAAGTGCTGTCTGCACAGTCAACAGTCGCTCCTCTGTTATTGGGGTTCAGTAACGTCAGCTGATCCCCAGCTGTGTATCCGGCAACGTGTCATGCGACCGCCACGCTGGCACAACTAAAATGTAAGGGGACCTGTGTCCCCCCCCCCCTAGGCATTTGTTACTGAAAGAGCCACCTTGTGCAGCACTAATACTGCACAAGGAAAAGGTCGCTCTTGAAATTATGCTCCTTGCAAACGCTGAACTACACACTCATGTAATGTGTCCCCTCACACCGTCCAACCGTCCCGGAGGTGGGACTTTCCTTTGTAATGTGACGCAGCACAGCCGTCATTGCTACCCCCTTGGCACCGTGCGCTGCCTCCTTAGCGCTGTTTGATTCCGTCATGGACCCTGCGCTGTTATGTTATCCCTTGGCCATGCACAGTTTGCGCTGCCCGTCCTCTGACATCATTTGTTGTCGTCCTGGCTGCGCCTGTGCGTCCACGCTGCCCGAAATCCCACCTCGCAGTGTCGTCTAATGTGATCCCACAGTGGGCCTGGTATCCATGGCCATGCGCAGTGCATATACTAGCCTCTCACTCCCCTTCTTCACGCTTCTTCAGACTAGGCGGCGTCAGCTGATCCCTAATAGCCACGGCCGTGACGCCGCACAGTCTGAAGAAGCAGGAAGGAGGGGAGTGAGAGGCGATGATATGCACTGCGCATGCCCATGGATCCCTGGCCCGCAGTGGGATTACATTAGATGACACTGCAAGGTTGGATCTCGGGCAGCTTGGACGCACAGGCACTGCCAGCCTGACACCTAAATGATGTCAGAAGACGGGCACCGCTAACTGTGCATGGCCAAGGGATAACATAACAGCGCGGGCTCCGTGACAGAACCAAACAACGTTGAGGAGGTGGCGCACGGCACCAAGGGGTTGGAATGACGGCTGTGCTGTGTCACATTACAAAGGAAAGTCCCACTTCCGTGACGGTTTGACGGTGTGAGGGGACACATTATATGAGTGTGTACTTCAGCGTTTGCAAGGAGCATAATTTTCGGAGCCACCATTTTCCATGTGCAGTATTACTGCTGTACAAGATGGCTCTTTCAGCAACAAATGCCTGGGGGGAGGGGGGGGAGTTAAAGGTTCCCTTTCAACTTGCTCCACTGCAGGCTTCGGCCTACACTCTGCTCCTCTTTGATTCCCTGGGTTTCAACACTGTCAGTTGCCACCTGGAAGTGTTGTCTACACAGAAAAAACACTAGCTGATGTGTCAGTGGGGTTCAGCACCGCCAGCTGTTCCCCTGCTGTGTAGTCGGCAACGTGTCCAGCACAAGCCACGCTGGCACAACAGAACAAAAGCTGCCACCAGTGCAGGCTTCGGCCTACACTCTGCTCCTCTCCTCCTGCTGCTGCCCCTGGGCTCAAACACCGCTAGTTTTGGCCCGGAAGTGCTAGCTGCACAGAGAAAAACACCAGCCAATGTGTTAGTGGGTTTCAGCACCTCCAGCTGTTCCCCTGCTGTGTAGCCGGCAACGTGACCTGCAAACGCCACGCAGGCACATGAACTGAAATTAAAGGGACCCTGCCACCCACCCCAAGGTGTTTCTATGTATAACAGCTACCTTGTACAGCAGTAATGCTGCATTTGTACAAGGTGGCTGACTTTTTATCCTTGCCAACGTGGAACTCAACATGTACAAAATGTGTCTCATTGAGACCATTCCACTGTCCCTGAGGTGTGACTTTCCTTTCTAATGACACGCACCACCCCCCTTGGTAGCGCTTCCCGTCTTCTGACATCATTGGTTGGCTGCCTGTGCCTTGGCGTCCGCCCTGCCCGACACAACCCCCCTCGTTGTCTCATATATTTTGGCTGCGAGGGTGTGATTGATAGGCATGTGCAGTGCATATGTTCGCCTGTCTTAACTCATCTCCTTCTGCCTTCTTCAGACTGTGCGGCCTCATGGCCGTGGTAGGCGATAAGGGATCAGCTGAGGCCGCCCAGTCTGAAGGTGTAAGGACATGTGTGAGCGGCAAACATATTTACTGCACAAGGCCACGAATCCCAGCCACGCAGTGTGATTTGTTGAAAACACACGGGTCTGGGATTCATGGCCATTGCTAACCGCACCGGCCAACATGAAATGAGGTGAGAAGACAGGCAGCGCTCACAGCACATGGCCAAGGGATCACAATAGCGCAGACTCCTGTACAGCAAATAACAACGCTCAGGAGGCTGTGCCCAGCACCAAGGCGTTATTTATGTGCACCTGTGCTGCGTCTCCTTAAAAAGACAAGTCACGCCTCCAATACAGAACTGAACTACTGTTCAATGGGCTAAATTGTGTACGTCTTTCATTCTGCGTGTGCAATGAGCAAAACTTAAAGAGCAACCTTTAACTTGTGGAGCTTTACTGCTGCACAAGGTGTGGCTCTTCAACATTGTAACACCTGAGGGTGGGTTAAAGGTTACCTTTGAAATTGGATCAAGTAGGCTTCCGCCTACACTCTGCTCCTCCTGCAGACCCTGGGCTCTAACTACGCCAGTTGGGGCCCGGAAGTGCTGGCTGCACAGAGAAAAACACCCACCATTGTGTCAGTGGGGTTCAGCACTGCCAGCTGTTCCCCTGCTTTGTAGCCGGCATCGTGTCCAGCACAAGCCACGCTGGCACTACAAACCAAAAGCTGCCACCAGTGCAGGCTTCGGCCTACACTCTGCTCCTCTCCTCCTCCTGCTGACCCTGGGCTATAACACCGCCAGTTGTAGCCTGGAAGTGCTAGCTGCACAGAGAAAAACACCCGCCAATGTGTTAGTGGGGTTCAGCAACGCCAGCTGTTCCCCTGCTGTGTAGCCGGCAACGTGTCCTGCAAACGCCATGCAGGCACCTGAACTGAAATTAAAGGGAACCAGGCCCCACCCCCCCAGGTGTTTCTATGTATAACAGCCACCTTGTACAGCAGTACTGCTGCATTTGTACAAGGTGGCTGACTTTTTCTCCTTGCCCACGTTTAATTAAACACGTACTAAATGTGTCTCATTGAGACCATTCCACTGTCCCTGAGGTGTGACTTTCCTTTCTAATGATACGCAGCACCACCCTTGGTAGCGCTTCCCGTCTTTTGACATCATTGGTTAGCTGGCTGCGCCTGTGCGTCTGCCCTGCTCGAAACAACGCCCCTCGGTGTCTTATTTTTTTGGACAGCGAGGGTGTGATTGATGGGCATGTGCAGTGCATATGTTTGCCTGTGTTCACACATCTCCTTCCGCCTTCTTCAGACTGGGTGGCCTCATGGCCGCGGCATGCAATAAGGGATCAGATGAGGCCGCCCAGTCTGAAGCAGGTGTAAGGACATGTATGAGCGGCAAACATATTTACTGCACAAGGCCACGAATCCCAGCCACGCAGTGTGATTTTTTTTCAAAACACACTGTGGGTCTGGGATTCATGTCCATCGCTAACCGCAACGGCCGACATGAAATGAGGTCAGAAGACAGGAAGCGCTCACAGCGCATGGCCAAGGGATAACAATAGCGCAGTCTCCTGTACAGCAAATAACAACGCTCAGGAAGCTGCGCCCATGCACCAAGGTGTTATTTTGGACACCTGTGCTGCGTCTCCTTAAAAAGACAAGTCACGCCTCCACTACTGTTTGACAGTATAATGGGCTAAATAGTGTACGTGTTTTATTCAGCGTGTGCAAGGAGCAAAATTAATAGAGCAACCTTTTACTTGTGCAGCATTAATGCTGCACAAGGTGTGGCTCTTGTACCTTGCTACACCTGAGGGGGGTTAAAGGTTACCTTTAAAATTGGTTCAACTAGGCTTCGGCTACACTCTGCTCCTCTCCTCCTCCTGCTGACCCTGGGCTCTAACACCGCTAGTTTTTGCCCGGAAGTGCTAGCTGCACAGAGAAAAACACCCGCCATTGTGTTAGTGGGGTTCAGCACCGCCAGCTGTTCCCCTGCTGTGTAGCCGGCATCGTGTCCAGCACAAGCCACGCTGGCACAACCGACCAAAAGCTGCCACCAGTGCAGGCTTCGGCCTACACTCTGCTACTCTCCTCCTCCTGCTGACCCTGGGCTCTAACACCGCTAGTTTTTGCCCGGAAGTGCTAGCTGCACAGAGAAAAACACCCGCCATTGTGTTAGTGGGGTTCAGCACCGCCAGCTGTTCCCCTGCTGTGTAGCCGGCATCGTGTCCAGCACAAGCCACGCTGGCACAACCGACCAAAAGCTGCCACCAGTGCAGGCTTCGGCCTACACTCTGCTCCTCTCCTCCTGCTGACCCTGGGCTCAAGCACCACCAGTTTTTGCCCAGACATGCTAGCTGCACAGAGAAGAACACCAGCCAATGTGTTAGTGGGGTTCAGCACCGCCAGCTGTTCCCCTGCTGTGTAGCCGGCAACGTGACCTGCAAACGCCACGCAGGCACATGAACTGAAATTGAAGGGAGCCTGCCCCCCACCCCCATGTGTTTCTATGTATAACAGCCACCTTGTACAGCAGTAATGCTGCATTTGTACAAGGTGGCTGACTTTTTCTACTTGCCCACGTGGAACTCAACACGTACAAAATGTGTCTCATTGAGACCATTCCACTGTCCCTGAGGTGTGACTTTCCTTTCTAATGATACGCAGCACCACCCTTGGTAGCGCTTCCCGTCTTCTGACATCATTAGTTGGCTGGCTGCACCTGTGCGTGCGTCCGCCCTGTCTTAAACAATGCTCCTCATTGTCTTACTTATTTTGACTGCGAGGGTGTGATTGATGGGTACGAGCAGCGCATATCTTCGCCTGTCTTAACTCATCTCCTTCCGCCTTCTTCAGACTGTGCGGCCTCATGGCCGCAGCATGCGAGAAGGGATCAGCTGTGGCCGCCCAGTCTGATGCAGGTGTGTTGTGAATTCTGTGGCTGAATTCACTCCTGTGGTCACAAGTGGTACTGCAGCTTCTGAGCTTCCTCCCTCAGGTGTTCTGGTGAGCTCGTTAACTGCTTCATTACTTAACTCCGCCTGATGCTGCTATCCTTGCTCCTTATCAATGTTTCAGTGTTGGATCTGAGCTTCTCCTGATTGTTCCTGTGACCTGCTGCTCTGTATAGCTAAGTGCCTTTTGCTTTTTGTTGCTTTTTTTCTGTCCAGCTTGTCTTTTGTTTTGCTGGAAGCTCTGAGACGCAAAGGGTGTACCGCCGTGCCGTTAGTTCGGCACGGTGGTTTTTTTTTGCCCCCTTTGCGTGGTTTTGCTTTAGGGTTTTTTGTAGACTGCAAAGTTCGCTTTACTGTCCTCGCTCTGTCCTAGAATATCGGGCCCCACTTTGCTGAATCTATTTCATCCCTACGTTTTGTCTTTTCATCTTACTCACAGTCATTATATGTGGGGGGCTGCCTTTTCCTTTGGGGAATTTCTCTGGGGCAAGTCAGGCCTATTTTTCTATCTTCAGGCTAGCTAGTTTCTTAGGCTGTGCCGAGTTGCCTAGGTAGTTGTTAGGCGCAATCCACAGCCGCTTTTAGTTGTGTTTAGGATAGGATCAGGTGTGCAGTCTACAGAGTTTCCACGTCTCAGAGCTCGTTCTTGTATTTTTGGGTATTTGTCAGATCACTGTGTGCGCTCTGATCGCTAAGCACACTGTGTTTCTGGATTGCCTTCATAACACCTGTCATTAGCAAACATAACAGTACAAGGAGCCTAACTAATGATTCTCAATAGAGGGAAAGAAAAAGTTCTGACATCATTTTTTTTTTTTTTTTTCTGCTCTGTGTTCACTTTTTTTTTTTCCCCTAGACATTTGGGTGATTCTGGACACAGGTGTGGACATGGATATTCAGGGTCTGTGCTCTTCAATGGATAATCTCGTTATAAATGTACAAAAAATTCAAGATACTATTGATCAGAAATCTATGTTAGAACCAAGAATTCCTATTCCTGATTTGTTTTTTGGAGATAGAACTAAGTTTCTAAGTTTCAAAAATAATTGTAAGCTATTTCTGGCCTTGAAACCTCATTCTTCTGGTAATCCTATTCAACAGGTTTTGATTATTATTTCTTTTTTGCGCGGCGACCCTCAAGACTGGGCATTTTCTCTTGCGCCAGGAGACCCTGCATTGAGTAGTGTCGATGCGTTTTTCCTGGCGCTCGGATTGCTGTACGATGAGCCTAATTCAGTGGATCAGGCTGAGAAAAATTTGCTGGCTTTGTGCCAGGGTCAGGATGATATAGAAGTATATTGTCAGAAATTTAGGAAATGGTCAGTACTCACTCAGTGGAATGAATCTGCGCTGGCAGCTTTGTTCAGAAAGGGTCTCTCTGAGGCTCTTAAGGATGTCATGGTGGGATTTCCTATGCCTGCTGGTTTGAATGATTCTTTGTCTTTGGCCATTCAGATCGGTCGACGCTTGCGCGAGCGTAAATCTGTGCACCATTTGGCGGTACTGCCTGAGGTTAAACCTGAGCCTATGCAGTGCGATAGGACTATGACTAGAGTTGAACGGCAGGAATACAGACGTCTGAATGGTCTGTGTTTCTACTGTGGTGATTCCACTCATGCTATTTCTGATTGTCCTAAGCGCACTAAGCGGTCCGCTATGTCTGCCGTCATTGGTACTGTACAGTCCAAATTCCTTCTGTCCATTACCTTGATATGCTCTTTGTCGTCGTTTCCTGTCATGGCATTTGTGGATTCGGGCGCTGCCCTGAATCTGATGGATTTGGATTATGCTAAACGTTGTGGGTTTTTCTTGGAGCCTTTGCGGTGTCCTATTCCATTGAGAGGAATTGATGATACACCTTTGGCCAAGAATAAACCTCAATACTGGGCCCAGCTGACCATGTGCATGTCTCCTGCACATCAGGAAGTTATTCGCTTTCTGGTGTTGCATAATCTGCATGATGTGGTCGTGTTGGGGTTGCCATGGCTACAAACCCATAATCCAGTATTGGATTGGAATTCCATGTCGGTATCCAGCTGGGGTTGTCAGGGGGTACATGGTGATGTTCCATTTTTGTCGATTTCGTCATCCACCCCTTCTGAGGTCCCAGAGTTCTTGTCTGATTATCAGGATGTATTTGAAGAGCCCAAGTCCGATGCTCTACCTCCGCATAGGGATTGTGATTGTGCTATCAATTTGATTCCTGGTAGTAAATTCCCTAAAGGTCGATTATTTAATTTATCCGTGCCCGAACACGCCGCTATGCGCAGTTATGTGAAGGAATCCCTGGAGAAGGGACATATTCGCCCATCGTCATCACCACTGGGAGCAGGGTTCTTCTTTGTAGCCAAGAAGGATGGTTCGCTGAGACCGTGTATTGATTACCGCCTTCTTAATAAGATCACTGTTAAATTTCAGTATCCCTTGCCATTGTTATCTGACTTGTTTGCTCGGATTAAGGGGGCTAGTTGGTTCACTAAGATAGATCTTCGTGGTGCGTATAATCTGGTGAGAATCAGGCAAGGAGATGAATGGAAAACTGCATTCAATACGCCCGAGGGTCATTTTGAGTATCTAGTGATGCCGTTCGGACTTGCCAATGCTCCGTGTTTCAGTCTTTTATGCATGACATCTTCCGTGAGTATCTGGATAAATTCCTGATTGTTTACTTGGATGACATTTTGATCTTCTCAGATGATTGGGAGTCTCATGTGAAGCAGGTCAGAATGGTTTTTCAGGTCCTGCGTGCTAACTCTTTGTTTGTGAAGGGATCAAAGTGTCTCTTCGGTGTGCAGAAAGTTTCATTTTTAGGGTTCATCTTTACCCCTTCTACTATCGAGATGGATCCAGTTAAGGTCCAAGCCATCCAGGATTGGATTCAGCCGACATCTCTGAAAAGTCTGCAAAAGTTCCTGGGCTTTGCTAATTTTTATCGTCGCTTCATCTGTAATTTTTCTAGCATTGCCAAACCATTGACCGATTTGACCAAGAAGGGTGCTGATTTGGTTAATTGGTCTTCTGCTGCTGTGGAAGCTTTTCAGGAGTTGAAGCGTCGTTTTTGTTCTGCCCCTGTGTTGTGTCAGCCAGATGTTTCTCTTCCGTTCCAGGTCGAGGTTGATGCTTCTGAGATTGGAGCAGGGGCGGTTTTGTCACAGAGAGGTTCTGATTGCTCAGTGATGAAACCATGTGCTTTCTTTTCCAGGAAGTTTTCGCCCGCTGAGCGTAATTATGATGTGGGCAATCGAGAGTTGCTGGCCATGAAGTGGGCATTCGAGGAGTGGCGTCATTGGCTTGAAGGAGCTAAGCATCGCGTGGTGGTATTGACTGATCATAAGAACTTGACTTATCTCGAGTCTGCCAAGCGCTTGAATCCTAGACAGGCCCGTTGGTCGTTATTTTTTGCCCGCTTCGACTTTGTGATTTCGTACCTTCCGGGCTCTAAAAATGTGAAGGCGGATGCTCTGTCTAGGAGTTTTGTGCCCGACTCTCCGGGTTTATCTGAGCCAGCGGGTATCCTCAAGGAAGGAGTCATTGTGTCTGCCATCTCCCCTGATTTGCGGCGGGTGCTGCAAAAATTTCAGGCGAATAAACCTGATCGTTGTCCAGCAGAGAAACTGTTCGTCCCTGATAGGTGGACTAATAAACTTATCTCTGAACTTCATTGTTCGGTGTTGGCTGGTCATCCTGGAATCTTTGGTACCAGAGAGTTAGTGGCTAGATCCTTCTGGTGGCCATCTCTGTCACGGGATGTACGTACTTTTGTGCAGTCCTGTGGGATTTGTGCTAGGGCTAAGCCCTGCTGTTCTCGTGCCAGTGGGTTGCTTTTGCCCTTGCCGGTCCCAAAGAGGCCTTGGACACATATTTCGATGGATTTCATTTCTGACCTTCCCGTTTCTCAAAAGATGTCAGTCATTTGGGTGGTCTGTGATCGCTTTTCTAAAATGGTCCATCTGGTGCCCTTGGCTAAATTGCCTTCCTCCTCTGATTTGGTACCTTTGTTCTTTCAGCATGTGGTTCGGTTGCATGGCATTCCTGAGAATATTGTTTCTGACAGAGGTTCCCAGTTTGTTTCAAGGTTTTGGCGAGCCTTTTGTGGTAGGATGGGCATTGACCTATCCTTTTCCTCGGCTTTCCATCCTCAGACTAATGGCCAGACCGAACGAACCAATCAGACCTTGGAAACATATCTGAGATGACTGTCCTGGTGTGGATTCTGTGGTGGATAGGTTGCAGCAGATCTGGACTCAGGTAGTGGACAATTTGATCTTGTCCCAGGAGAAAGCTCAACTTTTCGCTAATCGCAGACGCCGTGTGGGTCCCCGACTTCGTGTTGGGGATCTGGTTTGGTTATCTTCTCGTCATATTCCTATGAAGGTTTCCTCTCCTAAATTTAAACCTCGTTTTATTGGTCCGTATAGGATTTCTGAGGTTCTTAATCCTGTGTCTTTTCGTTTGACCCTCCCAGACTCCTTTTCCATGCATAATGTATTCCATAGGTCGTTGTTGCGGAGATACGTGGCACCTATGGTTCCATCTGTTGACCCTCCTGCCCCGGTTTTGGTGGAGGGGGAATTGGAGTATATTGTGGAGAAGATTTTGGATTCTCGTGTTTCTAGACGGAAACTCCAGTATCTGGTTAAATGGAAGGGTTATGCTCAGGAAGATAATTCCTGGGTTTTTGCCTCTGATGTTCATGCTTCCGATCTTGTTCGTGCCTTTCATGCGGCTCATCCTGGTCAGCCTGGGGGCTCTGGTGAGGGTTCGGTGACCCCTCCTCAAGGGGGGGGTACTGTTGTGAATTCTGTGGCTGAATTCACTCCTGTGGTCACAAGTGGTACTGCAGCTTCTGAGCTTCCTCCCTCAGGTGTTCTGGTGAGCTCGTTAACTGCTTCATTACTTAACTCCGCCTGATGCTGCTATCCTTGCTCCTTATCAATGTTTCAGTGTTGGATCTGAGCTTCTCCTGATTGTTCCTGTGACCTGCTGCTCTGTATAGCTAAGTGCCTTTTGCTTTTTGTTGCTTTTTTTCTGTCCAGCTTGTCTTTTGTTTTGCTGGAAGCTCTGAGACGCAAAGGGTGTACCGCCGTGCCGTTAGTTCGGCACGGTGGTTTTTTTTTGCCCCCTTTGCGTGGTTTTGCTTTAGGGTTTTTTGTAGACTGCAAAGTTCGCTTTACTGTCCTCGCTCTGTCCTAGAATATCGGGCCCCACTTTGCTGAATCTATTTCATCCCTACGTTTTGTCTTTTCATCTTACTCACAGTCATTATATGTGGGGGGCTGCCTTTTCCTTTGGGGAATTTCTCTGGGGCAAGTCAGGCCTATTTTTCTATCTTCAGGCTAGCTAGTTTCTTAGGCTGTGCCGAGTTGCCTAGGTAGTTGTTAGGCGCAATCCACAGCCGCTTTTAGTTGTGTTTAGGATAGGATCAGGTGTGCAGTCTACAGAGTTTCCACGTCTCAGAGCTCGTTCTTGTATTTTTGGGTATTTGTCAGATCACTGTGTGCGCTCTGATCGCTAAGCACACTGTGTTTCTGGATTGCCTTCATAACACCTGTCATTAGCAAACATAACACAGGTGTAAGGACATGAGTGACAGGCGAAAAAATTTACTGCGCAAGGTCACGAATCCCAGCCCCGTAGTGTGACTTAAACAAAAGACACTGCGGGTCTGGGTTTCATGGCCATCGCTAACCGCACCGGCCAACATGAAATGAGGTCAGAAGACAGGCAGCGCTCACAGCGCATGGCCAAGGGATAACAAGAGCGCAGACTCCTGTACAGCAAATAACAACGCTCAGGAATCTGCGCCCAGCACCTAGGTGTAAATTTTGACACCTGTGCTGCGTCTCCTTAAAAAGACAAGTCACGCCTCCACTACTGTTTGACAGTATAATGGGCTAAATAGTGTACGTGTTTTATTCAGCGTGTGCAAGGAGCAAAATTAATAGAGCAACCTTTGACTTGTGCAGCATTAATACTGTTCAAGGTGTGGCTCTTGTACCTTGCAACACCTGAGGGGGGGTTAAAGGTTACCTTTGAAATTGGTTCAACTAGGCTTCGGCCTACACTCTGCTCCTCTCCTCCTCCTGCTGACCCTGGGCTCTAACACCGCTAGTTTTTGCCAGGAAGTGCTAGCTGCACAGAGAAAAACACCAGCCAATGTGTTAGTGGGGTTCAGCACCGCCAGCTGTTCCCCTGCTGTGTAGCCGGCATCGTGTCCAGCACAAGCCACGCTGGCACAACCGACCAATAGCTGCCACCAGTGCAGGCTTCGGCCTACACTCTGCTCCTCTCCTCCTGCTGCTGCCCCTGGGCTCAAACACCGCTAGTTTTGGCCCGGAAGTGCTAGCTGCACAGAGAGAAACACCAGCCAATGTGTTAGTGGGGTTCAGCACCGCCAGCTGTTCCCCTGCTGTGTAGCCGGCACCGTGACCTGCAAACGCCACGCAGGCACATGAACTCAAATTGAAGGAAGCCTGCCCACCACCCCCAGGTGTTTCTATGTATAACAGCCACCTTGTACAGCAGTACTGCTGCATTTGTACAAGGTGGCTGACTTTTTCTACTTGCCCACGTGGAACTCAACACGTACAAAATGTGTCTCATTGAGACCATTCCACTGTCCCTGAGGTGTGACTTTCCTTTCTAATGATACGCAGCACCAGCCTAGGTAGCGCTTCCCGTCTTTTGACATCATTGGTTAGCTGGCTGCGCCTGTGCGTCCGCCCTGCTCCAAACAACACCCCTCGGTTTCTTATTTATTTTGTCAGCGAGGGTGTGGTTTATGGGCACGAGCAGTGCATATATTCGCCTGTCGTCACTCATCTCCTTCCGCCTTCTTCAGACTGTGCAGCCTCATGGCCGCGGCATGCGAGAAGGGATCAGCAGAGGCCGCCCAGTCTGAAGCAGGTGTAAGGACGTGTGTGAGCGGCGAAAATATTTACTGCTCAAGGCCACGAACCCCAGCACCGCAGTGTGACTTTATGAAAAGGCACTGTGGGTCTGGGATTTATGGCCATCGTTAACCACACCGGCCAACATGAAATGAGGTCATAAGACGGGCAGCGCTAACAGGGCATTGCCAAGGGATAACACAAGAGCGCAGACTCCTGTACAGCAAATAACAACGCTCAGGAAGCTGCGCCAAGCACCAAGGCGTTATTTGGGACACCTGTGCTGCGTCTCTTTAAAAAGCCAAGTCACGCATCCACTACAGTTTGACTGTACAATGGGCTAAATTGTGTACGTTTTTCATTCAGCGTGTGCAAGTAGACAAATTAATAGAGCAACCTTTCACTTGTGCAGCATTAATACTGCACAAGGTGTGTCTCTTGTACTTTGTAACACCTGAGGGGGGGGGTTAAAGGTTTCCTTTGAAATTGGTTCAACTAGGCTTCGGCCTACACTCTGCTCCTCTCCTCCTCCTCCTGCTTCACCACGGGCTCTAACATCGCTAGTTTTTGCCCGCAAGTGCTAGCTGCACAGAGAAAAACACCCGCCATTGTGTTAGTGGGGTTCAGCAACGCCAGCTGTTCCCCCACTGTGTAGCCGGCAAAGTGTCCTGCAAACGCAACGCAGACACAAAGCTGCCTCCAGTGCAGGCTTTGGCCTACACTCTGCTCCCCCTGCTTACCCTTTGCTCCAACACCGCTAGTTGGGGCTCTAGGAAGACAATCTTTAATAGGCAACGCATCTGGGTTCCAGCATCGCCAGCTGGTTCTCGGCAGTGTTTTTGTCACGGGTACTCCCTCGTGCCAAGCCTGGTTCCAGCACCGTCAGCTGTTTCCGGGTACTGTCAAACTCACTGAGACACCTATGCTTGCCCCGTCGTGTTGCGGTCGGGTTAGCCAACTCCAGGGTGCCTCCAGTTGAGGAGCTTCCTATGTGGGCTGCATGAATTGGTAGTCAAGGCTGGTTCTGTAGTGCCAGTAGGCCCAGCTCCCCCTGTAGGACTGTTGGGGTTCGGTAACTGCAGCTGCCTCGCGGCCTAGCTGTTCTCTTCTCTCCTGTGGACCTTCGGGTCCACCACCTGGTTCCAGCACCGTCAGCTGGTTCCGGGCCGAGCCTTTGGCTTAGGTGCCTCCTCCTGGGTATCCGAGTTCCGCTAACGCCAGGCGGTCCTTGGTAGTGCTTTTAAGCGCGGGCACCTACAGCTTAGTAACCGGGTTCCAGCACCGTCAGCTGGTCCTCGGTCGTGCCATTGGCTCTTGCACACTGGGGCAACGCATCTGGGTTCCAGCACCGCTAGCTGGTTCTCGGCAGTGTTTTTGTCACGGGTACTCCCTCGTGCCCAGCCTGGTTCCAGCACCGTCAGCTGTTTCCGGGTACTGTCAAACTCACTGAGACACCTATGCTTGCCCCGTCGTTTTGCGGTCGGGTTAGCCAACTCCAGGGTGCCTCCAGTTTAGGAGCTTCCTATGTGGGCTGCATGAATTGGTAGTCAAGGCTGGTTCTGTAGTGCCAGTAGGCCCAGCTCCCCCTGTAGGACTGTTGGGGTTCGGTAACTGCGGCTGCCTCGCGGCCTAGCTGTTCTCTCCTCTCTTGTGGACCTTCGGGTCCACCACCTGGTTCCAGCACCGTCAGCTGGTTCCGGGCCGAGCCTTTGGCTTAGGTGCCTCCTCCTGGGTATCCGAGTTCCGCCAACGCCAGGCGGTCCTTGGTAGTGCTTTTAAGCGCGGGCACCTACAGCTTAGTAACCGGGTTCCAGCACCGTCAGCTGGTCCTCGGTCGTGCCATTGGCTCTTGCACACTGGGGCAACGCATCTGGGTTCCAGCACCGCTAGCTGGTACTCAGCAGTGTTTTTGTCACGGGTACTCCCTCGTGCCCAGCCTGGTTCCAGCACCGTCAGCTGTTTCCGGGTACTGTCAAACTCACTGAGACACCTATGCTTGCCCCGTCGTGTTGCGGTCGGGTTAGCCAACTCCAGGGTGCCTCCAGTTTAGGAGCTTCCTATGTGGGCTGCATGAATTGGTAGTCAAGGCTGGTTCTGTAGTGCCAGTAGGCCCAGCTCCCCCTGTAGGACTGTTGGGGTTCGGTAACTGCGGCTGCCTCGCGGCCAAGCTGTTCTCTCCTCTCCTGTGGACCTTCGGGTCCACCACCTGGTTCCAGCACCGTCAGCTGGTTCCGGGCCGAGCCTTTGGCTTAGGTGCCTCCTCCTGGGTATCCGAGTTCCGCCAACGCCAGGCGGTCCTTGGTAGTGCTTTTAAGCGCGGGCACCTACAGCTTAGTAACCGGGTTCCAGCACCGTCAGCTGGTCCTCGGTCGTGCCATTGGCTCTTGCACACTGGGGCAACGCATCTGGGTTCCAGCACCGCTAGCTGGTTCTCGGCAGTGTTTTTGTCACAGGTACTCCCTCATGCCAAACCTGGTTTCAGCACCGTCAGCTGTTTCCGGGTTGTGTCAAGCTCGCTGAGACGCCTATGCTTGCCCCGTCGTGTTGCGGTCGGGTTAGCCAACTCCAGGGTGCCTCCAGTTTAGGAGCTTCCTATGTGGGCTGCATGAATTGGTAGTCAAGGCTGGTTCTGTAGTGCCAGTAGGCCCAGCTCCCCCTGTAGGACTGTTGGGGTTCGGTAACTGCGGCTGCCTCGCAGCCTAGCTGTTCTCTCCTCTCCTGTGGACCTTCGGGTCCACCACCTGGTTCCAGCACCGTCAGCTGGTTCCGGGCCGAGCTTTTGGCTTAGGTGCCTCCTCCTGGGTATCCGAGTTCCGCCAACGCCAGGCGGTCCTTGGTAGTGCTTTTAAGCGCGGGCACCTACAGCTTAGTAACCGGGTTCCAGCACCCTCAGCTGGTCCTCGGTCGTGCCATTGGCTCTTGCACACTGGGGCAACGCATCCGGGTTCCAGCACCGCCAGCTGGTTCTCGGCAGTGTTTTTGTCACAGGTACTCCCTCGTGCCAAACCTGGTTTCAGCACCGTCAGCTGTTTCCGGGTTGTGTCAAGCTCGCTGAGACGCCTATGCTTGCCCCGTCGTGTTGCGGTCGGGTTAGCCAACTCCAGGGTGCCTCCAGTTTAGGAGCTTCCTATGTGGGCTGCATGAATTGGTAGTCAAGGCTGGTTCTGTAGTGCCAGTAGGCCTAGCTCCCCCTGTAGGACTGTTGGGGTTCGGTAACTGCGGCTGCCTCGCGGCCTAGCTGTTCTCTCCTCTCCTGTGGACCTTCGGGTCCACCACCTGGTTCCAGCACCGTCAGCTGGTTCTCGGCAGTGTCTTTTGCTCTTGTACCTTCTGCTCCCCATCCTGGTTCCAGTACCGTCAGCTGGTTCCGGGCAGAGCCTTTGGCTTAGGTGCCTCCTTCTGGGTATCCGAGTTCCGCCAACGTCAGGCGGTCCTTGGTAGTGCTTTTTAGCACGGGTACCTCCTGCTTAGTAACCGGGTTCCAGTAACGTCAGCTGGTCCTCGGTAGTTCCATAGGCTCTTGAACCTTCGGGTAGCCATCCGAGTTCCAGTTCCATCAGCTGGTTCTTGGCATTTTCTCAGCCTTCTTGTACCTTCTGCTACATTTCCAAGTTGAAGACCCTAACGTCGACGACCCGGAAGACCACCCCGATGACGACGACGACGGCGGAGACGACGACGGCGGTGACGACGACGACGACGGAGACGACGACGGCGGAGACGACGACGGCGGAGACGACGACACTGGAGACGACGACCCTGGAGACGACGACATGGAAGACCGAGAAGCAGAAGAACAAGAGGCTGCAGAACAAAGAGCAGAAGAACATTAAGCATAACACTTAATATCAGAGCAAAAGATATTATCTAAATTATATGCAGAAGAAGACTAAGCAGTGTATGGGGGTGAGTCCGTTCCTCCTCGTGGTGCCCCTGGATAAAGCCTGATGCTGCAGGCCAAACTGAACGCGGACAAATGTAACTTTTGTGACTGGCAGAACGGAAGGTGTAATCTTCCAACTTTTATAGATAACAACTACGGGAATGCCTGTCACAAATGAGAATATGATGAAGAAGTAGAATAGGAAGAATAATAACAGTTGAATAAAATGAATATGTAGAATAGGAAGAATAATAATAGTTGAATAAAATGAATATGAAGAATGTAATAAAAAAAAAAAAAGGTAAAGGATGAAGAAGAAGATGAATAAGGTGAAGAAGAAGTTGATGTCAAAGATGCTGATGATGATGAAGATGAAAGTGTGGGAAAAGTAAAAGAAAAAAGAAGGGGAAGGGCGTGGAATAGTGAAACATCAATATCTGACAAAATAGAAAAAAAAATTTACATAGTCAATATCTTTGTCACTCCGAACGTCTTTAAAAAAAAAAAAAAAACATGCTATTCTATTTGATTGGGCTAAACCTCTATGACTTTAATGTCTCCGCCACCTCCCCAAATACATCCTGCATTATTCTTAGTTGTTTTCCTTCATGTAGAATGAACCTACAAGGAAAGAAAGGGTTTATTTTAATTCCGATATTTTGGTCCCATTGACTTGCATTGGGATCGGGTATCGGTATCGGCGATATCCGATATTTTTTGAATATCGGCCGATCCTATCCGATACCGATACTTTCCGATATCGGAAGGTATCGCTCAACACTAGCGGTCAGTATTAAAACCCTTCCAAAAATATCCACAGCAGATAATACAAAAAATTCCACCATCTAACTAAAGACGTGGAACGTATATCTACAACTCCTGAGAATCCAACAAGACTGAGAAAATACTGACACAATCTAAGCTGGACAAGAAAAAACAAATGAATAGCACTGAATTATCAAGCACACAGCATGTGTGCCACAGAAACAAAACCAGACACTTATCTTTGCTGATTTGGCAGCAAGGCAGGAGGAACCAGACAGAGGTCCAACACCTCCCAACAACCATGGACAACTGGCAAGGACTAATGAATCCTGCACACCTAAATACCCCAGTCAGAACTGCAATCAGCAGATACACCTGACCAGGACTGCAATCCAAGGACAACTGCATTACCACCTACAACCACCGGAGGGAGCCCAAAAGCAGCATTCACAACACTCCTCAACACGTCAGTAGTGTCTCTGACATAGGAGGGAAGCGTCTCCACCAAGGGTTTCAAATAGAAATCTACAAATTTGCAAATGTTGTCACACAACCCCCCTATGCCAGAGACAATCGGTCGTCCGGGTGGGTTCACAGCATCCTTGTGCACCTTGAGCAGGGCATAGAAGGTAGCAATCCTGGGGAACTTGGGCATAAGTCCTTTAAGTACTTTCCTGGGGACAACATCCGACCCGCTCGCCAGATCCAGGATACTCGCCAGTTTGTTAGTGAAGATTCGAGTAGGATTTTGAGGCAACACACGATACGTGTCTTTATTCCTCAATTGCAGCAGAACTTCCCTTTCATATTTATCAGTTGGCCAGATCACCACATTCCCCCACTTGTCAGCAGGTTTAATCACTACGGAGTCTAACTCCTGCAATTCTCTTAATGCTTTCCTTTGACCCACTGTCAGGTTATCATTGTATGACCCTCTCGATAACTTTGTCAGGTCTTCAGTGACCAATCTACAAAAAATGTCCACTTGTGGACATAATGACAAGGGGGGGGGAATGCGGTCGATCTGGGTATGAGTGAAGAAGGAAATTTACCTATAAAATCTGGTTGTTGCTCCTTGAGTAGATCCTCCAACACTGATAAGGCATTGGCCTCCACCTCACTCAACGAGTTATCACCAAGGTCTTTTTGGCCATGTAGCCTCTTAAGAAGTAATCTACGGCAGAATAAATGAGTATCCTTTACGACTGTAAAAAAATCAAATTGGTTAGATGGAACAAAATTAAGACCCAGTTTCAAAACCTCAATTTGTGTTTTGGATAGGGAATGGGTAGACAAATTGATCACCTCTAAATTCGTGCCCTTTGCCTTTCGTTCATAGGATGGTGGGGGAGCAAATTTTCTTCTCTTTGCATTATATTTCCCCTTGGCGGCTCTATTTGGCTGTATCTTTCTCTCTCTACCTCCATACGTTGTTTTGGATTGGTCAGAGGCCACACTTGACTCATCCACTGATGTTACGGATGAGACAGATCCTGATCTCATTTGCGACATAGGGCGGGTTTTGTTCTTACCCGTCCTCCAGCGGTATACTCGATTTTCACGGTAATCTGCATTGTCTCTCTGTAATTTCTTAGTTTTAGTCATACTAATCTCTTGTTCCCATTTGATAAAGTCACTATCCAAATCATTATTCAATTTCTCCAATGCCTCCGTAGTTAAATCATCTTTTATGGCAATTTGAATGGTATCAATCTACTCCAACTCAGCCAACTTCTTTGCATCCAGTTTCATAAGTAGTTCAATGAACCCTCTGGAGCATTTTGTAGCAACCTCTTCCCACTCAGATCTAAATGATTTGTCCTCAATAGGAAAAGATGGAAATATCTGGACGCGCAACCCCCTTGGGATCAGGCCGCGGGTCAGATACTGTCCCACAATAATTGCACCCTAGTTCAGGAGCCCATCAGAAGATTCCCTAGCCACCTGTTTGGGAAGCCCCAAGTCTAGACTCATTTGAGTTGTAATGACTTGAACCTAAGTGTGTGTAAACATATATATGGAAACTGTTTCACACACATTTACTGGAATCCCGTGCAGAGGCACAGTTGCACATAAAGTTTTGTTCTTCCCTAAACGACACGTTACAAACTGACTTTCTGGATTTAACCATCTTCCATACTTCTGTATCCAGATTAGAATCATAGAATCTTAGGGATTCACTAAACTATCACAGAAAGATGTCTGTCCAGCCTCTGTTTGAAGACTACCGTTGAAGAAGAAATCGCCATATGTCATAGCAGCCTGTTACACTCATTGATCGACATCACTGTCAAAAAGCTTTTTCTAATATCTAATCTGTACCTTCTCCCTTTCAGTTTCATTCCATTCCTTCTTGTGTTTCCATGTGCAAATGAGAATAAGAATGATCTCTCTACACTGTGACATCCCTTTAGATATTTGTAGACAGCTATTAGTTCTCCCCTTATCCTTCTTTTTTGCAAGCAAAACATTTCCAGATCATTTAACCGTTCCCCGTAGTACATACTTTGCAGTCCACTCACCATCCTGGTAGCTCTTCTCTGAACTTGCTCCAGTTTTTCCATGTCTTTTTTAAAATGTGGTGCCCAGAACTGGACACAGTATTCCAGATGTGGCATGACCAAGGAGAAGTAGAGGGGGATAATTACTTCATGTGTTCTAGACTATATGGATCTCATAATACATCCTAGAACTGTGGTTTCCTTTTTTGGTGCTGCATCACACTGTTGACTCATGTGCAGCCTGTGTTCTATTAGTATACCCAAGTGTCTTTCACACGTTCTGTTGCTTAGTTCTGTTCCTCCAATTCTGCATATGTAATTTGTGTTTTTCTTGCCTAGATGGAGAATATTGCATTTTCCCTGTTAAATATTATTCTATTAGCTGCTGCCTATTGTTCAAGCTTATCTAGATCCTTCTCAATCCTTTCTCTGTCTTCTCTAGGTTTAGCTATCCCTCCTAGCTTTGCATTATCTGCAAATATGATCAGTCTACCTTCAGTTCAATTAGCTAGATTATTTATAAAAATGTTGAACTACACTGGGGTTAGGACAGAGCCTTGTCCTACTTGAAATACTCTATATACCAATGGGATGTGCAACCACTTATTACCATTCTTTTGAGTACAATCACTGAGCCAGTTATGAATCCACCCAACCGTAACCTTGTCAATCCCATACTTGGCCAACTTTTCAATAAGGATAGTATGAGATACTTTATCAGATGCTTTGCTGAAGTCAAAATATGCTATATATACTGCATTTCCCTGATCCACCCAGTCACTGATTCCATCATAGTTGGGAATTAGATTAGTCTGGCATGACTTGTTTGCTACAAACCCATGCTGGCTCTGTTTAATAATTTATTCAAAGATCTTCCCTGGAATATAAGTAAGGCTCACTGGCCTGTAAATTCCTGGCTCCATCTTCTTTCCTTTTTTGAAGATAGGGACAACATTTGCCCTTCTCCAATCTCCTGGGACTTCCCCTATTCTGCAGGAATTTATAAAGATTCTGGCTAGTGCTTCTGCAATTTCCTTTGCTCTTTCAGTACCCTAGTACCAGGAGATTTATATTCATTTAAATTAGCCAAGTTTTCCATCAGCATCTCTCTGTTTATAGATTTTGTGGAGTCTTCTATTACTTCGATGACACTGTGAAGATCAGTTGATGTTACAATTGTTTTCTTAGAGAACACAGATGCAAAATAGGAATTTAAAAATTCAGCCTTCTCAACATCGTTTTTGACCACTTCACCCTTTTCATCCTGTAAAAATCCATTAGCGACTTTTCTTTTGCTTTTGACATACCCCCAATATCCTTTTTTACTGCTTGTGGTCTCCATTGCAAGCCTCACTTCATTACTGGCTTTAGCTCTACTAATAATTGTCCTGCATTCCCTGCAGACAGCATTATATTCTTCTATAGGTATGCTCCCCTATGTCCATTTAATATACATTTTTTTTCCTTTTTAACAAGCGATTAAGTTCTGTGTTCATCCTTGCTGGTCTCTTTAAATGCTTCCAATTCTTCCTTTTTTGGTATTGCTACCGATTGTGCAGTGAGAATTTCATTTAGGCAAATCTCCCCTCATTCTTGATACAGGAAAGATATATATCTTGGTACCGTGTTAGCCAGTAGATAGAAAAATATTTAGAATTGAGAGTCCTCAGTGGTTAATACCTTTTAATGGCTAACTGAAAAGATGGTAACAAATTGCAAGCTTTTGAGACTACACAGGTCTCTTCATCAGGCAAAGACTAAAAGAAATTCTGAAGAATCACATATATTCACATATGTGATTCTTCAGAATTTCTTTTAGTCTTTGCTTGATGAAGAGACCTGTGTAGTCTCGAAAGCTTGCAATTTGTTACCATCTTTTCAGTTAGCCATTAAAAGGTATCAACAACGGAAGACTCTCAATTCTAAATATTTTTCCCTCATTCTTGGACATTTCTGTCACTTAGAACATCTAGCCATTGGACCTTTACTACCCTCTTGATGAGTCCATTCTGATTAAATTAAGATAGATAAAATATGGTGATCATTTTATTTCATATCTATTTCGACATTTATTGCAGCAGATGTTAATTAATATCTTAGAAAAGTGTTTGAGACCTAAAGCCAGAACGCTATGAAAAAAACTTGTACAGAATTAAATAACCAAGAAGACCTATAATTTATTCTGAATATACGGTAATGCCATGTAAGTGGAGCGCCCCCAAACGCAGGGCCATGGGGTACTCGGTACCGGTCCTCTCTGTCTCGGTGCTGGGGTTGTCACGGTGGCTGGACCCGGTCCGTGACCCTGCTAAGGGGCGTCCAATAAAAGAGTGATGAAAGTTTGTCAGGGATTCGTGATGCCACCTGTGGTATTCGGTCAGGGTGACCGACGCTGCTTAGGGGTCCGCTGGGGTGATGGAATGGCAGCTAGATGGTATACCTTCCCACAGGTGAAGTATATCCCCAGGGCTTCCCAGTAGTGTAGGTGGCGATGATGTGAGGCGCAGTTAATAACGAGGACACAGGGTTGCAGTCTCTTTACCTTTTTACTGAAGACTTCGGGATCCACAATCCAGAGCACTGCTAACAGGGCTGGCTGAGTCCGGCCGGTCCGAAGGCACATCCAGAGTTCCCTTTGCAGGTGGAAATCAGTGCCTACCAACTAGCGCCTGTGTATTGTAGTACTTTCCTGCTGAGCATTCGGGATAGTCCTCACAACTTTCGTATTCGCTCTTTCTCCTTCTCTCCGTCCCCCAAGTTTATATCTGGCTAGGATGCACCCGTTTGACGGGAAGGCTCGGAGCTATTCTGGGACCCTAGGGACGCCCCTCTCCAACTTTGCCCCCTATGTCTGCTTAGGTGATGTAAGGTAGACAGCCAACCTAAAATCAACTGTCCTGCCGCTGTTTGAAGTAATGCTTGAAGTCTGTTACTTCCTCGGCGTTCCAGCCACCGGCTATGCGCCTCAGTAGGATGTTGACGTTCTCGGGGCACGACTCCTACTGGTATCTCCTTGTGCTGCGATTTGATTTCTCACTTCTCCACAATATCCTTCGCTTCGTGTCCTTCCTTAGGATGCTGCCGCAAGGTAGTGCAGGCGCGGCTCCGTACGTTCTGTCCTTTCTGCTAGGTACCTGCCAGGAACCCACCCCTGACAGGTCCTCCCTGGAGCTCTCCCAGGCTGCGTTCTGACTAACTTCCTATCCAACCCCCAGTTTTACCAGAGTGTGAGGAGTGGCCTAATACATAGTGCCTTTTGCTCCCCCTTGTGGCCGGAGTGTGAAGTGTAATGTGTGACTGTGATACCTGGTCAGGTGAACTCCTTTAGTGCAATCAGACATAACATCACTCCCCTTAGTGGCAGATCGACATTACTGCAACAACCAGGACTCTGGGGCGCTGCATAAGAACCTGCTTTCTTTGACAAACATGCATAGACATAAAAAGTGTAACATAGAGATTGAATGTCATTTCAAAACAGCAAATTTAATTACAGCTTAAGATACTGTAGGCATGCAATGTAGAGAATAATTGAAGTTACAATGTACTACAATTAATACTATGAAAAAGATAGTGGGCCTGACCTTAAGGTTTAATAGTGTGTATATACAAAGTGTGAAATAGTAAGTTTTGGGTAAAGAAGTGAGGTAGATACAGACACTTCCCTTGAAACGATAGCCAAATGAAGCGCCCCCAGACGCAGGGCCGCGGGTTACTCGGTACCGGGCCTTTCTGACTCAGTTCTAGGGAAGTCACGGTGGCTGGACCCGGTCCGTGACCCTGCTAAGGGGCGTCCAATAAAAGGTGATGCGAGTCTGTCAAGGTAACGCCACCTGTGGTATTCGGTAAGGGTGACCGACGCTGCTTGGGGCCCACTGGGGTTATGTGATGGCAGCTAGATGGTGAACCTTCCCACAGGTGAAGTATGTCCCCAGGGCTTCCCAGTAAGGCCTCTTTCACACTTCAGTTATTTGGCGTCAGTCTAAAACCGCCATTTTCCTCAAATAACGGATCCGTCATTTTTTTTGACGGATCCGTTATTTTCCCATAGACTTGCATTAGTGACGGATTGTGACGGATGGTCGTCCGTTCCATCCGCCATGCGACGGATCCGTCGACATTTGGCGGACGTTTTCTGAAAATAGACGGACATTGGAACGTTTTTTGTCAACGCCGAAATGGCGGATCGCGACGGATCCGTCGCGTCCGCCATTCCATAGAATGGGCGCCTATGGGCGACGGATCCGCCGCAACCGTTTTTTCGGCGGATCCGTCGCCCCAATCCGTTTTTTCAATTGCGCATGCTCCAAAAAGTAGATACTTCTCCCAGACAACCCCCAAGTAACGGATCCGTCAAAAAAACGGATCCGTTAGAACCGTTTTCACAACAATTGTGACGGATCCGTCAATCCGTCACTATGTCGGTAGTGACTGACGCCAAAAGACTGAAGTGTGAAAGAGGCCTAAGGTGGATGGTGATGGTGTGAGGTGCAGACAATAACGAGGACACAGGGTTGCAGTCTCTTTACCTCTTTACTGAAGACTTCAGGATCCGCAATCCAGAGCACAGTTAACAGGGCTGTCTGAGACTGGCCGGTCCGAAGGCACATCCAGAGTTCCCTTTGCAGGTGGAAATTGTTGCCAGGTATGTTATGGCTAGGACGCACCCGTTTGACGGGTAGGCTCGGAGTTCTTCCCCGACCCTAGAGACGCCCCTCTCCACGCGTTGCCCCCTATGTCTGCTTAGGTGATGTAAGGTAGACAGCCAACCTATAATTAACTGTCCTGCGGAGTTTGAAGTAAGGCATAGAGTCAGTTACTTCCTCGGTGTTCCGGCCACCGGCTACGGGCCTCAGTAGGATGTTGCCGTTCTCCGGGCACGACTCCTACTGGCTCTCCTTTGTGCTTGATCTCGTTTCTCACTGTCCACAATATCCTTCGCTTCGTGTCTCTTTCTTAGGATAATAATAATAATAATAATTTTTATTTATATAGCGCCAACATATTCCGCAGCGCTTTACAAATTATAGAGGGGACTTGTACAGACAATAGACATTACAGCATAACAGAAATACAGTTCAAAACAGATACCAGGAGGAGTGAGGGCCCTGCTCGCAAGCTTACAAACTATGGGGAAAAGGGGAGACACGAGAGGTGGATGGTAACAATTGCTTTAGTTATTCGGACCAGCTATAGTGTAAGGCTCAGGTGTTCATGTAAAGCTGCATGAACCAGTTACCTGCCTAAGTATGTAGCAGTACAGACACAGAGGGCTAATACTGCATAAAGTGTATGAGAACATGATGCGAGGAACCTTTTTTTTTTTTTTTTTTTATTATACCGCGCGGGTGGTGCAGGCGCGGTTCCGTAACGTTCTGTTCTAGTCGCTAGGTACCTGCCAGGTTCCCACGCCTGACAGGGACCCCCTGAATCTTCCCCGCAACACCCCCTGCCACGGGATGTTGCCTGGACAAAACCCAGTCAGCTTCTGACTAACTTCCTATCCAACCCCTAGTTTTACCAGTGTGAGGAGTGGCTTAATAAATAAAACCTTTTGCTCCCCCTAGTGGCCGAGTGTGAAGTATAATGTGTGCTGGTGATACCTGGTCAGATGAACTCCTTTAGTGCCATCAGACGTACCATCACTCCCCTTAGTGGCAGAGCGATACTACTGCAACGACCAGGTCTCTGGGGTGCTGCACAAACATTGATATAAAATTATTACACATTATACTGTGTATACTTTATTTTTCTGTAAGATTTCCTGTTCTTTTAATTCTACAAAAGAACTTTTATATAGATATGTTCAACTTAAAATTCAGATTTAGTCAATTATGAAAAGTCTGCAATCTAACAAACTAAGAACTCTAGTTAGAACAAACAGAGAGGAGATGAACTTTATAAGACATCTCAGACACTATATAAGGGTAAGGATAAAGCTCTGAGACATTTCCATTTTTTCAGCACTGCTCCTTGACACACAAGAACAATCTGAAGATCATGTGTCCAGAGTGAACACAGTCTCGGTTATCATTATGGTTGGAGTATATTTGAAAGAAATTAATTACCTTTATGAATGAATTTCTGCAATCCTCGTGCTGCCACATCTTCAACTCTTATGGGTCTAGTCTACTATATAATCGTCTAATTCTGTCTGTCCGTAACGGAAATCTCACGTCGCTGATTGGTCGCTACATAGTTCACTCACGTTTACAGAACAAGTTCTGTCAGTCACAGTGTCACGCAGTTCAGTCACATTTACTGAACAAGTCCTGTCAGTAACAGTGCAAAATAGTTCACTCACCTTTGCTGAACAAGTTCTGTCAGTCACAGTGCCACGTAGTTCAGTCACGTTTAGTGAACAAGTTCTATCAGCCGCAGTGTGACTTAGTTCACTCAAGTTTACTGAACAATTTCTGTCAGTTACCGTGTGATGTAGCTCAGTCACGTTTACTGGACAAGTTCTGTCAGTCACAGTGCCACGTAGTTCAGGCACATTTACTGAACAAGTTCTGTCAGTCACAGTGCCACGTAGTTCAGTCACGTTTACTGAACAAGTCTTGTCAGTCGCAGTGCGACATAGTTCACTCAAGTTTACTGAACAAGTTCTGTCAGTCACAGTGCCATGTAGTTCAGTCACGTTTACTGAACAAGTTCTGTCAGTCACAGTGCCACGTAGTTCAGTCACGTTTACTGAACAAGTCTTGTCAGTCGCAGTGCGACATAGTTCACTCAAGTTTACTGAACAAGTTCTGTCAGTCACAGTGCCATGTAGTTCAGTCACGTTTACTGAACAAGTTCTGTCAGTCACAGTGCCACGTAGTTCAGTCACGTTTACTGAACAAGTCTTGTCAGTCGCAGTGCGACATAGTTCACTCAAGTTTACTGAACAAGTTCTGTCAGTCACAGTGCCATGTAGTTCAGTCACGTTTACTGAACAAGTTCTGTCAGTCACTGTGGTGTACAAAAATATTTTGGTTTGATGTTCACCTGATGTTATTTGTGGGTTTTTCTTTGCATCCCAAACTATTTTCCTGGCAGTTATGGATAACATTTCTGTTAGTCTACATGACTGTGGTTTTGTTTTTAGAGCCCCTGATTTTCCATTTGTTAATCACCGTGTGAACGCTGCTGACTGGCATTATCAATTCCTTGGATATCTTTTTGTATCCCTTTCCTGTTTTATACAGTTCAACTACATTTTCCCGTAGATCCTTTGACAATTCTTTTCTTTCCCCATGACTCACAATCCAAAAACAATGTACAGCGCTTCCCAAGTTGGTGAAATTCAATCATTTTATTCTGCCATCTGTTGCGACCTTTCAATTTATACAGATCTTTATCAAGCACAATACAACACACATTAACCCCATTTAAATATTGTATGCACTACCCCTTCATTAACAAGACACCAATCAATAACAAGTGAAAATATTTGTGTAAATAAATCACAAACAAATATATTAAAAACACCCCATCTGATCATCAATAGTGTACCTTAATAACATTCTAAGCATCACCTCTGATCGCTCTATCATGTCTTATACAGGGAGATCAAAGTACTGGAAAATCACAGTATATTAACCCCTTTCTGACATTAGACGTACTATCCTGTCGAGGTGGGGTGGGCCCGTATGACCACCGACAGGATAGTACATCATATGCAATCGGCGGCGCTCACGGGGGGAGCGCGGCCGATCGCGGCCGGGAGTCAGCTGACTATCGCAGCTGACATCCGGCACTATGTGCCAGGAGCAGTCACCGCCCCCAGCACATTAACCCCCGACACACTGCGATCAAACATGATCAAAAAAAAAATTCCTAAAAAAATATATATATATTGTTCCTATAAATACATTTCTTTATCTAAATTAAAAAAAACAATAAAAGTACACATATTTAGTATCGCCGTGTCCGTAACGACCTGACCTATAAAACTGTCCCACTAGTTAACCCCTTCAGTGAACACCGTAAAAAAAAAACGAGGCAAAAAACAGCGTTTTATTATCATACCGCCAAACAAAAAGTGGAATACCACGCAATCAAAAAGATGAATATCAATAATCATGGTACCTCTGAAAACGTCATCTTGTCCTGCAAAAAACGAGCCACCATACAGCATCATCAAAGAAAAAATAGAAAAGTTATAGTCCTCAGAATAAAGCCATGCAAAAATAATAATTTTTTCTATAAAATAGTTTTTATCGTATAAAAGCACCAAAACATAAAAAAGATATAAATAAGGTATCAATGTAATCGTACTGACCCGAAGAATAAAACTGCTTTATCCATTTTACCAAACGTGGAATGGTATAAACGCCTCCCCCAAAAGAAATTCATGAATAGCTGGTCCTTGGTCATTGCCTCACAAAAATCGGAAAAAAAAGCGATCCAAAAATGTCACGTGCCCGAATATGTTACCAATAAAAATGTCAACTTGTCCCACAAAAAACAAGAACTCATATGACTCTGTGGACCCAAATATGGAAAAATTATAGCTCTCAAAATGTGGTAACGCAAAAAATATTTTTTGCAATAAAAAGCATCTTTCAGTGTGTGACGGCTGCCAATCATAAAAATCTGCTAAAAAACCCACTATAAAAGTAAATCAAACCCCACTTCATCACCCCCTTAGTTAGGGAAAAATAAAAAAAATAAAAAAATGTATTTATTTCCATTTTCTCATTAGGGCTAGGGTTAGGGTTAGGGCTAGGGTTAGGGCTAGGGTTAGAGATAGTGCTAGGGTTAGGGTTAGGGTTAGGGCTAGGGTTAGAGATAGGGTTAGGTATAGGGTTAAATTTAGGGTTAGGGTTAGGGCTAGGGTTAGGGTTAGGGCTAGGGTTAGGGCTAGGTTTAGGGCTACGGTTAGGGTTGGGGCTAGGGTTAAAACTACAGTTAGGGTTGGGGCTAAAGTTAGGGTTAAGGTTGGGGCTAAAGTTAGGGTTAGGGTTTGGATTACGTTTACGATTGGGAATAGGGTTGGGATTAGGGTTAGGGGTGTGTCAGGGTTAGTGATGTGGTTAGGGTTACCATTGGGATTAGGGTTAGGGGTGTTTGGATTAAGGTTTCAGTTATAATTGGGGGGGGGCTTGCACTGTTTAGGCACATCAGGGGCTCTCCAAACGCGACATGGCGTCCGATCTCAATTCCAGCCAATTCTGCGTTGAAAAAGTAAAACAGTGCTCCTTCCCTTCCGAGCTCTCCCGTGCGCCCAAACAGGGGTTTACCCCAACATATGGGGTATCAGCGTACTCAGGACACATTGGACAACAACTTTTGGGGTCCAATTTCTCCTGTTACCATTGGGAAAATACAAAACTGGGGGCTAAAAAATAATTTTTGTGGAAAAAAAAAGGATTTTTTATTTTCACGGCTCTGCGTTATAAACTGTAGTGAAACACTTGGGGGTTCAAAGTTCTCACAACACATCTAGATAAGTTCCTTGGGGGTCTAGTTTCCAATATGGGGTCACTTGTGGGGGATTTCTACTGTTTAGGTATATTAGGGGCTCTGCAAACGCAATGTGATGCCTGCAGACCATTCCATCTAAGTCTGCATTCCAAATGGCGCTCCTTCCCTTCCGAGCCCTTGCATGCGCCCAAACGGTGGTTCCCCCCCACATATGGGGTATCAGCGTACTCAGGACAAATTGGACAACAGCTTTTGGGTCCAATTTCTCCTGTTACACTTGGGAAAATACAAAACTGGGGGCTAAAAAATAATTTTTGTGGGAAAAAAAAAGAATTTTTATTTTCACGGCTCTGCGTTATAAACTGTAGTGAAACACTTGGGGGTTCAAAGCTCTCACAACACTTCTAGATGAGTTCCTTAGGGGGTCCATTTTCCAAAATGGTGTCACTTGTGGGGGTTTCACTGTTTAGGGACATCAGTGGCTCTCTAAACGCAACATGGCGTCCCATCTATATTCCAGTCAATTTTGCATTGAAAAGTCAAATGGCACTCCTTCCCTTCCGAACTCTGTCATGCGCCCAAACAGTGGTTTAGGCTACTTTCACACTAGCGTCGGTACGGGGCCGTTGTAATGTGTCGGCCCGACGTACCGATGCAAACTGCGAAAAAAAAGAACAACGTGGGCAGCGACTGCAGTTTTACAACGCATCCGCTGCCCCATTGTAAGGTCCGGGGAGGAGGGAGCGGAGTTCTGGCCACGCATGCGCGGTCGGAAATGGCGGACTCGACGCACCAAAAAACGTTACATGGAAGTAAATTTTTTGTGAAAAAAGTTAAATGTTAATTTTTATTTAACCCCTTAGTGACCGAGCCAAATTTTTGAAATCTGACCAGTGTCACTTTATGTGGTAATAACTCTGCAACGCTTCAACAAATCCCAGTGATTTTGAGATTGTTTTTTCGTGACACATTATACTTTATGATAATGGTAAATTTAGTTCAAAATTTTTTGAGTTTATTTATAAAAAATATAAAAAATTTGAGAAAAATGTTAAAAAATTAGCAATTTTCTAAATTTGAATGATTATCCCTTTAATCCAGATAGTCATACAACAGCAAACCATTAATAAATAACATTTCCCACATGTCTGCTTTACATCAGCACCATTTGTAAAATGTTATTTTATTTTGTTAGCATTTTAGGAGGTTTAAAAATGTAGCAGCAATTTTTCATTTTTTCAAAGAAATTTACCACATTTATTTTTTTAGGGACTTATCCATGTTTAAAGTGACTTTAGGGGTCCCATATATTGGGAAACCCCCAAACGTGATACCATTTTAAAAACAGCACCCCTAAACATATTGAAAACTGCTGTCAGGTAGTTTATTAACCCTTCAGGTGCTTTACAGGAATTAATGCAAAATGGCATGACAGAAATGAAAATGTGTATTTTTACCACCTAAATGTTGCTAACTTCTAAACAGATTACTATAGCCGGCAGACTCTAAGGCCGCTATTTGGTCATGAATTGCCATCGCAAACATCAGGACAACAAAATCATGATCTGAGGGCACCAATTGGGATAAAGAAGAAGCCCCCACGCTCTGTTAACCATTTATAATGATGTAGTCACTATTGACAGCAGCATCTAAGGGGTTAAACAGATTTAGAAGGCGCAAATACTGATCGTGGCTGATACAGCAAGTTGTCAGCTATAGTGTACAACCAACAGATGCTGGATTGTCATCTGTATGGGGAGGCTATTCTCTTATATCTCAGGTCAGTTAAAAGACGTATTGGCGGTCATTAAGGGGTTAAACATTCCAAAAATTCCTGTGAAACACCTGAAGGGTTAATAAACTTCTTGAATGTGGTTTTAAGCACCTTGAGGGGTGCAGTTTTTAGAATGGTGTCACACTTGGTTATTTTCTATCATATAGACCAGAGGTCCCCAACTCCAGTCCTCAAGGCCCACCAACATGTCATGTTTTCAGGATTTCCTTAGTCTTGCCCAGGTAATAATTGCATCACCTGTGCAATGCAAAGGAAATCCTGAAAACATGACCTGTTGGTGGGCCTTGAGAACTGGAGTTGGGGACCTCTGATATAGACCTTTCAAAATGACTTCAAATGAGATGTGGTCCCTAAAAAAAAATGGTGTTGTAAAAATGAGAAATTGCTGGTCAAATTTAACCCTTATAACTCCCTAACAAAACAAAAATGTGGTTCCAAAATTGTGCTGATGTAAAGTAGTCATGTGGGGAATGTTACTTATTAAGTATTTTGTGTGACATATCTCTGTGATTTAATTGCATAAAATTCAAAGTTGGAAAATTGTGAAATTTTCAAAATTTTTGCCAAATTTCCGTTTTTTTCACAAATAAATGCAGGTAATATCAAAGAAATGTTACCACTATCATGTAGTACAATATGTCCTGAGAAAACAATGCCAGAATCATCAGGATAAGTTGAAGGGTTAAAGAGTTATAACCTCATAAATGGACAGTGGTCAGAATTGTAAAAATTGGCCTGGTCATTAACGTGCAAACCACCCTTGGGGGTAAAGGGGTTAAGATCATAACAAAGCATTAACCAATCACAGAAAGGCATTCTCATTGTCAAGGGGTGTTTTAACATATTTGATCGTGATTTATTTACACAATTATTTTGTTTGGATTTTTTGCCAAGAGGGACTCCTTGGATATGACGTGCGCTTTCAGTATGGGTAAAGTTAACCTCTTGTCCACATGAGGTGCTGTGAACTACCACTTATTTGAATATATCGCAATCCAGAAACGTCAGTGGCTGGATGACAGATGCAAGAGTCTGTCTGGATCCCATAAACTCACTCAGCTTTTATGCACACACTGATTACAAGCAAACAGGTCACAGGTGAGTATATTACCTTCCGTAGCCATTCAAAGCCATTTGTGTCAACTTATGTGCATGCTATCAGGCCAAGATCCCCTGGGTATGTGAACTTTTGATCAAAGTCATTTGGATGGTTTGGGTTGTCATTATAATTTAAAAAAAGAAAACACAGTAGTTTGACAATAAATGGCTTCACCCAACCACTAACTATGAGTGGAGAAAAAGTTTTGAGCACAACTGTAGCTGACAGTGGTCAGACCATTTCCAGTTGTAGCTTTGCTCAGTGTTGTATGTTCCTTGTACTCTGTGTTCTGCTGTTTTGATGTTTGTTGCCTGAACTAAGACTTTGACTTTTGACCATTTGTTTGTCTTGACCATTTGCCTTTGACGTACACTCCTCGTATTTGACCCCGGAATTTTTTACTCCCCTGTCTTGTGGCTTGTCCGTGAGAAGTGACTAGCCAGCGTCACATGCACTGCATGAAACATCTGCTGTTTTCCTTCCAGCTCCTCATCATCAGACACAATTTCCCTCTCATCTGGGTCAGTCTTCTTGAGGAACATCTCCACATTTGCCAACACCTTCTCACTTTGATAGAGGCACTAAGGCTTGTTGGGGTGTTGTTAATTTATGTACTGTACACTTTCAGCTTATCCACAACTTTTTTCTGACCAATCTAAATTGGCTTGTAGTTAGGCTTTCTTGTTTGGTAGCACCTTTATGAGAATGAGGTGAGCCTATGATGTATTCTTTACATTCCTTCATGTCTGTCTTCTGTAGAGTGATTAATAAACCAATTTATTTCCAGTCAGCCACTGACTCTATACTCCGCTCAGACAGGGGTCTAAACCTGTGTGATGTTATACCATCCAGTTCTGAAACTTTTCATGTGAATTGGCCTGCAACAATGGTAATTTTCTACTCCAGTTTGTGTAGCCGGATAAATGATAAACTTGCTGTTAGAGGTTTGCCATCTTACCTTGATGATAATTTTTCTTTCTACCAGAGTGAATTTACACTTTAAAAGAGGTCAAGGAGGAAAGCTCAATACTTTTGTCTCACATCTTAAAAATCTCATCACAGATTGGCCAAACAGGAAATAATTCAAATTTGCCAGATTAAATTATTGTCTGCTGAAAGATTCTGTCACCTTACTGAAGGACCTTGTCTATATTATGGTGTCAATGTTAGCTCTCACATGGACTGTTCCAAATTTAAGGGCAAACTGGGAAATATCAGACCATAAGCAAAAAAAGAGAGGTTGTCTTGGTGTTAGCACTATTCTCCACCAAATACAGGTTTGTTGTCTTCAGTGTATCTGTGTTAATAAGACAAGCTATCTTTGAATCAAGGGCTGCAGAAAATGTTATTGACCTCTCATTAGCCACCAAAGCCGAAAATTATTTAAATATTATTTCTCTGCAGATGTCTTTAAAATCTATCACTCCAAATGGTTCCACTATTCCTGGTGGTCGAATTCAATTTTGGCCTGAGAAGGTAATTCTTTATTAAGCTGGAGCACTACCTAATGGTATATTTCGTATTTAGCTTTGCTGCTTTCTGGTGCACAAATGTTCTTGTGTCTCTCAAGGCTAAGTCTAGATGCTTTCATCATTGATTGATCTTCTGACCAACTCACCCAGTCAAGACTTCTTGTTATAAAAATGGCTTCAAAGATCTACTTCAACCACCTTCTCTGGAACTGTAATCTTGCTTATTTGTCCTTTCCTTTTCTTCAAATTGGACTTCACAGATATCTATTGCTTGCAAACAAAAGGCCGAAACACTTCTACCTTCCTTCAAATTAATCATTCAGAGGGAAATTTTATTCCCTATCTCTTCCTGAGACTGAAGCAATGACTTCTAACATTAAAAAGAATTTGGAGAGGGAATTCATCGAAAAGTCTATGTCCCCGTCTGATGTAGGCGTCTTCTTCGTAAAGAAGAAATACAGATCATTTAGACCATTCATAGACAATGTTTAAAAAAATCATTATCAAAGATTGCTACCGACTGCGCCTCAACTTAGAACAATTTGATGGGATTAAAAGTGATTCCATCTTCCCCGAATTAGACCTGCATGGAGCCGGTAACCTAATTCGCATACAAGAGTACGACAAATGGATGACTATGTTAACTGACATGATGGACATTATGAATATCTGGTCATGCCACTTGCCTTATACAACACACCGGCTTTGTTCCAGCACTTTATTAATTAAATATTTTAAGGTGTACTGTACCAGTAGGTCTTAGTCTACCTGGATGACATCCTAATACTCTCTTCACACTATCTTCATGTTAGCTCTGTCTTGAAGAGACTGCGATAAAATCACCTCTACGCCATGCTAGAAAAATGTCTCTTCAAGTGTCATGAATTGCCATTTTTCAGATAGATAATCTTTTCCGGAAGTCTGCATATGGACCTAAAAAAATTTCTGTTAATTGGGATTGACCACAGTCCTTTGGTCTTAAAGCCTTACAAAGATTCCTTGGCTTTGCAAATTGTTAATGGCTGGTCATTAAAAATTATTCTCAAGTGATAGCTCCACTTACAGCCCTTATTCAGAAAGCCACTAAATTTCAGGACTGGCTGGATTCTGTTATTCAAGCCTTCAAAAAACTTTAAGGGAATGTACCAATTTTGGAGGTTATTCCCTAGCCAGAGAATAATTTCTAATTGCTGGGTGTTTGACCTCAGCGATCCAGAGAACCTGGACTCTTGAGAGCCCCTTGTGAATGGAGCAGTGGTCAAGCACAACTCTGCACCACTGCATTTATTCTTGATGGGAGTGTTGTAGATCAACCAAATTCTGCTCTCGCCTATCTCTGGCAGTCCCATAGACAATGAATGGAGCAGAGGTGCACATGATCAACATTCATGGTGTCTCCCTTTGCCAGCAACTCTAATAATTAGTCGTAGTCTTTATGTAACCTTGGCAGTAAAGTACATTAGATATAGTTTGGCCAAATCAGCTATTTAGATTGGTCAACCATCTAATCTGTATGAGGACAGATAGGGGGATATAAGGACTGAGAAGTTGGCATTCAATATTTTCTCCTTTTGCTTGATGGAAAGAAAATACACTACTAGAGGTCTCTTTCATGGGGAACACAGGAATGCTTGACTATGCCGAGCATTCTAGTGTATAGGGGAATTGGGAGAGATAGAAATCAGCCAAACAATCCTTTGCAATACAACTTTCTAATGTGTATGGCCAGCTTAAGTTATTATTTGGGACTTATCAGTATCAGTGTCACTTGCAGACCTCTTTGCCTGGATTGCACTTGTACCCCATGAACTAATAGACATCCCAAAAAGCTACTCAGGGTCACTTATGGATAAATACAGTTAGTTGGTGGCTGGGAGTGAGAGGAATATATAAATGAGATTATAAATAATTTTTACAATTATTCTATTGTTGCAGCAGTTATCTGCATTTCTATACATGGATAGTTTGGAACCTGTTTTTTTGTGGGAGGAGTTGAAATATGTAATGACACCATTTATTTTACCATATAATGTACTGAAAGATGTGAAGAAAATCCAAGTGTAGAGGAATTGAAAGAAAACAAACAAATAAACACAATTACACCATTGTTTTTCTGTTTTGATTTTATGGCGTATATTGTACAGTAAAAATTACCTGATAACACGATTCTTACAGCAGTACAATTATGGCAATGCTAAACTTGTCTAATTTATTTGATATTTTAGTTGCTACATTTTTTTGACATTTTCAAATCTCCCGGAAGTGAATTCCATGGTGGAAGCACGCCGCGTACTAGAGGTCTGCGCATCATCTCTCTGTACCAGAAGTCTCCTTGAATATTCAGCGCATTCCAAGCCATGAGCAGGGATGGGCCATGAGAGCCAAGAGCCACTCTGAAGCGGAGGTGGCTCACTTCAGGAGCCACCGCTCACCTGGACAGGCTGAGGGACCCATTGTTCAGCCGGGTGTCGGCCTCCGGACCCTCTGCAGGAGGAAGGGGAGAGATGAAGAGGACTCCTTCTCGATCCTCCTGCGTCTGGCATCAGGAACTCCAGCTCGCTGGAAGATGTCAGGTACACCTCATCTGCATTCATCCCTGATAGGGACAGGAAAATCACTGACCCGGCCGTTCCTCTAAACTTTCATCTCAAACAAGGAGACGACTGATCAGAGATGCAGCCAAGAGGCCCATCATCACTCTGGATGAACTGCAGAGATCTACAGCTGAGGTGGGACAGTCTGTCCATAGTACAACAATCAGTGGTACACTGCACAAATCTGGCCTTTATGGAAGAGTGGCAAGAAGAAAGCCATTTCTCAAAGATACCCATAAAAAGTGTCGTTTAAAGTTTGCAACAAGCCACCTGGGAGACACACCAAACATGTGGAAGAAGGTGCTCTGGTCAGATGAAACCAAAATCAAACTTTTTGGCAACAATGCCAAACGATATGTTTGGCGTAAAGGTAACACAGCTCATCACCCTGAACACACCATCCCCACTGTCAAACATGGTGGTGGCAGCATCATGGGTTTGGCCTGCTTTTCTTCAACAGGGACAGGGAAGATGGTTAAAATTGATGGGAAGATGGATGGAGCCAAATACAGGACCATTCTTGAAGAAAACCTGTTGGAGTCTGCAAAAGACTTGAGACTGGGACAGAGATTTGTCTTCCAACAAGACAATGATCCCAAACATACAGCAAAATCTACAATGGAATAGTTCACAAAAAAACATATCCAGGTGTTAGAATGGCCAAGTCAAAGTCCAGACCTCAATCCAATCGAGAATCTGTGGAAAGAGCTGAAAACGGCTGTTCACAAACAATCTCCATCAAACCTCACTGAGCTCGAGCTGTTTGCCAAGGAACAATGGGAAAGATTTTCAGTCTCTCAATGTAAAAAACTGATAGACATACCCCAAACGACTTGCAGCTGTAATCGCAGTAAAAGGTGGCGCAACAAACTATTAAATTAAAGGGGCCGAATAATATTGCACGCCCCACTTTTCAGTTTTTGAATTTCTACAAAAATTAAAAATAACCAATAAATTTCGTTCAACTTCACAATTGTGTTCCACTTGTTGTTGATTCTTCACCAAAAATTTACATTTGGCATCTTTATGTTTGAAGCATGCTATGTGGGAAAAGGTTGAAAAGTTCCAGGGGGGCCGAATACTTTTGCAAGGCACGGTATGTTTTGTTGTATGGAGAATGGATTATAGATTTATATATAGCATTTTAGAATGTTCTGGAATCACTGTGTTGAGAAACACGTGATGGTGTCTCCGCGGTGTTGGATGTTTTGGTCTCCCCGAGGCCAATCATCTGTGCCTTTATATTTTAGAATGCTGTCACATAAGTCTTATAGCTGCTGGCCCTACTTTATTTTGGAAAAAACAGGTGACAGGTTCCCTTTAAATGTATTTTTTCATTTTCATATTTTTTCAATTTCTAGTCTTGTTGACTGATTTATGTTGTCCTCCAAACCAACAGCAGGATAGAAGCCAGCTATATATTTCTCTGAAATGCTCTGGCATTTAAAAGATAACATGGTTAGAAGATCCGGGCAAGGACGATAGCCAGAGAAGAGACTAGTCCAATGCCGCTGAAGCGATGGCCGGGGGACCACCACGGTGCAGTAAGACTACCGTACGCAAGATGAGGTGCAAACAACAACAAAAGATAATTTACAAGAGTTATATTCTTTAGCTTGTCCGTAAAATAGCACGGTGCTCCAACTATTAAAGAATCAACATACGTCACACAAGTAAATGGAAACAATAAACAAATAATGATGCTACTCTACGTATAACCTCCCTGGCCTTTACTAAGCAGGCCACATGGCTCCTGTGTACTGACTTTTGAAGCCTACACTAGGCCCTAACATGCGCACAAAACAGGAACAAACTCACGGTGATGTTGGGGACTGGTGCGCAGGGCTTTCTGCCAGCTCCATGAAACGTGGTCTTCTCCATGCTTCTGGGTCTTGGATGTGCTCTTGGAAACTGTAAATCCCTTTCTCGATATCTTCGTGGCTTCTCAAACTCACACAGGACAGCCACTCTCGCTGCACGTGGAAAAGTCTGTCAAATTTCGCAAGTCCACTCCGTTACAGGCTGTGGGTCCTCTCTTACTGAAAACAGCACAAAGTTCTCTCTGCAGCAGCTTCAGTTCTCACACGCTCAGGCTCTACCCCCACCCTCTGCACAGTCCAGCTCATTCACACAGTCTATTGCAGGGGAGAAGCAGAACATTCCATCACACCAGACAAGGGGGTGCAGTCTCTTAAAGTGACAGCGTGTTCCTTACTGTCCATAACAGCACCACCCTCTTACACCGCTCAAAGCCAAATTTTTCCAGCACCGACCGAGGTGACTGACTGGCCTCTCCTTAGATAAGGCTAGTCCAGTGCCAGCCATAACAGGCTTTTCCCAGCCCCTCTCCAGCTGATTGACAGATCTTTCACTCCAGAAGAGACCTGCCAATGAGCTCGAGTAGCACTGGGAAAAGCCGGACTAATATTGACTCATGCTATTGTCACCAGCTGGATCTGATATGTTGCTTCTTAAACACGTTTCAGAGAAAAATATACCTGGATGTAATCGTGCAGCCTGGATCTGATTAACGCCGAATGTGGATTAGGCAGCGAGAGTTAGTTAACAGGTTCCCTATATCATAAATGCTTGATTTAAACAATGGGTCATTTTCTGATGACATATTCCCTTTAATCATTAATTGTCATTCCAGTCTATCAGGAGTGTAAAAGATAATGAGGAATAGAGGTAAGTAATAAAACTATAATACAGAAAATAAGCATTGGCAGCTGCATTGTATCATGTCTCATTTCTAATTGCATTCAACATTAGCATATGCATACAATTAAGAAAATCCAGAATATTCCAGGGCATTCATCTTAAATGATAAAACTAAGGCATGAGTTTCAATCAGAATATATGTTCAATGTATCAGCCATGTTCTGTATATAAAAACGGTAACTGGCAAATCTGGTTTATCCATTCAATCCTCCTTTGGCCTGAGTGGTGGATATAGGTAAAATTGGTGCAAAGGAAAATAAATCCTTCAGAAATCAAACTTTGCAAGTCTAAGGCCTCATTCAGATGTCTGAGTCTAGCATGTGTTCTATCCGTGAATTCTATTATAGTCTTTGAAGCTCTTCACGTGTCCCTATTTTTTTGGGAATCAAGTATTCCTAAAAGTGACGCATCACTAGGATTTTTCCAACTAATCTGAGAGCAGCATAAACTAGAGACAGTGTTAGGTGTCGAGTTTCCGCCGCTGCACAGGGGGAATCTCAAACCATGTCCGCTGCGGTCTCCCATTCTCCTCCAGCTGCAGTAGAACCTGTTCAGCAGAGACGTCGGTCCCAGCATCTGGCTCAAGCTGATACTGTGCGCGTGGGTACTGCTACCTTTCCAGGCTCTGCCTTTGTAGCCAGCACTGAAAAGCAGCGAGCAGGCGCTGTTCCTACTTCATAACCCTCTCATATGGGGTAGCAAACACCTGGTAACAGATTCAGTTTAAAAATCATGCACACATCTGTTTATGATCTGAGTTACAGATCAAAATTACCCATAAAAGTCGGCAAAAATTCTGGACAGTGCATGAATTTCATCAGTGTGCTTTCCAGGATTAGCATTGCAATGTATAATAGAAGCTTTACAATTTATTATTTTCATCAGTGGAAACCACTGCTAAAACACTGATGCTAAAAGCTGTCACTGACCTAATACCAGTGAAATTCAGATTGGTCCATGTTTTTATGTACGTGAAAAATCAAAGACACGGTAATGAGGCCTAACGTAGCTGTCAGATCTTTCTAATTTGTTTTGTATGTTGAATGAGACAAATTTTTAACCCAAATTATATATGTGAAAGGGTCAAGCACCTACGGGTTGGGACTGAGCTCCTAAGTCGTACAGTCTCCAGTTCTGCTATAATCATTAGGAAGATATTTAGTCTTGTTATTAGGACATGAACTCAATGGTTCAGGCAAAATACCGGGGAGAAAATGATCTTTTATGGCTATAAATGTAGCGGAGGAAATGGGAATGCAGGATGCCCGTATTATAGTAATTGTTTGCTCGCAGGAACAGATGCCTGACTTACTGACATAACGGGCCTGGAGAATACAAACAAATGACATCTATCGATAAAACATGGAATATTGTGCAAGAAAGAATTAAAAGCACACATTTTTTACACTGCATTTTTTCTGCCAAGGACACAGTTTTGATGCAGAAATGTCTGCAACAAATTTTTAACGTGTGCACATACCATTACAAGATAAGAATCTCAAAAAGGGTTAAAATTAGTTTTTGGTAAATATAGTTTTCAACAATAAAAGATTTTTACAGTAAAAATTCATTGTTGTTCTTCAGCAATACATGGGACAGATTTAGTTAAACTATGGGGCACAATCTAATGACAGGCATGTGGGATAACTCAGAGAGGAAAGCAGACGGCTGGAGGCAGATAGCCTGGGAAGAGGGTAATACTCATGTAGCTTTCCAGGCTATTAATTTCAGCTCGCAGCTGTATACTTAGCCTTTACTGGCTATTAAACAGGGAGACCTCCCCAAAAAAATGATGTGGGCTACCCCTATAATTAATAACCAGCAAAGGCTATGCAGACAGCTGCAGGCTGATATTAATAGCCCAGGCTAAAAGCATCAACTCTCGCCCGCCCCAGAAAAGGCGCATCTATAAGATGCGCCAATCTGGCACTTAGCCACACTCTTCCCACTTGCCCTGTAGCGGTGGCAAGTGGGGTTCATATTTGTGGGGTTGATGTCACCTTTGTATTGTCGGGAGACATCAAGCCTATAGGTTAGTAATGGAGGGGCGTCTATAAAACACCTATCCATTACTAACCCCATAGTGATATTGTATAAAAACACAGACACCCAGAATAAAGTCCTTTATTTGAAATAATAACACAGACTTCTTTAATAATCTTAATTAAACCATACTTACCGAACGACTAATCCACCGACGCCAATGTCTCCTGCAACAAAAAGAAAATAATAAGCCACAATATTCCTCAACTGTCTGCCGAGAAGATAATCCATAATGTCCCACGACGATCCTGATCACTTGTGATGTGACTGCTCTCAAATACAGCTGGTGATACACTGACAGGAGATAATTGCTTCTGCAGTGTATCGCTGTGCTACCATGAGAGTTCACTGGAGTTCATCAGCTGATTAGCTCCAGTGATCTCCCTTACGGCACCACTGCTGCATGGGAAAGTTCTCACACAGCGGTACTGCCGTAAGTGAGAACACCAGAGCTGATGAACTCTGGTGAACTCTCACGACAGCTCAGTGATACACTGCAGGAGCAATTATTTCCTGTCAGTGTATCGCCAGCGGTCAGGTAGAGCGGTCACATCTCCCGATGTGACTTTTCTGCACGTGAGATTGCCATGGGGCACTCGGATTACTTGGACTACGGCGGATAGGTGAGTATATGTTGGTTTATTATTTTACAGTATTTCTAGGAGACGAGGGCATCGGGGATTGGGCGTTATGGTTAGTATAATGGGGGTCTTATTTTTATGTGAATATGTATATAATTTTCATTATTTTTTTAACTGTGAGCACAGGCGCCGGCAGATGGTGCTACTTCTCCAATCAGCAGCACCTGCTGTCACTGTTATCAGTGACGGCAGACATAGCCCGATGGGAGCAGTAGTTACATCGGCCCACTCCAGCTTTTTACCGCAGGTCACCTCTGCGGATCACAGTCAGCTGCGTGATCACGCTGACATCTGACATCATGATCCTACAGCGCTGTGACCGACAGTACTGGCAGTAGCAATACTGCGGGTGCAGTCACAGCTGCGGGGTCACGCAGACATCGGACAGCGTTACCCTGCTGCTCTCTGATCGACGGTCTTACCAGCGGTAGGTTTACCGCCTATAAGAACCACCGCACACTGGTCTTTCCCACGCTGTCACACAGATGACACCGTGGGAAACACCATAGAAAGACGGTAAAACGCAATACAAAATCTCAGCAAATCTGTAAACATTTCTATGCCTGCATCTTTGCTGCGGATTTGATTGACTCGAAGGCAATGGATGCGGAAATGCTGCAGAAACGCAAAAAGAATTGACAAGCTCCAGAAAAAAAACACATTGCAAATACGCACTGAAATTTACTGATCATGGGCACAACACCTCAGGATTGTCACTGAATTACCTTGCATAAGGATTCCATTGCGTTTTTGAATCATTTCCATGTGAAAAAAACGCTTCAAAAACACGTAAAAAAACATTGTGTGCACTTAGTCTTAGTGTTCTAACTACTGCCTCCATTCAACATAAACTGAAAGTTAATCAATTATGCTAATTAGGGTGCTAGGTGCCCCCTGAATGCTGAAAAGGTTCAGTGCACGGTTCCGTACATTGATTTTGTATGTCTTCACCTCACTCATGGTGCGACTGCTAGAATTGGCATGCCTGAGGTCTCCCTACAGAAAACCAGCAGTGTTAGGTTAGGGTCACATTGCGCTAGGGCAGTCCGTTTAGCGCATAGCGCTACGGACTGCGCTAACAGAATGTCCCAAAAGGGATCGCGTTGTCCCAAAAGGGATCCCCGATCTGCGCTAGCAAGGAACGGACCGTGAACGCTGCAAACAGCGTTCGCGGTCCGTCACTCAAATGACGGCACATCGCTAGCGCACGCCCAATGTGGGCGTGCGCTAGTGATGCGTTTGCCATTACAGGCAATGGCGGCGTTAACGGACTACGTTACACCGCATTATGCCGCGGTGTAATGTAGTCCGTTAAACGCGGTCACAGAATGCATTGTGACCCTAGCCTTAATTCAAGTAAGGTATGTGGAGGCATACGAAACCAGTGAAACGAACAGTGTACTGGGCCTCTTGACCACACGCATGATGCACAAATCACGATAATTAGAATCTATGAAGATTCCAATGTCTGCCCGTGGACAATGTCAACATGAGGGAGAACCATGCACTGTGAGGCCAAAATGGAATCACTGCAATGACTCTCACCTGCTCCTCTCTGGTCTTCTTGAGATCCTTCACGATCAAGAAAGAGGAGCAAAGACATAGATAAACATCATCTTCCATGTTATCAAGAGGCCATCTGTTGCCTAAGTTTGATCCATTTTATAGAGTAAGCAGAAGTCCAGAATTTTGGTATTCTGCCTAGTGGCCATCACATAGATTTCTACAACTCACATTCTGTCACAGATCTGACAAAAGAATTCTGGGCATAGGCTACATTCTCTGAAATGGATTAGATTACGGATGAACCAATTGGTCCTGACATTGAACTCCCTTGGATATGGACCACTGAGAGGTTCTTGAGGACTGATTCTGCCCAGGGGAACATCAAGCAACACTCCCTCTCTAGGGAAGGGTTCTTTATTCCACCTTGTTTGTTGATATAATAACATTGCTACATTGTCTGATTGGACTATGACATCTTGAAATAACAATGGATCCTGGAAATGAAACAAGATTACTTTGACAGCCTTTATTTCTTTCAGAATTAAAGAGAAAGACTTCTCCAGGTGGAATCACTTCCCTTGGACCTATGACTCCTGTAAAGGACCACCATAATCAGTGTGTCTGTTGTAATTGTTATAGGAGGTTGAGAAAGCAGACACTTTCCCTTCTTGAGACAAATGCAAAAAAGCTTGTTTAGGCAACAGTCACTTCTGTCACAGTCTGACAGAATACTGTGTTGGGGGTTCTTGCCCGTGGTACTGCTTCCAGAGAGAATGTCAGAAAGTCTTGAACCTTCATGGCTTATCCATGACTGAAACTTGCTTGCTGAGAGTCAGAATCTTGATTTTTGACAGCATCTTGTGAATTATATCATCCAACAATCTTACAACCATCTTTTGTGAGGCGATTATAAAGATCAGAAATTTCAGTTCTCTGTTGGGAGAGAGTTGACTTTTCTCCTTGTTGGCAAGAAACCAATGGCTGAAAAGGACTTTGGATGTTTGTCTGGAGATGATGTTGTTCTTCTGTGAAGGCTTTGACAAGTCAGTCATCCAGATAGAGGTTAATGAAGATGCCCTGGAGTATGAGGGTTGCTGTCAGAGTTACACAACCCATTGTTAAGACTTGGGGAGCCATTGAAATACTTCACAGACCTGTATGAGCCTGGGAAGCCTCTGTCTGCAATTGGTGCTCACACAGCTCTGTGAAGCAGAACAATCTCACCCAGAGATGACGAGATCAGACCTATGAGCGCAGGGGGAAGAATCACTGACATGCTTCCGTGCTTCTACAGCTATATGCTCGCTGTCAGATCTATATAATGTGAGCACGGGGAGCATACCTTACATAAGGTGAGCGCGGGGAGCATACAATATATAAGGTGAGCGCGGGGAGCATACGTCGTGCTCTCTGGGGGTGGGGAGTTGGGGGGATGATAGGAACTGCGCATACTAGGCCAGCTGATCGGCCACTGGGAGGACGAAATGGAATAACGCCAGTGAGCATACTTCAGCAGATGAAAGCATGTCATTTTTTTTTAATGGAACATAATTTTTCATAACTGTAAATTACAAAACCATTTATTTCCACCTTTTCTGCTTAGTTAAATGTATTCTTTATGGTGGCCCAACCCCTTTGAGCGCACATGCGCGACCTAAGGAAAAATGTTGGAAATAGTTGTGTGCGCCTGTTTTTGAATGAAGCACACTATGTATGCATCTACTACACAGATCGTCGACAGAGCCGCAGAACCATAGGTGAACATTTTGTGTAATCACAAAATAAGGCTCAAAATTATATACAATGACAGACATGGCAGAAATATTTATCTCATCAACACAGTGCAAAACAACCAAGTGTAAGAGGGTGAACGGGACGAAAAGGTTCTAACAGGTGTATACAGAAAAGTGTCTTGTATTGCATAGAACCGTATAAGAACAAAGGTGCACGCTTAATGTATTGCTATAATATGTGGATGACTCGATGTGTTCTGATAAATGTACTAGATATAGGAAAAGGATAAGATTAGTACATAGGACATAGGTTAAGATTTAGTTATTAGATAGGATTGGGTATAGTGCAGTGGTGGGCACAATAAGTTCAGGACGTAGACAAGTTTAAAATAGAAACAGTTAATGTGTTCTGGAACAGCTGCAGTCTGGGGCAGGTCCAGTTAACAAGAGGAACAGTCCCTGGTTAGTGCAATGAGAGTAAGAGATTGCATGGAGAGAGACCAGTAGTTGGAGGTCTGAGGGCACAACTAGCAAGGGCTGTTCAGCAGCAAGAGAACATCTGCCATATACTCACAGTAGACATTCTTGGAACGTGTGGGGCCATCTGTCCAACTGAGGGACTGAGAAGCCTGCCTTAAAGGGAACCTGTCACCCCCAAAAATCGAAGATGAGCTGCGGCCACCGGCATCAGGGGCTTATCTACAACATTCTGTAATGCTGAAGATAAGCCCCCAATGTATCCTGAAAGATGAGAAAAAGAGGTTATATTATACTCACCTAGGGGCGTTCCCACTGCGGTCTGGGTCCGATGGGCATCGCGGTCCGTTCCGTGGCCTCCTATCTTCTTACGATGACGTCCTCTTCATGTCTTCACGCTGCAGCTCTGGCGCAGGCGTACTTTGTCTGCCCTGTTGAGGGCAGAGCAAAGTACTGCAGTGCACCGGTAAAGGTCAGAGAATGCTGTAGATAAGCCCCTGATGCTGGTGGCTGCAGCTCATCTTCGATTTTTGGGGTGACAGGTTCCCTTTAATATCTTCCTAGGAGAGGAAGTTGGAGGGGAAATCACATAAGGGCAGTAGCGTAGCTATCGGGGGTGGGGGGTGGGGGCCGGGAGGGGCGGGCACCCTGGGCCTGGTGCTCTGAGGTGGCCCATCCGGAGCTACGCTACTGTAACTGTATCAGCGCGTGCAGTGCAGTTACTTTCTGCGGCAGAGCTGGGAGAATCGATCTCCCTGCTCTGCCGCTATGGGGCCCCTGAGCAGGCGGGGGCCCGGTGCCAGCGGTTGCCCCCCGCCGTCATCGGAAGATCAGCTGTACCGGAATTTAGTCGATACAGCTGATCGCATTGATGGGAGAAGGAGCGCTACGCTTCTTCTCCCATCCTCCCCGTCAGTGCCGGCGTCTAACGTCGCCGACACTGACAGTGGGTGCTATGACATCACTGCCCGGCGCCCACTGTCAGGAGATCAGCGGGAGCAGTGCAGGAGCCAGGAAGAAGAGAGGTATTTATTTATTTATTTTTTAATGGGTGCTGCTGCCTTATTACAGGGTCTACCTATGGGGGGCCTGCCTTATTACAGGGTCTGACTATAGGGGTGCTGCCTCATTACAGGGTCTATCGGGGTGCTGCCTTATTACAGGGTCTGACTATAGGGGTGCTGCCTTATTACAGGGTCTGACTGTGGGGGCTGCCTTATTAGAGGGTCTGACTATAGGGGTGCTGTCTCACTACAGGGTCTGACTATGGGGATGCTGCCTTATTACAGGGTCTGACTATGGGGTGCTGCCTTATTACAGGGGCTGCCTTTTTACAGGGTCTGACTATGGGGGTGCGGTCTTATTACAGGGTCTGACTACGGGGGTGCTGCCTAATTACAGGGTCTGACTATGGGGGCTGCCTTATTACAGGGTCTAACTATGGGGGTGCTGCCTTATTGCAGGGTCTGCCTATAGGGGTGCTGCCTTATTACAGGGTCTGCCAATAGGGGTGCTGCCTTATTACAGGGTCTGACTATGGGGGCGGCTTTATTAGAGGGTCTGACTATGGGGGCTGCCTTATTACAGGGTCTGACTATGGGGTGCTGCCTTATTACAGGGTCTGCCTCTAGGGGTGCTGCCTTATTACAGTGTCTGCCTATGAGGCTGCCTTATGCTATAGAATCTGCCTATGAGGAGTGCATTATACTATATTGTGGACTATTTGGTGCATTATGCTACTGTATATGGAGGCTATCTAGGGAGCCATCATGCAGTATGGAGATTACAGTGTGGGGGTCATTATACATTGTTGGAGCCATCAAACAGTTTGGGGGCTACTAAGGGGTCAGTATACTGTGTATAAGAGAGCATCATACTGTGTATAGCGGAGCTGTACAGGGGGGAGACTCGGGACTTTACATTTAATAAAGTGGGCACTTATTGTTATAGGGGAACTCAGGTTACTGGGGCTATCAAAGGGGCACACAGGGCATTATTACTTTCTAGGAGCAAACTATGGGCACTGTTTTCTAGGGCACTTGCACCCGGCATTACTATATTATAGAGGGGTGCTTTAGAATTTAGAAGGCACAGAGAACCACACAGCAGGTGCAGTAATGGGGACACATACGGCAGCAGCGGCTCAGTATTGGAGTATCAGGTGCAGTAATAGGGACACATACGGCAGCAGCGGCTCAGTATTGGGGTATCAGGTGCAGTAATAGGGACACATACGGCAACAGCGGCTCAGTATTGGGGTATCAGGTGCAGTAATAGGGACACATACGGCAACAGCGGCTCAGTATTGGGGTATCAGGTGCAGTAATAGGGACACATACGGCAGCAGCGGCTCAGTATTGGGGTATCAGGTGCAGTAATATGGACACATACGGCAGTAGCGGCTCAGTATTGGGGTATCAGGTACAGTAATAGGGACACATGCGGCAGCAGCGGCTAAGTATTGGGGTATCAGGTGCAGTAATAGGGACACATAGGGCAGCAGCGGCTCAGTATTGTGGTATCAGGGGCAGTAACAGGGACACATACGGCAGCTGCGGCTCAGTATTGGGGTATCAGGGGCAGTAATAGGGATACATGCGGCAGCAGCGGCTCAGTATTGGGGTATCAGGTGCAGTAATAGGGACACATACGGCAGCAGCGGCTCAGTATTGGGGTATCAGGTGCAGTAATAGGGACACATACAGCAGCAGCGGCTCAGCATTGGGGTATCAGGGGCAGTAATAGGGACACATACGGCAGCAGCAGCTCAGTATTGGGGTATCAGGGGCAGTAATAGGGACACATACAGCAGCAGCGGCTCAGTATTGGGGTATCAGGGGCAGTAATAGGGACACATACGGCAGCAGTGGCTCAGTATTGGGGTATCAGGTGCAGTAATAGGGACACATACGGCAGCAGCGGCTCAGTATTGGGGTATCAGGTGTAGTAATAGGGACACATACGGCAGCAGCGGCTCAGTATTGGGGTATCAGGTGCAGTAATATGGACACATATGGCAGTAGCGGCTCAGTATTGGGGTATCAGGTACAGTAATAGGGACACATGCGGCAGCAGCGGCTAAGTATTGGGGTATCAGGTGCAGTAATAGGGACACATAGGGCAGCAGCGGCTCAGTATTGGGGTATCAGGGGCAGTAATAGGGACACATGCGGCAGCAACTGCTCAGTATTGGGGTATCAGGTGCAGTAATAGGGACACATACGGCAGCAGCGGCTCAGTATTGGCGTATCAGGTGCAGTAACAGGGACACATACAGCAGCAGCGGCTCAGCATTGGGGTATCAGGGGCAGTAATAGGGACACATATGGCAGCAGCGGCTCAGTATTGGGGTATCAGGGGCAGTAATAGGGACACATACGGTAGCAGCGGCTCAGTATTGGGGTATCAGGGGCAGTAATAGGGACACATAAGGCAGTAGCGGCTCAGTATTGGGGTATCAGGTGCAGTAATAGGGACACATATGGCAGCGGATCAGTATTGGGGTATCAGGGGCAGTAATAGGGACACATACGGCAGCAGCGGCTCAGCATTGGGGTATCAGGGGCAGTAATAGGGACACATAAGGCAGTAGCGGCTCAGTATTGTGGTATAAGCAGGATGAGGAATTTGTGCAGGTTGGAAATAGATGGTCATGGGGTTGGAATATGAGAAGGTTAATGTGTCTTTGTTGTATTCTCTGCAGGTGAATCGTTGCCTGAAGAAGTTGTCATGTCGTGCTGGGCCAGATGGAAAAGATGGGAAAAATGAACGATTCCATCAGAAAGGACGTTACAGTTATCTGTAACTGTGCTGTGATCTGTTATATGTTCTGTAGGACTGGTATCTACCACTGACCATATGGCGGTAATATCCATATTGGTCTTTATATAGAGATTATCTTCAGTAACAGCGCGGTCATCTGCTGAGGTTCTCCTCCAGTATTAGGGCGCATCACCGAGTTGTAATCAAGGTTACCTGGTTAGGGGCCCACTCAGAAGCTTCGCCCCCCCGGACCAAAACCCTAGCTACGTCTCTGCCTAAGGGAGTTGGGACAGGACTCATGGAAGCTGCAGAACCAGTTGGGAGTTTGCCAGGGGTCAGAAAGGAAAGGGATAGCTCAGGGTGAGCGAACAACAGACATCAGAGACGTTCTGTGCTGCGGACTTTGAAAACCGAAAAGTTTGTGCCCAATACTGCATTTTTCAATATGAAAAACTTATTTATTATAAAACTAATTTGATGTCCTCTAATGTGTGTGCAACGCTTCCTGAAGTTGAAGAACAGCAGAGAGCAGAGGCCTGTGATTAAAATGTGAATGTTACGCACCACAATCATAGCATAGGAGAATTGGGACACCGTTTATTTGTGGGGTGCCATGGTGTGGGAGAACAACAGCCCATCACCCAAAACTTATCCCTGTGCATTTTACACAAGGGACATGAGATCACATCATATATACAGACAAAGATATCGGAGAGACATGAAACCATCTCAAGTATACGGTAGAGCCATTTGAGGGGCGTGAGGCCACCTCATGTGTATGGCACAGACATCTGAAGGACATGAGATGCCTCACTTATATGGCAGAAACATCTTAGAGCAGGTCATGGCATTTGTAGGACATCATCCCACCTTGTGATGTGTCCTCTACAGGGGAAGATATACCATGAGTGCAATCTGTGCAGCTACACTGTTGTCCTAGAGGTAATAAGGCAGATTTTCACCTCCAACACAGAAACTTATCACAGACACAAAGCGGGACCCATATACTCTTCTTGCATAGTGTGTTGTTGTTCCTGGGCGCCTTTTATTGCCTTTGTGCTTAGGTTTATTAGGATACTTTGCATATTTTATTACTTACTGTGCCATAGAATGTCCATGAAATATGTTTGATGTATAATGTCATTTTGCACTGACAGACTCCCTTTAACCCCTTAGTGACAGAGCCAATATGGTACTTAATGACCGAGCCAATTTTTACAATTCTGACCACTGTCACTTTATGAGGTTATAACTCTGGAACGCTTTAACGGATCCCGCTGATTCTGAGAGTTTTTTCGTGACATATTGTACTTTATGTTAGCGGTAAAATGTATTCGATATTACTTGCGTTTATTTATGAAAAAATGGAAATATGACGAAAATTTTTAAAATTTAGCAATTTTCAAATTAATTTTTATGCCCTTAAATTAGAGACATATGTCACACAAAATAGTTAATAAATAACATTTCCCACATGTCTACTTTTCATCAGCACAATTTTGGAAACAATTTTTTTTTTCTTAGGAAGTTATAAGGGTTAAAAGTTGACCAGCAATTTCTCATTTTTACAACAAAATTTACAAAACCATTTTTTTTTTAGGGACCATCTCACATTTAGAGAGGTGTTCATGACAGAAAATACCCAAAAGTGACACCATTCTAAAAACTGCACCCTTCAACGTGCTTAAAACCACATTCAAGAATTTTATTAACCCTTTACGTGATTCACAGGAAGTGAAGCAATGTGGATGGAAAAAATTAACATTTAACTTTCTTTTTACAAACATTTTACTTCAGAACCAATTTTTTTTATTTTCACAAGTGTAAAAAGAAAAAATGAACCACAAAATTTGTTGTGCAATTTCTCCTGAATACACCGATAACCCATTTGTGGGGGTAAACCACTGTTTGGGCGCACAGCAGAGCTTGGGAGAGAATGAGTGCCGTTTGACTTTTTCAATGCAGAATTGGCTGGAATTGAGATCGGACGCCATGTCGCATTTGGAGAGCCCCTGATGTGCCTATCCAGTGGAAACCCCCCACAAGGAACACCATTTTGGAAACTATATCCCTTAAGTAACTTATCTAGATGTGTGCTGTGCACTTTGAACCCCCAAGTGCTTCACAGAAGTTTATAACGTAGAGCCATGAAAATACAAAATCGTATCTTTTCCACAAAATGATATTTTTGCCCCCAAATTTTTATTTTCACAATGATTACAGGAAAAATTAGGGCACCAAAGATGTTGTGTAATTTGTTCTGAGTACACCGATACCCCATATGTGGGGGTAAACCACTGTTTGGGCGCACAGCAAAGCGCGAAAGGGAATGAGCGCCGTTTGACTTTTTCAATGCAGAACTGGCTGGAATGGAGATCGGATGCCATATTGCATTTGGAGAGCCCCTGATGTGCCTAAACAGTGGAAACCCCCCACAGGTGACACCATTTTGGAAACTAGACCCCTTAAGGAACTTATCTAGATGTGTGGTGTGCAGTTTGAATCCCAAAGTGCATCACAGAAGTTTATAACATTGAGCCGTGAAAATAAAAAATCTTTTTTTTCCTCAAAAATTATTTTTTAGCCCACAATTTTTTAATTTCACAAGGGTAAGAGGAGAAATTGGACCATAAAAGTAGTTGTCCAGTTTGTTCTGAGTACGCCGATACCCCATATGTGGGGGGACCGATGTTTGGGCACACAGCAGGGCTCGGAAGGGAAGTAGCGACGTTTTAAAATGCAGACTTTGATGGAATGGTCTGCGCGCGTCATGTTGCACTTGCAGTGCCCCTGATGTAACTAAGCAGCAGAAACCCCCCAAAAGTGACCCCATTTTGGAAACTAGACCCCCCAAGGAGCTTATCTAGATGTGTGGTGAGCACTATGAACCCCCAAGTGCTTCACATAAGTTTATAATGTAGAGCCGTGAAAATAAAAAATCATATTTTTTCCACAAAAAACGATTTTTTCACCCCCAAATTTTTACTTTTACAAGGGTAACAGGAGAAATTGGACCATGAATGTTGTTGTGCAATTTGTCCTGAGTACGTTGATACCCCATATGTGGGGGGGACCACTGTTTGGGCACATGGCAGAGCTCGGAAGGGAAGTAGTGATCTTTTAGAATGCAGACTTTGATGGAATGGTCTGGTGGCGTCATGTTGTGTTTGCAGAGCTCATGATGTGCCTAAACAGTAGAAACCCCCAACTAGTGACCCCATTTTGGAAAATAAACCCCCCCAAGAAGCTTATCTAGATGTGTGGTGAGCACTTTGAACGCCCAAGTGCTTCATAGAAGTTTATAACGCAGAGCTGTGAAAATAAAAATAAAAAATTTCCACAAAAATGATTTTTTATCCCCCAATTTTTAGTATTTTCCCAAGGGTAGCAGGAGAAACTGGACCCCAAAAGTTGCTGTCCAATTTGTCCTTAGTATGCTGAAGCCCCATATGTGGGGGTAAACCACTGTTTGTGTGCAAGGCAGAGCTCAAAAGGGAGGGAGCGCCATTTGACTTTTTCAACGCAAAATTGGCTGGAATCAATGGTGGAGCCATGTTGTGTTTGGAGACCACCTGATGTACCTAAACAGTGGAAACCCCCAATTCTACCTCCAACCCTAACCCCAATACACCCCTAACCCTAATCCCAACCCTAACCATATCTCTAATCACAACCCTAGCCCCAACACACCTCTAACCTTAATCCTAATCCCAACCCTAACCCTAATAACAACCCTAACCCCAACACATCCCTAATCCCAACCCTAACCATAACCCTAATCCCAAGCCATAACCCTAATCCCAAAGCTAACCCTAATCTCAAACCTAACCCTAATCTCAAACCTAACCTAATCCCAACCTTATTCCCCTATTCCTAACCCCCAACCCTAACCCTAATCCCATCCCTAACCATAACCCTACTCCCAAACCTAAGGCTTCTCTTACACTTACCGGTTTTTTGCAGCCCGTTATTGCGGGCCTTTTTTGCGGACTGTATTGCTGCAATTTTCACGGTCTGCAGCAATAACGGACCACAGAAAACTAGCGGATCGCGGTTTTTCGGGTTTGCAATACTATGGCAAAAGTATTGGAAAAAAAAGGTAGTCCACAAAACCGGAAGTCACTGTGCACCACAAAAACAACCTTCCGTTGTTTTTGCGGCCCCATTGAATTACAATGGGGGCTGTGTCCATAAGCCATGAAAAATATCGAGCAGGCTCAATATTTTTTCACAGCCGTAAATATGACCCTCACGGCCATATGGCGTATGGCGCTCCGTGGATTTAGTGCGGCCCGTTTATGTGGCCCCATAGAAATCTATTGGGACCGCAAAAACGGGATGCAAACCATGGTAAGTGTAAAAGAAGCCTTACCCTAATCTTAACCCTAACCCTAATTTTACGCCCAACCCTAACCCTAATTTTATCCCCAACCCTAACCCTAATTTTATCACAGTGACCAAAATGAACCAATAGGAAACATCTTCCTATTGTTGCGAGGTGCGGGCCAGCAGATCCCGGCAGGCGCACTGCGCATGTGCCCGCCATTTTTTTCCCTGATCAGGATGGTGGCGCCCACCGGAGGAAGCAGGAGGGTCAAGGAGCACTGGGAGACACTGGTAAGTATGGGGGGGGGGTCAGAAACCTTATTTCTCTCTCCTCTGATGTGCGATCACATCAGAGGAGAAATAAATTAACTGGCACATCAGACTTTTTTTTGCGGCTGCCGCAACACGGCTAGTAGCGGCGATCACAAAACCAGGGCTCAGTAAAAACCGACCCCAATTATGTTCTCTGGGGTCTTGGCTACCCCCGGGGCACTGCGCATGCGCCTGGCATTTTTTTTCCGGGAATAGATGGCGGTGCCCATGGGGGGCAGGAGAACCGAGGAGCACCGGGAGGTGCTGGGGGGGATCGGGGACCCTATTTCTCTCTCCTCTGATGTGCAATCACATCAAAGGAGAGAGAAATTAAATGGCACATCGGACTTTTTTTTCATTTGCCGGTAAACGATTAATACCGGCGATCGCAAAACCAGGGTCGGTAAAAACCGACCCGAATCATGTTCTCTGGGGTCTCAGCTACCCCCGGCAGCCGAGACCCTGGAGAAAATCCGACTCAGAAGGTTGTAATTGTTTTATCTGGGGTCTATACTTACTTTGAGGGTCTGGAGTCTCGTCTTTATTTGCTTAGGACTAGTCTGTAGTTTATATTTATTTGTGATAAATATTGCCTAAATTCATTCTGTTTAGCCTATTCTTCTGCCATGTTGATCCAGAGGAAGGCAAAATTCCTCATGATACAAGAGCCAATTTTCCTCATTGTAAGTAGGGGAAAGAAATTTATTTGAACTCGAAATATGCCAATCAGCATAAATCCCTGGCTCAACCCATCTCCAGTAATATAGTAACTGTAGCCTGTAATATGATTGCATTCAATAATCACTTCCAGATCCCTAGTGAATTTATCATGACAGTTTCCTCCGATACACGCTTCCATAGTCCCACTGCTCTTACAGTAAAGAATCCCTTTTTATACTGATATAAACATAGTGGCTGTTCGATTATAATGCCACTTTTCCATGTCAGTGTTTTGGAGAGGAACCAACACTCAGAAAAGGCAAAAATCTATATTTTGGACACATACTAGTTTTAGCTTACAAATACCGTTGTAAAAAAAATCAACAAAATATCACATCATTACAGATAGATACATTTCATTACATTACATTACATGAATAAAACTGGACTGAATGGAAAGTATCCTGAAAAATGCATTTATAATGCCCTGTGATCTCTCTAGACCATAAAGCAAAATAAAGATTCATAGCATTTCCCCTTTGTAATATCTCAACAGTTTAGCTTTCGTCAATGTGGTTATCAGTGTTCTGTGTGTTGGACCATTACCATGCTATATAAGGAATGTTGGCAGATTTCCCATAGAAATGTGATGTTATTATTAGCACTAGACACTTCACACTTTGAGATGTAGACAGAAACCTAGAAATCTGACCTAAACCACAGAAATTAAACAGATTGTTCTCTATACCGTAAGAAGGTCGTTGTACTATAATTAAACATTAGAAAAGAAATCACAGTAACAATGCTGATAACATCAGATAAAGCTCCAATAGAACTAAAGTAAAACATAGCTTAACCCCTTCATGACGGAGCCCTTTGTTTCTGTTTTTCACCCCCCTTCTTTCCAAGGTCATAACTTTTTTATTTTGTTCTGTCAAAATGGCCATGTGAGGGCTTGTTTTTTTGCGGGACAAGTTGTACTTTTGAAAAAACACCATTGGTTTTACCATATCTTGTACTCAAAAGCGGGAAAACAATTCCAAGTGCCGTGAAATTGTAAAAAAAAAAGGCAATTCCATAACTGTTTTTTGGATTTTTTTTTACCATGTTCACCAAATACTAAAACTGACCTGCCATTATAATTTTCCAGGTCATTATGAGTTCATAGACACCTAACATGTATAGGTTGTTTTTTATTAAAGTGGTGAAAAAAAATTCCCAAATTTGTTAACAAAAAAAAATTTCGTCATTTTCTGAGACCAGTACCGTCTCCATTTTTTCGTGATCTGGAGTTTGGTGAGGGCTTATTTTTTGGGTGCCGAGCTGATGTTTTTAATTATAATATTTTGTTGTCAATACGACTGTTTGATCGCTCATTATTGCATTTTAATGAAATGTTGCGGCTACCAAAAAAACATGATTCAGGAGTTTTTACTTTTTTTTCACTACGCTGTTTACCGATCGGATGAATTCTTTTTATAGCTTGATAGATCAGGCGATTCTAAGCACGGTGATACCAAATATATGTATGTTTGATTTTTGGGGCAAAAGAGGGGTGATTTGAACTTTTATATATTTTTTATTTTCTTAACATTTTGTAAAACATTTTTTTTTAACTTTTGGTATGCTTCAATAGTCTCCATGGGAGACTAGAAGCTGCCATAACCGATCGGCTCTGCTACATACAGACAATGATCAGATTGCCTGAATGTAGCAGAATTGCTGACCATAGGGCGGCGCTCATAGCAATCCAGCAGTGACAGCCATAGAGGTCTGCTGGAGACCTCTGATTGCATGCCAACCCACCGGTGACCTGTGATCATGTGACGGGGTCACCGATGGGCGGGATTTCCTGTGCACCTGCCGGAAGCGCATGTTAAATGCCGTTGTCAGAGATTGACAGTGGCATTTAACAGGTTAACAGCTGTGGATAGATCGCGATTCCACCTGCAGCTCTTAGAGGCACATATCAGCTATTCAAAACAGCTGACATGTGCCAGGAAAGATGTGGGCTCAGCGCCGGAGCCCACATCAAAGGGGGAGACATGACATGCGCTGTAATAGTATGGCACATGTCGTGAAGGGGTTATAATAAATAATTAAAAGTAGTGACCTCAGATAGAGCTCAAAATGTTGAAATGAGGATGTGATAGAGATAGTGAGATCATAAATAACCCTAATAAGTCTCTATTAAGGATGAGCAAACCCAAACTGGAAAGTTTGGGGTTCATACCGGACATCTAGTGTCCTGTACCAAACACCAAACACGGACATTTTACTGTATGTCTGGTTTCCTGTTAGGGTTCGCCAGTTTAATAAAGCTTATTGAAAGGCTGCAGTGCAGACAATCAACAAGCTTTTAGACTGTGGGCACTTCCGGAACGATCCATAGTCAAACCAAGTATTGGCAAGGCTGTATTTAGCTGGCGCAGCTTGTGACCTGGTCTGTTTAACCCCCTTCTACCACTGGACATACTATTCCGCCCATGTGGGGTGGGCCCTACTTCCCAAGGACGGAATAGTACGTCCAGAGCGATCAGCCGTGCTCACGGGGGAGCTCGGCCGATCGCGGCCGGGTGTCAGCTGACTATCGCAGCTGACATCCGGCACTATGTGCCAGGAGTGGTCACGGACCGCCCCCAGCACATTAACCCCCGGCACACTGCGATCAAACATGATCGCAGTGTTACGGCAGTATAGGGAAGCATCGCGCAGGGAGGGGGCTCCCTGCGTGCTTCCCTGAGGCTCTCGGAGCAACATGATGTGATCACGTTGCTGCGAGGGTCTCTTACCTCCTCCTCCCTGCAGGCCCGGATCCAAAATGGCCACGGGGCTGCATCCGGCTCCTGCAGGGAGGTGGCTTACCAGCATCTGCTCAGAGCAAGCGCTGGTAAGCGTCCCTGCTGTGCCTGTGTGATCGCTGATCTGACACAGTGCACAGCAAAGTGTCACATCAGCGATCTGTCAATAAAATGTGATGCCCCCGGGGCAAAGTAAAAAAGTAAAAAAACAATTTTTTACATGTGTGAAAAAAAATTCCTAAATAAATAAAAAAATATATATATTGTTACAATAAATGCATTCCTTTATCTAAATAATAAAAAAAACAATAAAAGTACACATATTTAGTATCGCCGCGCCCGTACTGACCCATCCTATAAAACTGTCCCACTAGTTACCCCTTCAGTGAACACCATTAAAAAAAAAACAAGGCAAAAAACAACGCTTTATTATCATACCGCCGAACATAAAGTGGAATAACACGCAATCAAAAAGACAGATATAAATAATCATGGTACCGCTGAAAACGTCATCTTGTCCCGCAAAAAAACGAGCCACCATACAGCATCATCAGCGAAAACATAAAAAAGTTATAGTCCTCAGAATAAAGCGATGCAAAAATAATTATTTTTTCTATAAAATAGTTTTTATCGTATAAAAGCGCCAAAACATAAAAAAATATAAATGAGGTATCGCTGTAATCGTACTGCCCCGAAGAATAAAACTTCTTTATCCATTTTACCAAACGCGGAACGGTATAAATGCCCCTCCTAAAGAAATTCATGAATAGCTGGTTTTTGGTCATTCTGCCTCACAAAAATCGGAATAAAAAGCGATCAAAAAATGTCTTGTGCCCGAAAATGTTACCAATAAAAACATCAACTCGTTCCGCAAAAAAACAAGAACTAACATGACTATGTGGACCAAAATATGGAAAAATTATAGCTCTCAAAATGTGCTAACGCAAAAAATATTTTTTGCAATAAAAAGCGTCTTTTAGTGTGTGACGGCTGCCAGTCATAAAAATCTGATAAAAAACCCGCTTTAAATAGTAAATCAAACCCCCCTTCATTACCCCCTTAGTTAAGGAAAAATTAAAAAAAGTATTTATTTCCATTTTCCCATTAGGGTTAGGGCTAGGGTTAGGGCTAGGGTTAGGGCTACAGTTAGGGTTGGGCTAAAGTTAGGGTTAGGGTTGGGGCTAAAGTTAGGGTTAGGGTTGGGGCTAAAGTTACGGTTAGGGTTAGGATTACATTTACGGTTGGGAATAGGGTTGGGATTAGGGTTAGGGGTGTGTTTGGATTAGGGTTTCAGTTGTAATTGGGGGGTTCCACTGTTTAGGCACATCAGAGGCTCTCCAAACGCGACATGGCGTCTGATCTCAATTCCAGCCAATTCTGCGTTGAAAAAGTAAAACAGTGCTCCTTCCCTTCCGAGCTCTCCCGTGCGCCCAAACAGGGGTTTACCCCAACATATGGGGTATCAGCGTACTCAGGACAAATTAGACAACAACTTTTGGGGTCCAATTTCTCTTGTTACCCTTGGGAAAATATAAAACTAGGGGCTAAAAAATAATTTTTGTGGAAAAAAAAGATTTTTTATTTTCACGGCTCTGCGTTATAAACTGTAGTGAAACACTTGGGCGTTCAAAGTTCTCACAACACATCTAGATAAGTTCCTTGGGGGTCTAGTTTCCAATATGGGGTCACTTGTGGGGGGTTTCTACTGTTTAGTTACATGAGGGGCTCTGTAAATGCAACGTGATGCCTGCAGACCAATCCATCGAAGTCTGCATTCCAAATGGCACTCCTGCCTTTCCGAGCTCTGCCATGCACCCAAACGGTGGTTCCTCCCCCACATATTGGGTATCAGCATACTCAGGACAAATTGGACAACAACTTTTGGGGTCCAATTTCTTCTCTTATCCTTGGGAAAATACAAAACTGGGGGTTAAAAAATATTTTTTGTGGGAAAAAAAGATTTTTTATTTTCACGGCTCTGCGTTATAAACTGTAGTAAAACACTTGTTGGTTTCAAGTTCTCACAACACATCAAGATAAGTTCCTTGGGGGGTCTAGTTTCCAATATGGGGTCACTTGTGTTTTTTTTTTACTGTTTAGGTACATTAGGAGCTCTGCAAACGCAATGTGATGCCTGCAGATCATTCCATCTAAGTCTGCATTCCAAATGGCGCTCCTTCCCTTTCGAGCTCTCCCATGCACCCAAACGGTGGTTCCCACCACATATGGGGTATCAGCGTACTCAGGACAAATTGGACAACAACTTTTGGGGTCCAATTTCTCCTGTTACCCTTGGGAAAATACAAAACTGGGGGCTAAAAATAATTTTAGTTGGAAAATTGTTTTTTTTTTATTTTCACGGCTCTGCGTTATAAACTGTAGGTTTAAGGAGTGTTTAAACTAGGGATTGGGGGGGAGGGTATTCAATTTATAGGAGGGGAAGATAGTGCAGACAGAGACCTGGGCACAAATAAGGAAGTTGGGGGTGGCGGTGGCATGGGGGATGGGGTTAGAACGGTTAATAATTTAAGAAAGAATAGAGGTACAGAGAGGAACATCAAGTGCATGTATTCTAATGCCAGAAGCCTCGCCAACAAAATGGACGAATTAGAACTAATGTGGTTGGAGCATAATTATGACATGGTGGGGATATCTGAAACATGGCTGGATGAGAGCCATGACTGGTCTGTTAACTTGCAGGGCTATAGCCTGTTCAGAAATGACCGTACAGATAAGCGAGGGGGTGGGGTGTGTCTATATGTAAAATCGTCCTTAAAACCCATTCTGCGTGATAATATAGGTGAATCTAATGAAAATGTAGAATCCCTGTGGGTGGAGATAAGGGGAGGGGGAAAAATAATAAATTACTGATAGGGGTATGTTATAAATCTCCAAAAATAATGGAAGCAATGGAGAATATCCTCGTAAAGCAAATAGACAGAGGCGTAGCTAGAGCTTTTGCCGCCCGGGGCTGTTCCCGAGTTTGGCGCCCCCCCCCCCCCCCCCGGCTCAATACACACAAAGGTTACCAAAAACGGTTTTCCTGTTTTGTAGAACTTAAACTGGGCCTAATGGTGTCACCCCCACATGCCACACCTGTGACTTAATACCACCACACCATGACCAGGCCACATAGTGACCGAATAATACTACATACAAGGGACAAATACCACAACACCATTTCCAGACCACATATTACCACCACATAGTGACTGAATACTACAATACTGATCAGTAATAAAAAAAACCCCACAATACTATCACCATAAGTGCCAGTATTCACAGGAGATCTGTACTTAGTATGCAGTGTCTGTGTAGAGGTAATACAGAGATCACTGGTGACATTATACACAGGACCTCTATATAGTATACAGTGTATAGTGTCAGTGTATAGGTAACACTGACTCACCAGTGACGTCTCTAGGTGAAGTCCTTCATCTTTCATCCAGCACAGACCGCCATCCTTCCTTCCAGCCAGGACTCGTTTCTGCAGGAAATAACACAGTTATCTCGAGCTCCGCTTGCAGAACACATTACTTAATTTTTCACAACTTCTACATTACATCACATGAAGAAAAAAAGGTGATATAGTGTCACTCTGCACAGTAACAGGACCGCCCCCCCCTTTATAACAGTATACTCAAAAAATAAAATAAATACATCACTGCAGTAATAATATCCCTTAATTAGCCCCTATGGTAATAATATTCCCCACCCTGGCCCCGTTTCTCATTCCTGGCTCCAGCCATATGTTCTCGCATCCTGCCCTCATGAGTATCCATTCTACCCCATATGATCTCCACATCCTGCCCCACCAGCCTCCATCGTATCCGTCCTGCCCCATGATCCAATCCTGCCCCACCAGCCTCCATCGTATCCGTCCTGCCCCATGATCCAATCCTGCCCCGTGTCTCCAATCATGCCCCGTATCTACATTCTGCCCATGCCTCAAGTCCTGCCCCCAGTGTGTCCAGCATATTACCCCCATGTTGTCCAGCAATCTGCCCCAGTGTGTCCAGCATATTACCCCCATGTTGTCCAGCAATCTGCCCCAGTGTGTCCAGCATATTACCCCCAGTGTGTCCAGCAATCTGCCCCAGTATGTCCAGCACTGCCCCCAGTGTGTCCAGCAATCTGCCCCAGTGTCCAGCCTTTCCCCAGTGTGTCCAGCAGTCTGCCCCAGTGTGTCCGGCATATTACCCCCAGTGTGTCCAGCATATTACCCCCAGTGTGTCCAGCAATCTGCCCCAGTGTCCAGCATTGCCCCAGTGTGTCCAGTATTCTGCCCCATGGTCTCCAGTATTGCCCCAGTGTGTCCAGCAATCTGCCCCATGGTCTCCTGTATTGCCCCAGTGTGTCCAGCAATCTGCCCCATGGTCTCCTGTATTGCCCCAGTGTGTCCAGCATTCTGCCACATGGTCTCCTGTATTGCCTCAGTGTGTCCAGCAATCTGCCCCATGGTCTCCTGTATTGCCCCAGTGTGTCCAGCATTCTGCCACATGGTCTCCTGTATTGCCCCAGTGTGTCCAGCATTCTGCCCCATGGTCTCCAGTATTGCCCCAGTGTGTCCAGCAATCTGCCCCATGGTCTCCTGTATTGCCCCAGTGTGTCCAGCAATCTGCCCCATGGTCTCCTGTATTGCCCCAGTGTGTCCAGCATTCTGCCACATGGTCTCCTGTATTGCCCCAGTGTGTCCAGCAATCTGCCCCATGGTCTCCAGTATTGCCCCAGTGTGTCCAGCAATCTGCCCCATAGTCTCCTGTATTGCCCCAGTGTGTCCAGCATTCTGCCACATAGTCTCCTGTATTGCCCCAGTGTGTCCAGCATTCTGCCACATAGTCTCCTGTATTGCCCCAGTGTGTCCAGCAATCTGCCCCATGGTCTCCTGTATTGCCCCAGTGTGTCCAGCATTCTGCCCCATGGTCTCCAGTATTGCCCCAGTGTGTCCAGCATTCTGCCACATAGTCTCCTGTATTGCCCCAGTGTGTCCAGCATTCTGCCACATAGTCTCCTGTATTGCCCCAGTGTGTCCAGCAATCTGCCCCATGGTCTCCAGTATTGCCCCAGTGTGTCCAGCAATCTGCCCCATAGTCTCCTGTATTGCCCCAGTGTGTCCAGCAATCTGCCCCATGGTCTCCAGTATTGCCCCAGTGTGTCCAGCAATCTGCCCCATGGTCTCATGTATTGCCCCAGTGTGTCCAGCAATCTGCCCCATGGTCTCCAGTATTGCCCCAGTGTGTCCAGCATTGCCCCAGCCCCAGACAGTCAGACATAAAGAAAAAAAAAAAAAAAAGTAAAATCCTCACCTCTCCCGTTCCCAGCGTAGGTCCGGTGCAGTCAGCGTCTCTCCGGCTCTGCGACGCTCAGGACAGAGAGGCAGAGCGGCGCGCACAGTAGTGACGTCATCGCGCCCTCTGCTCTGAGACGTCGCAGAGTCAGAGGACGCTGTAGCTGCCGGCGCCGCAGGAACCAGGAGAGGTGAGTATAGAGCGGGGGGCGGGGTCCGGTGGTGGGGGGAGCTGGCCCTGGTCATGGCGGCGGCGGACGGCGCCGCCCGAAGATTTAAAGGGGCGTCTTTTTTTTTTTTTTTCTTCTCCTGCAGCGCCGGCCGCCCCCCGCATTGTGCCGCCCGGGGCGGACCGCCCCCCCCGCACCCCCCTTCCTACGCCACTGCAAATAGATGAAGCTGCGACTCAAGGAGAAGTCAATATTATGGGGGACTTCAACTACCCTGAAATAGATTGGGGAACAGAAACCTGCAGTTCCAGCAAAGGTAATCGGTTTTTGACAACTATGAGAGACAATTACCTTTCACAACTGGTTCAGGACTCAACAAGGAGGGGGGCACTGCTAGACCTAATATTAACCAACAGGCCAGACCGCATATCAAATATAAGGGTTGGGGTCACCTGGGGAATAGTGATCACAAAATAATAAGTTTTCATGTATCCTTTAATAAGATGTGTAGTAGAGGGGTTACAAGGACACTAAACTTCAGGAGGGCAAATTTCCAACGGATGAGAGAGGATCTTGGTGCAATTAACTGGGACGATATCCTGAGACACAAAAATACACAAAGAAAATGGGAGACGTTTATTAGCATCCTGGATAGGACCTGTGCACAGTATATACCATATGGGGATAAACATACTAGGAATAGGAGGAAACCAATATGGCTAAATAGAACTGTAAGGGGCGCAATAAGTGACAAAAAGAAAGCATTTAGAGAATTAAAGGAAGTTGGTAGAGAGGAGGCATTAAATAAATACAAAAAATTAAATAAATTCTGTAAAAAGCAAAGAAAGGCAGCAAAGATTGAGACAGAGAGACTCATTGCCAGAGAGAGTAAAAATTATCCCAAAATATTCTTTAACTACATAAATAGTAAGAAACTAAAAAATGATAGTGTTGGCCCCCTTAAAAATAGTCTGGGTGAAATGGTGGATGAGGATGAGGAAAAAGCCAATATGCTAAATGACTTTTTTTCATCAGTATTTACAAAAGAATATCCCATGGCAGATAATATGATCAGTGATAACAAAAATTCCACATTAAGTGTCACCTGCTTAACCCAGCAGGAAGTAAGTCGGCATCTAAAAATCACTAAAATTGACAAATCTCTGGGCCCGGATGGGATACACCCCCGAGTACTGCAGGAATTAAGTACAGTCATTGATAGACCATTATTTTTAATCTTTAAAGACTGCATAATAACAGGGTCTGTACCACAGGACTGGCGTATAGCAAATGTGGTGCCAATATTCAAAAAGGGGACAAAAACTGAACTCGGAAAGCTTAACCTCTACTGTGGGTAAAATCCTGGAGGGCATTCTAGGGGATGCTATACTGGAGTATCTGAAGAGGAATAACCTCATGACCCAGTATCAGCACGGGTTTACTAGGGACCGTTCATGTCAGACTAATTTGATCAGTTTCTATGAAGAGGTAAGTTCCGGACTGGACAAAGGGAACCCAGTGGATGTAGTGTATATGGACTTTTCAAAAGCTTTTGATACGGTGCCACACAAAAGGTTGATACATAAAATGAGAATAATGGGGATAGGGGAAAATATGGGTAAGTGGGTTGAGAGCTGGCTCAGGGATAGGAAACAAAGGGTGGTTATTAATGGAGCACACTCGGACTAGGTAGCGGTTAGCAATGGGGTACCACAGGGGTCAGTTTTGGGCCCTCTTCTTTTTAACATATTTATTAATGACCTTGTAGGGAACATTCAGAGTAGAATTTCAATATTTGCAGATGACACTAAACTCTGCAGGGTAATCAATACAGGGGAGGACAATTTTATATTACAGGATGATTTACAGTGGGGCAAAAAAGTATTTAGTCAGTCAGCAATAGTGCAAGTTCCACCACTTAAAAAGATGAGAGGCGTCTGTAATTTACATCATAGGTAGGCCTCAACTATGGGAGACAAACTGAGAAATAAAAATCCAGAAAATCACATTGTCTGTTTTTTTAACATTTTATTTGCATATTATGGTGGAAAATAAGTATTTGGTCAGAAACAAACAATGAAGATTTCTGGCTCTCACAGACCTGTAACTTCTTCTTTAAGAGTCTCCTCATTCCTCCACTCATTACCTGGTCATCTTTTATTCCTGCAATCATTAACCCATTAGCACCCTGAAGATACTGAGTGGCCTAATTCACATAGGACAAACACCTGGGCGAGATATACCTGCCTCCAACTACCACACCAGCATGAGTCTTACATATCCCCCCCCCCTTGCTCAGACCACTCCGGTCGAGCAAGAACACTTTTGAAACCGTGCACTCGGGATAGGGCATCGGCGTTCCCCATCTGCACCCCAGGTCGGTGGTCCACCGTAAAAGAGTAAGCCTGCAGGGCAAGGAACCACCGGGTTACCCGACTATTACGGTCCTTGTGGAGGTGCATCCACTTGAGAGGGGCATGGTCTGTGACCAGCCTAAACTTCCTACCAGCCAGGTAATACTTGAGGGAGTCGAGAGCCCATTTAATGGCTAGGCACTCTTTTTCAACCACCGCATACCTCTGCTCATGTACATTCAGTTTCCGACTGAGATAGAGGACCGGGTGTTCGACTCTGTCCCTCACCTGGGAAAGTACAGCTCCAACACCAGTATCAGAGGCATCAGTTTGTACCACAAACTCGCTGCTGAAATCAGGAGTCACTAGTACGGGCTGAGAGCACAAAGCCCGTTTCAGGCTGTGGAAGGCCTCTTCAGCAGCTGAGGTCCATTTTACCATGATGGAACCCTTCCCCTTGGTAAGATCCGTCAAGAGAGTAGCCATGGCTGCAAAATTGGGTATGAACCGGCGATAATAGCCGGCAATCCCCAGGAAAGCCTGCACTTGTTTCTTGTTCACTGGTTGTGGCCAGCCCTGAATTGCCTGTATTTTGTCAATCTGGGGTTTAACCACTCCTCGGCCAATCACGTAGCCCAAGTATCGGGCTTCTTCAAGCCCGATGTGGCATTTCTTGGGGTTTGCCGTTAAACCTGCATCTCGCAGGTCATCAGTCACCGCTTGTACCTTCTGGAGATGAGTTTCCCAGTCCATGCTGTAAATTACGATGTCATCCAGGTAGGCAGAAGCGTACTGTCTGTGAGGCCTCAAGACTCGATCCATCAATCTCTGGAACGTTGCGGGAGCTCCGTGAAGTCCAAACGGCATATAGACATACTGGAACAGACCTTCCGGTGTAGCAAATGCCGTCTTCTCTCTGGCCGCCTCGGCCAGAGGAATCTGCCAGTACCCCTTTGTTAAATCCAGGGTCGTAATGTATCGGGCTTTACCAAGCCGGTCGATCAACTCATCGACCCGGGGCATAGGGTACGCATCAAATTTAGAAACTGCATTCAGTTTCCTAAAGTCATTACAAAACCGGATGGAGCCATCCGGTTTAGGTATCAACACAATTGGACTGGACCAGGCGCTGTGTGACTCCTCAATGACTCCTAAGTCCAACATTGCCATCACTTCCCGGGAGACAGCTTCACGGCGGGCTTCCGGAATCCGGTAGGGCTTCACATGAACAGTGACGCCAGGCTCTGTGACAATCTCATGTTTCACCAACTTAGTCCAGCCAGGTTTTTCGGAGAAAAACTGTCGGTTCTGTAACAAAAATTGCTTAACCTCAGATTTTTGTCGTTCTGAGAGAGTCTCAGCAACCTGCACCTCTGGTACAGTAGGTGAACAAACCGGACGGGGCAGATCCGCCGTTAGGGCAGAGCGGTCTTTCCAGGATTTTATCAGATTCACATGATAAATCTGTTCCGGTTTCTCTTACCCGGCTGGTACACTTTATAGTTCACTTCACCAACTCTTTCTCGGACCTCATATGGGCCCTGCCATTTCGCCAGGAATTTACTATCCACCGTAGGGATTAGGACCAACACCCTATCGCCGGGTGCAAATGTACGGACCTTAGCGCCTCTATCATAACTTTGCCTCTGGGCTCCCTGGGCCTGTAACATATGGTCCCTAACAATGGGCATGACAGCGGCAATACGATCCTGCATTTGTGTTACATGGTCGATCACCGTTTTAAAGGGAGTGACTTGACCTTCCCAGGTTTCTTTTGCGACGTCCAGCAGTCCCCGGGGACAACGGGCGTACAACAGTTCGAAAGGCGAAAACCCTGTGGAAGACTGGGGAACTTCCCTAATGGCAAACAGCAAATAGGGTAACAAGTAATCCCAGTTCTTCCCATCTTTGTCTATCGCCTTCCGGAGCATCTGTTTTAAGGTTTTGTTGAAGCGCTCAACCAGGCCATCTGTTTGAGGGTGATAGACAGACGTACGCAACGGGTCTATTTGTAGAGCCTGCAGAGCTCCTTCATTACCCTCGACATAAAGGGAGTCCCCTGGTCGGTGAGTATCTGTTTTGGAATTCCCACCCGACTAAACGCTTGTACCAATTCCTTGGCGATCGTCTTGGTAGCTGTGTTACGCAAAGGGACGGCTTCCGGGTAACGAGTGGCATAGTCCATGATGACGAGGATATGTTGGTGCCCACGTGCGGATCGGGGAAGGGGCCCAACCAAATCCATCCCAATTCTCTCAAAAGGGACCCCGATGATAGGAAGGGGTACCAAAGGGCTACGGAAATGAGATTTAGGAGCCGCGATTTGGCACTCTGGACAGGACTCACAATAGTTACGCACATCACAATGTATTCCAGGCCACACAAAACAATGCAATATCCTTTCTGTGGTTTTCTGTACCCCCAGATGTCCCCCCATTATATGTCCGTGGGCCAAATCCAGTACCTTCCGCCGATAAGGTTTGGGTACCACTAACCGTTGCACTGTGTCTTCCCCTTTTTTTTCTACCTGGTAGAGCAAATCATTTTCAAGAACCATATACGGGTACGCTAGCCTAGTGTCAGGTTCTACGGGTACCCCATCTATCATTTTTACATTTTTCCTAGCCGGAGTCAGGGTAGGATCTTTCATTTGCTCGCTGTGGAAGTCATCCACCTGGACTCCCAAATCTGGCAGGCAGGGTGCCGGATGGCTGTCTGCCTCCGTCTCTCGCTGAGGTTCCTCAGTTTCCTCTGTTTCCCCCACCATGACGGAGAAGGGGTACTGAAGGTTAGATTCACTAACCTCCCCAGCAACATCTTCCTGTGGGGTCTCCTCTAGGGACTCGGGACCTCCAGATGGCATGGGAGAAGATTCACGGGTACAGCTACCGTGAAGGAGCAACTGATTCTCCCACAACTGCCAGAAATAGGGAAAATCCCTGCCCAGGATTACATCCTGTAACAATGCGGGAACGAGTCCCACTCTGTGCTGCACTGACCCATAGGGAGTAGAAATCCATATGACCGCTGTTAAGTACGAGCGGGTGTCACCATGCACACACGTCACAGAAAACTTGTCAGACGGACCAGACGGAAGTGCCACCAGACTAGCTTTCACCAGAATCACCACACTTCCAGAGTCTAGTAATGCCACAACATTTTTCCCATCAACAGATAATTCACACAGGTGTTTCACTGTATCATTTTGACCCGCATTCACACTCACTAGCTGTGTAACCAAAGACATGCGTTTTCTAGAGTCTATAACGTCGCACTGCATGGGTTCAGCGGTAACAGGACAGTTCGCAGAAACATGACCCTTCTCATGGCAGCGGAAACACCTAACAGGTCCCCTACTCAGACCACCGTCCAATACTCTTGGTCTCGGAGTGCGAACAGTCCCGGACTCCTCCCCCACAGTTTTAAGCGATTTTCCTTCACCCGTGGTCCCTGGAACAGTCTTACCGGTTCCACGAGGAGGAGGCACAGACCGGGGGTTGGCGGTGTCGTCGGGAAGTCCTTCTGCCACGGAATAACGCTCGACCAACTCCACAAGTTGATCCGCTGTCGTGGGATTTCCTTGGCTTACCCACCTTTTCAGCGCTGGGGGTAGTACTCTCAGGTACTTGTCCAGGACAACCCGCTGGATTATTTCGGGTATTGTCAGTACCTCGGGTTGCAGCCATTTCTTTGTCAAGTAGATCAGGTCGAACATCTGAGACCGCGCCGGTTTATCTTGCTGGTATGTCCACTGATGTACCCTCTGTGCACGGACAGCCGTCGTCACACCCAGCCGGGCCAGGATCTCAGCTTTCAGCTTCTCAAAGTCCTGAGCGACCTCCGGGTCCAAATCATGGTAAGCTTTTTGGGCCTCGCCGGAGAGAAACGGGGCAATCAAATCGGCCCATCGTGCCTTCGGCCACTTCTCTCTCAATGCCGTCCGCTCAAACGTTGTCAGGTATGCCTCGACGTCATCTTCTGCAGTCAGCTTTTGCCAGTATCGACTCACATGGATCCTTCTGGACTCTGCTTCCGGGTCAGCGTCAGGCATGCTCACCAGGCGCTGCGCCACCTGTTGGAGAAGTTGGCGGTCTGCAACCGTCATGTCCAGTAACTCCTTTAGCTGTGCGGCCATCAAGCGATTAGCTTTGTGCTGTGCGGCAGTGGCCTGCTGCTGTACGGCAGTGGACTGTACTAAGGCTTTCACCATGTCTTCCATGCTGTCGCCTGTGCCACGGTATGCCCGCGTTCTCCACCACAATGTGACAAAACTCTGGAATCGCCTTTGCTGGGGTCAAAGGACACGTGGTTTGTGCATTGAATCTGAGGCGTACAGCAGGTTTCTGAGCAGGCTGACCTCAGGTCAGATTTATTAACGTGAAAGCAACACAAAAAACAAAACATAAAAATAAATCCTAGCCTGTCCGGCACTAACTAAACAAATACGTTGCTATCTCAACAACTGGGGGGGCTTCTCCCACCCAGCTAACATCACACAATTCTTGAGCAGAGCTCTTCACTCACGTTTGTCCCACACAGGCAGGCAATCTGTGTGCCCCAGGCAGACACTGGAAACACCCAGCTGGTCATCTTTTATTCCTGCAATCATTAACCCATTAGCACCCTGAAGATACTGAGTGGCCTAATTCACATAGGACAAACACCTGGGCGAGATATACCTGCCTCCAGCTACCACACCAGCATGAGTCTTACAGTGGCCAATGTCAGGCAGCTGCTACAAAGGCAAATAAAATATTGGGATGCATTAAAAGAGGCATAGATGCTCATGAGGAGAACATAATTTTACCTCTATACAAGTCACTAGTTCGACCACACTTAGAATACTGTGCACAGTTCTGGTCTCCGGTGTATAAGAAAGACATAGCTGAACTGGAGCGGGTGCAGAGAAGAGCGACCAAGGTTATTAGAGGACTGGGGGGTCTGTAATACCAAGATAGGTTATTACACTTGGGGCTATTTAGTTTGGAAAAAACGAAGACTAAAGGTACCGTTACACTAAACGACTTACCAACGATCACAACCAGCGATACGACCTGGCCGTGATCGTTGGTAAGTCGTTGTGTGGTCGTTGGGGAGCTGTCACACAGACAGCTCTCTCCAGCGACCAACGATCAGGGGAAAGACTTCGGCATCGTTGAAATTGTCTTTAACGATGCCGAAGTCCCCGGGTAACCAGGGTAAATATCGGGTTACTGAGTGCAGGGCCGCGCTTAGTAACCCGATATTTACCCTGGTTACCATTGTAAAAGTAAAAAAAAAAACCAGTACATACTCACATTCCGATGTCTGTCACGTCCCCCGGCGTCAGCTTCCCGCACTGACTGTGTCAGCGCCGGCCATAGAGCAGAGCACAGCGGTGATGTCACCGCTGTGCTCTGCTTTACGGCCGGCCGGCGCTTAGTAACCCGATGTTTACCCTGGTTACCAGTGAACACATCGCTGGATCGGCGTCACACACGCCGATTCAGTGATGACAGCGGGTGATCAGCGACCAAAAAAAAATCCTGATCATTCCCAGCGACCAACGATCTCCCAGCAGGAGCCTGATCGTTGGTTGCTGTCACGCATAACGATTTTGTTAACGATATCGTTGCTACGTCACAAAAAGCAACGATATCGTTAACGAAATCATTATGTGTGAAGGTACCTTAAGGGGTCATCTTATGTTAATGTATAAATATATGAGGGGACAGCACAAAGACCTTTCTGATGATCTTTTTGATCATAGACCTGAAACAGGGACAAGGGGGCATCCTCTACGTCTGGAGGAAAAAAGGATTAAGCATAATAACAGACGTGGATTCTTTACTGTAAGAGCAGTGAGACTATGGAACTCTCTGCCGTATGATGTTGTAATGAGTGATTCATTACTTAAATTTAAGAGGGGACTGGATACATTTCTGGAAAAGTATAATGTTACAGGGAATATGCACTAGATTCCTTGATAGGGCGTTGATCCAGGGAACTAGTCTGATTGCCGTATGTGGAGTTGGGAAGGAATTTTTTTCCTCAAGGTGAAGCTTACTGTTTGCCACATGGGTTTTTTTGCCTTCCTCTGGATCAACATGTTAGGGCATGTTAGGTTACGCTATGGGTTGAACTAGATGGACTTATAGTCTTCCTTCAACCTTAATAACTATGTAACTATGTAACTTGGGGGTTCAAAGCTCTCACAACACATCTAGGTAAGTTCCTTAGGGGGTCTACTTTCCAAAATGGTGTCACTTGTGGGTGGTTTTAATGTTTAGGCACATCAGGGGTTCTCCAAATGCAACATGGCGTCCCATCTCAATTCCAGTCAATTTTGCATTGAAAAGTCAAACGGCGCTCCTTCGCTTCCAAGCTCTGCCATGCGCCCAAACAGTGGTTTACTCCCACATATGGGGTATTGGTGTACTCAGGACAAATTGTACAACTTTTGGGGTCCATGTTCTCCTGTTACCCTTGGTAAAATAAAACAAATTGGAGCTGAAATAAATTTTTTGTGAAAAAAAGTTAAATGTTAATTTTTATTTAAACATTCCAAAAATTCCTGTGAAACACCTGAAGGGTTAATAAACTTCGTGAATGTGATTTTAAGCACCCTGTGGGGTGCAGTTTTTAGAATGGTGTCACACTTGGTTATTTTCTATCATATAGACCCCAAAAAACTCCTTCAAATGAGATGTGGTCCCTAAAAAAATGTTGTTGTAAAAATGAGAAATTGCTGGTCAACTTTTAACCCTTATAACTCCCTAATAAAAAAAATTTTGGTTCCAAAATTGTGCTGATGTAAAGTAGACATGTGGGAAATGTTACTTATTAAGTATTTTGTGTGACATATCTCTGTGATTTAATTGCATAAAAATTCAAAGTTGGAAAATTGCAAAATTTTCAAAATTTTCGCCAAATTTCCATTTTTTTCACAAATAAACGCAGGTAATATCAAATAAATTTTACCAGTATCATGAAATACGATATGCCGCAAGAAAACAATGTCAGAATCATCGGGATCCGTTGAAGCGTTCCAGAGTTATAACCTCATAAAGGGACAGTGGTCAGAATTGTAAAAATTGGCCTGGTCATTCACGTGCAAACCACCCTTGGGGTAAAGGGGTTAAAGGCCGAATCACGTGCCGCCGCCATTATGCTATGTGTACTCTGCACCCCCTTCCTGTGAGGGTACTGTCCTTTAATCTGCAGTGTGTATTATACCCCCTATGCCTGTGGGAGTACTGCCCTACTATTCTTAGCCCCTTAACGACAGGAGGTATTTTCGTTTTTGCAGTTCAGTTTTTTGCTCCCCTTCTTCCCAGAGCCATAACTTTTTTATTTTTAGTGAAAATAACCATGTGAGGGCGTGTTTTTTGCGGGACAAGTTCTGTTTTTGAGCAACATGTTTGGTTATAACATATTGTGTACTGGAAAACGGGAAAAAAATTCCAAGTGCAGTGAAATTACAAAAAAGTGCAATTTCAAACTTGTTTTTTGGTTGTTTATCTTACCATGTTCACTCAGTGGCGTAGGAAGGGGGGTGCGGGGGGGGCGGTCCGCCCCGGGCGGCACAATGCTGGGGGCGGCCGGCGCTGCAGAAGAAGATAAAAAAAAAAAAAAAAAAAAAAAAAAAAGACGCCCCTTTAAATCTTCGGGCGGCGCCGTCCGCCGCCACGACCAGGGCCAGCTCCCCCCACCCCCGGGTCCCGCCCCCGCCCCCGCCCCCCGCTCTATACTCACCTCTCCTGGTTCCTGCGGCGCCGGCAGCTGCAGCCTCCTCTGACTCTGCGACGTCTCAGAGCAGAGGGCGCGATGACGTCACTACTGTGCGCGCCGCTCTGCCTCTCTGTCCTGAGCGTCGCAGAGCCGGAGAGACGCTGACTGCACCGGACCTGCGCTAGGAACGGGAGAGGTGAGGATTTTACTTTTTTTTTTTTTTCTTTATGTCTGACTGTCTGGGGCTGGGGCAATGCTGGACACACTGGGGCAATACTGGAGACCATGGGGCAGATTGCTGGACACACTGGGGCAATACATGAGACCATGGGGCAGATTGCTGGACACACTGGGGCAATACAGGAGACCATGGGGCAGATTGCTGGACACACTGGGGCAGTACAGGAGACTATGGGGCAGAATGCTGGACACACTGGGGCAATACAGGAGACCATGGGGCAGATTGCTGGACACACTGGGGCAATACAGGAGACTATGGGGCAGAATGCTGGACACACTGGGGCAATACAGGAGACCATGGGGCAGATTGCTGGACACACTGGGGCAGTACAGGAGACTATGGGGCAGAATGCTGGACACTCTGAATACTGGAGACCATGGGGCAGATCTCAGGACACATTGAGGCAATGCTGGAGACCCTGGGGCAGACTTCTGGACATACTGGGGCAATACTGGAGACCATGGGGCAGAATGCTGGACACACTGGGGCAATACAGGAGACCATGGGGCAGATTGCTGGACACACTGGGGCAATACTGGAGACCATGGGGCAGAATGCTGGACACACTGGGGCAATACTGGAGACCATGGGGCAGAATGCTGGACACACTGGGGCAATACTGGAGACCATGGGGCAGAATGCTGGACACACTGGGGCAATACTGGAGACCATGGGGCAGAATGCTGGACACACTGGGGCAATACTGGAGACCATGGGGCAGAATGCTGGACACACTGGGGCAGTACAGGAGACTATGGGGCAGAATGCTGGACACACTGGGGCAATACTGGAGACCCTGGGGCAGATTGCTGGACACACTGGGGCAATACTGGAGACCCTGGGGCAGATTTCTGGACACATTGAGGCAATGCTGGAGACCCTGGGGCAGACTTCTGGACACACTGGGGCAATGCTGGACACTGGGGCAGATTGCTGGACACACTGGGGGTAATATACTGGACACACTGGGGCAATGCTGGACACTGGGGGTAATATGCTGGACACACTGGGGCAGACTGCTGGACACACTGGGGAAAGGCTGGACACTGGGGCAGATTGCTGGACACACTGAGGGCAGATTGCTGGACACACTGGGGGTAATATGCTGGACATACTGGGGCAGATTGCTGGACACACTGGGGGTAATATGCTGGACACACTGGGGCAAATTGCTGGACAACATGGGGGTAATATGCTGGACACACTGGGGGTAATATGCTGGACACACTGGGGGTAATATGCTGGACACACTGGGGGCAGGACTTGAGGCATGGGCAGAATGTAGATACGGGGCATGATTGGAGACACGGGGCAGGATTGGATCATGGGGCAGGACGGATACGATGGAGGCTGGTGGGGCAGGATGTGGAGATCATATGGGGTAGAATGGATACTCATGAGGGCAGGATACGACAACATATGGCTGGAGCCAGGAATGAGATAAACGGGGCCAGGGTGGGGAATAGTGTTACCATAGGGGCTATTTAAGGGATTTTATTACTGCAGTGATGTATTTATTTTATTTTTTGAGTATACTGTTTTAAATGGGGGGGGCGGTACTGTTACTGTGCAGAGTGACACTATATCACCTTTTTTTCTTCATGTGATGTAATGTAGAAGTTGTGAAAAATTAAGTAATGTGTTCTGCAAGCGGAGCTCGAGATAACTGTGTTATTTCCTGCAGAAACGAGTCCTGGCTGGAAGGAATGATGGCGGTCTGTGCTGGATAAAAGATGAAGGACTTCACCTAGAGACGTCACTGGTGAGTCAGTGTTACCTATACACTGACACTATACACTGTATACTATATACAGAGGTCCTGTGTACAATGTCACCAGTGATCTCTGTATTACCTCTACACAGACACTGCATACTAAGTACAGATCTCCTGTGAATACTGGCACTTATGGTGATAGTATTGTGGTTTTTTTTTTTATTACTGATCAGTATTGTAGTATTCAGTCACTATGTGGTGGTAATATGTGGTCTGGAAATGGTGCGGTGGTATTTGTCCCTTGTATGTAGTATTATTCGGTCACTATGTGGCCTGGTCATGGTGTGGTGGTATTAAGTCACAGGTGTGGCATGTGGGGGTGACACCATTAGGCCCAGTTTAAGTTCTGCAAAACAGGAAAACCATTTTTGGTAACCTTTGTGTGTATTGAGCTGGGGGGGCGCCAAACTCGGGAACAGCCCCGGGCGGCAAAAGCTCTAGCTACGCCTCTGTGTTCACTAAATGCTAAAACTGACTTGCTGTTATGATTCTACAGCTCATTATGAGTTAATAGACACCAAACATGTCTAGGTTCTTTTTTTTATTTAAGTCGTGAAACAAAAATCCAAACTTTGGCACCATTTTCCCAAGACTTGTAGTGTTTCCACTTTTGGTGATTTGGGGGTGGGTGAGAGCTTATTTTCTGCGCACTGAATACCAAATATGTGTATGTTTATATTTTTTTGAATGGGGCGAAAGGGCGGTGATTTGGACTTTTATATTTTTTAAAATATTTTTTTTCTTCACTTTTTGCTTGCTTCAATAGTCTCCATAGGAGACTAAAAGCTGCACTACTTTGATCGCCTTTGCTACACACAGGCGATGACCACAATGCTCACTTGCTATGAGCACCAACTACTGGGCGGCGCTTATAGCAATCCGGCTATGACAACAGTTGAGGTCTGCTGGAGACCTCTGGTTGTCATGCCAACCCATCGGTGACATGGTCACTTATGGGTGGGATTTCCGGGGCGCTTCCGGTAAGCGCGAGTTAAATGCCTCTGTCAGATATTGCAGAAGTTAGAGCAGCTGGGGAACGAGGAGGAGAGGTAAGTATTGTGTATGTGTGCGTCTGTCTGCATTATAGTGTGTGTGTCTGCTGCATGATAGTGTGTGTGGGGTTACTGCAATATACTGTGTGTTTGTGGAGGGCTGTATTGTACTGTATGTAGGGTTGCATTATACTCTGAGGGGGGCTGCTTTATATTCTGGGGGCTGCATTATACTTTGAGGGGGCTGATTTATACTCTGGGGGCAGCTTTATACTGTGTGTGTGGGTGCTGAAATATACTCTTATGGAGCTGCATTATGCGGTGTGCGGGGGTTGCACTATACTATGTGGGAGCGACTGCACTATACTGTGTGTGTGGGGGGGAGCTGCACTATACTATGTGTGTGTTTGTGGGGGGCTGCTATATACTTTGTAGGGCTGCATTATACGTCGAGGGGGCTGCATTATACGGTGTATGTGTGTGTGTGTGCGTGTGTGCAAAGGGGGTTGCATTAAACTGTGTGTGGGAGCTGCACTACACTGTGTGTGTTTGTGGAGGGGCTGAATTATACTGTGTGGGGGTGGGGCCTGCATTATACTGTGTGTGGGGCTGCATTATACTCTGAGGGGGCTACATTATGCTGTGTGTGTGGGGGGAGCTGCATTACACTGTGTATGAAGGGGGCTGCACTATACTGTGTGTGTTTGCGGGGGTGGGCTCCTTGTACCGGATCGTTCACATTTGGCCCTTCGCTAGTGACAGGCGCACAGGAGAGTTAAGAAGAACGGGTTTGCGCAGTGTGCTAGGAGATGGTCAAGTTACTGAGGAAAGGTGCAACTGTCCCTGTGATTCCTGTCAGAGAAGAAGAATCATACTGAGGGGATCACTATGGTTAGATACAGAGTTAGATTCCACCCAAAACATCTGCTGTGATGTGAATTGCCTTCTGTTAGCCTGTCAGGCAAAAACTGCGCTCCAGGTGACAAGCCCAGGATACGCTCCACGGTCTCCCAGCTAAACGGCCAGATGATTAGACAGCCACTTCTGTGTTCAGTTAACAGCCGGTAAGTCCTGAGCCCAGGCACCACCACAGGGATCCTGGTTGAAGCGTGCACGCAGACTTTAGATAGAGCTTGGTGCCACACCTAAATTCTCAAAGCAAATAGATCAATGGCTGCACTCAAAATTTACTGTGCTAGAGCAAGGAAATGTGCGATATCTGAAATGGGAATAGCATAATGGCTTGTGAAATATATGAAAAAACACATGAGATTCTTAGCACAAGATTTGGCCAAAAGATTTTTCATATATTTCACAAGCCATTATGCTATTCCCATTTCATATATCGCACATTTCCTTGCTCTAGCACAGTAAATTTTGAGTGCAGCCATTGATCTATTTGCTATATTACTTTTTTGGTTATGCACCAGTTCAGACTAGATTGCTGTTCAGTCAGTTTTTTGATATCTACTATGTACTATTTTTTCTGACTTGAACGCTCCGCCCTTCACCATGCTGTGATTTTAATTACATCCTAACACAGTTGGTTCTGAGCTTCCTATATAAGCAGGCTTTACCATGTTATTAGCCATAGGTAAGTGTTCACACTAGGCAGTCAGCTCAGGCACCCATCCGTTCTGAGATTACTTTGACGTTTGGTGGATGGGCTCACAACTTTTGGCCAAATCTTGTGCTAAGAATCTCATGTGTTTTTTCATATATTTCACAAGCCATTATGCTATTCCCATTTCATATATCGCACATTTCCTTGCTCTAGCACAGTAAATTTTGAATGCAGCCATTGATCTATTTGCTATATGACTTTTTTGGTTATGCACCAGTTCAGACCAGATTGCTCTACACCTAAATTCTCAGTTAGAGACATTGTTTGCTAAGAGAGCTGTGTGAACCTTAGCTAGATACTCCCCTCAGTGCATGAGTTTGTGAATAGATAACATAACAGAATTGTAATTTTAGAGAATTGTTAAAGGGAACCTTTCACCTTAAAATTCAAGTACATTATTCTGTAATGCTGCAGATAAGCCCCCGATGTACTCTGAAAGATAAAAGAAAAGGAGTTAAGGCCCCTTCACATTAAGCGACGCTGCAGCGATACCGACAACGATCCGGATCGCTGCAGCGTCGCTGTTTGGTCGCTGGAGAGCTGTCACACAGACCGCTCTCCAGCGACCAACGATGCCGGTAACCAGGGTAAACATCGGGTAACTAAGCGCAGGGCCGCGCTTAGTAACCCGATGTTTACCCTGGTTACCTTCCTAAAAGTAAAAAAAACAAACAGTACATACTTACCTAACGCTGTCTGTCCTCCAGCGCTGTGCTCTGCACTCCTCCTGTACTGTCTGTGTGAGCACAGCGGCCGGAAAGCAGAGCGGTGACGTCACCGCTCTGCTTTCCGGCTGACCGACGCTCACAGCCAGTACAGGAGGAGTGCAGAGCACAGCGCCGGGGGACAGACAGCGGTAGGTAATAATGTATTGTTTTTTTTTTTACTTTTAGGATGGTAACCAGGGTAAACATCGGGTTACTAAGCGCGGCCCTGCGCTTAGTTACCCGATGTTTACCCTGGTTACCAGTGAAGACATCGCTGGATCGGTGTCACACACGCCGATCCAGCGATGTCCACGGGAGATCCAGCGACGAAATAAAGTTCTGGACTTTCCCCAGCGACCAACGATCTCCCAGCAGGGGCCTGATCGTTGGTCGCTGTCACACATAACGATTTTATTAACGATATCGTTGCTACGTCACAAAAAGCAACGATATCGTTAACAATATCGTTATGTGTGAAGGTACCTTTAGATTATACTTACCCTGGGGCGGTCCCGGTTCGGGTCCGACGCCTCCCATCTTCATGCGATGACATCCTCTTCTTTTCTTCCTGCTGCGGCTCCTGTGCAGGTGTACTTTGTCTGCCCTGTTGCGGGCAGAGCAAAGTGCTGCAGTGCGCAGGTGCCGAGAAAGGTCAGAGAGGCCCAGTGCCTGCGCACTGCAGTAGTTTGCTCTGCCCTCAACAAGGCAAACTACGTCTGCGCAGCAGCCACGGCAGGAAGAAAAGAAGAGGACGTCATCGCATGAAGATGGGAGGCGCTGAACCCGGACCATGACACCCATCGGACCCGAACCGAACCGGGACCGCCCCTGGGTGAGTATAATCTAACTCCTTTTTCTTATCTTTCAGGGTACATCGTGGGCTTATCTACAGCATTTCAGAATGCTGTAGATAAGCCCCTGTGTTGTGAATTCTGTGGCCAAGCTCCCTCCTGTGGTCGTGAGTGGTACTTCGGCTGGTTCTGTCTATGAGCTTCCTTTGGTGGATGACAGTGGTACTGCGGCTTCTGAGTTTCCTTCCTCAGGTGATGAGGTTAAGTCGTTAGGTGCTGCTCTATTTAACTCCACCTAGTGCTTTGATCCTGGCCTCCAGTCAATGTTCTAGTATTGGTCTTGCTTTCTCCTGGATCGTTCCTGTGGCCTGTCTTCCTGCATAAGCTAAGTTTTGCTTGTGTTATTTTTGTTTGCTATTTTTTCTGTCCAGCTTGCTACATTGGTTTTTCTTGCTTGCTGGAAGCTCTGGGACGCAGAGGGAGCACCTCCGTACCGTTAGTCGGTGTGGAGGGTCTTTTTGCCCCCTGTCCGTGGTTGTTTGTAGGGTTTTGTGTTGACCGCAAAGCAATCTTTCCTATCTTCGGTCTGTTCAGTAAGTTGGGTCTCACTTTGCTAAATCTATTTCATCTCTGCGTTTGTATTTTCATCTCAACTCACAGTCATTATATGTGGGGGGCTGCCTTTTCCTTTGGGGTATTTCTCTGAGGCAAGCTAGGCTTATTTTTCTTTCTTAGGGCTAGCTAGTTTCTCAGGCTGTGCTCGAGGCGCATAGGTCTGGTCAGGAGCGCTCCATGGCTACCTCTAGTGTGGTTGGATAGGAGTAGGGATTGCGGTCAGCAGAGTTCCCACGTCTCAGAGCTCGTCCTATGTTTTTGATAATTGTCAGGTCACTTTGTGTGCTCTGAACTTCAAGGTCCATTGTGGTTCTGAATTACCTGTTCATAACAGTACTGGAGGCCCAAAGTACTAATGCTTCTCAATAGAGGGAAAAGAGAAGTTCTGAGACCATTTTTTTTTCTTTGCACTGTGTTCTGTCTTTCTTTTCCCCTATACATCAGGGTGGTTCAGAACACAGGTGTGGACATGGACATTCAGGGTCTGTTCTCTTTGATGGATAATCTCGCTATAAATGTACAGAATATTCAAGATTTAGTGGTTCAGAATCCTATGTTAGAACCTAAAATTCCTATTCCTAAGTTATTTTCTGGAGATAGAGCTAAGTTTTTGAATTTTAAAAATAATTGTAAACTATTTCTGGCTTTGAAACCCCGCTCCTCTGGTGACCCAGTTCAACAAGTTACGATCATTATTTCTTTTTTACGTGGCGACCCTCAAGACTGGGCATTTTCCCTTGCGCCATGAGATCCTGCATTATGTAATATTGATGCGTTTTTTCTGGCACTCGGATTGCTGTACGATGAACCTAATTCAGTGGATCAGGCAGAGAAAAATTTGCTGGCTCTGTGTCAGGGTCAGGATGAGATAGAGATTTATTGTCAGAAGTTTAGAAAGTGGTCCGTGCTCACTCAATGGAATGAATGTGCGCTGGCAGCTATTTTCAGAAAGGGTCTCTCTGAAGCCCTTAAGGATGTCATGGTGGGATTTCCTATGCCTGCTGGTCTGAATGAGTCTATGTCTTTGGCCATTCAGATCGGTCGACGCTTGCATGAGCGTAAATCTGTGCACCATTTGGCGGTATTATCTGAGGATAAACCTGAGCCTATGCAGTGCGATAGGACTTTGACCAGAGCTGAAAGGCAAGAACACAGACGTCAGAATGGGCTGTGTTTCTACTGTGGTGATTCCACTCATGCTATCTCCGATTGTCCTAAGCGCACTAAGCGGTTCGCTAGGTCTGCCACCATTGGTACGGTACAGTCAAAATTTCTTTTGTCCGTTACTTTGATCTGCTCTTTGTCTTCCTATTCTGTCATGGCATTTGTGGATTCAGGCGCTGCCCTGAATTTGATGGACTTGGAGTTTGCTAGGCGCTGTGGGTTTGTCTTGGAGCCCTTGCAGTGTCCTATTCCATTGAGAGGAATTGATGCTACGCCTTTGGCCAAGAATAAGCCTCAGTACTGGACCCAGCTGACCATGTGCATGGCTCCTGCACATCAGGAGGTTATTCGCTTTCTGGTGTTGCATAATCTGCATGATGTGGTCGTGTTGGGGTTGCCATGGCTACAAGTCCATAACCCAGTATTAGATTGGAAATCAATGTCTGTGTCCAGCTGGGGTTGTCAGGGTGTACATGGTGATGTTCCATTTCTGTCTATCTCATCATCCACCCCTTCTGAGGTCCCAGAGTTCTTGTCTGATTACCGGGATGTATTCGATGAGCCCAAGTCCAATGCCCTACCTCCGCATAGGGATTGTGATTGTGCTATCGATTTGATTCCTGGTAGTAAGTTTCCTAAGGGTCGACTGTTTAATTTATCTGTACCTGAGCACGCCGCTATGCGGAGTTACGTGAAGGAGTCTTTGGAGAAGGGTCATATTCGCCCGTCGTCGTCGCCATTGGGAGCGGGGTTCTTTTTTCTGGCCAAGAAGGATGGTTCGCTGAGACCTTGTATTGATTACCGCCTTCTAAATAAAATTACGGTCAAATTTCAGTACCCCTTGCCGCTGCTGTCTGATTTGTTTGCTCGGATTAAGGGGGCTAGTTGGTTCACCAAGATAGATCTTCGTGGTGCATATAATCTTGTGCGTATTAAACGGGGCGATGAATGGAAAACAGCATTTACTACGCCCGAAGGCCATTTTGAGTACCTGGTTATGCCATTCGGGCTTTCCAATGCTCCATCAGTGTTTCAGTCCTTTATGCATGACATCTTCCGAGATTATCTGGATAAATTCCTGATTGTATACTTGGATGATATTTTGGTCTTCTCGGATGATTGGGAGTCTCATGTGAAGCAGGTCAGAATGGTGTTCCAAGTCCTGCGTGCTAATTCTTTGTTTGCGAAGGGGTCAAAGTGTCTCTTTGGTGTTCAGAAGGTTTCATTTTTGGGGTTCATTTTTTCCCCTTCTACTATCGAGATGGACCCTGTTAAAGTTCAGGCCATTTATGATTGGACTCAGCCAACATCTCTGAAGAGTCTGCAGAAGTTCCTGGGCTTTGCTAATTTTTATCGTCGCTTCATCAATAATTTTTCTAGTGTTGCTAAACCGTTGACTGATTTAACCAAGAAGGGTGCTGATGTGGTCAATTGGTCTTCTGCTGCTGTGGAAGCTTTTCAGGAGTTGAAGCGTCGTTTTTCTTCTGCCCCTGTGTTGTGCCAACCAGATGTTTCGCTTCCGTTCCAGGTCGAGGTTGATGCTTCTGAAATTTGAGCAGGGGCTGTTTTGTCGCAGAGAAGTTCTGATTGCTCGGTGATGAAACCATGCGCCTTCTTTTCCAGGAAATTTTTACCTGCTGAGCGAAATTATGATGTCGGTAATCGAGAGTTGCTAGCCATGAAGTGGGCATTCGAGGAGTGGCGTCATTGGCTTGAAGGAGCTAAGCATCGCGTGGTGGTCTTGACTGATCACAAGAACTTGACTTATCTCGAGTCTGCCAAACGGTTAAATCCTAGACAGGCTAGTTGGTCGCTGTTTTTCTCCCGTTTTGACTTTGTGGTTTCGTACCTTCCGGGCTCTAAAAATGTGAAGGCGGATGCCCTGTCTAGGAGTTTTGTGCCCGATTCTCCGGGTTTGCCTGAGCCGGCGGGTGTTCTCAAAGAGGGGGTAATTTTGTCTGCCATCTCCCCTGATTTGTGGCGGGTGCTGCAAAAATTTCAGGCTAATAGACCTGACCGTTGCCCAGCGGAGAAACTGTTTGTCCCTGATAGGTGGACGAATAAAGTTGTCTCTGAGGTTCATTGTTCGGTGTTGGCTGGTCATCCTGGAATCTTTGGTACCAGAGATTTGGTGGCTAGATCCTTTTGGTGGCCGTCTCTGTCGCGGGATGTGCGTTCTTTTGTGCAGTCCTGTGGGATTTGTGCTCGGGCTAAGCCCTGCTGTTCTCGTGCCAGTGGGTTGCTTTTGCCCTTGCCGGTCCCGAAGAGGCCTTGGACACATATCTCTATGGATTTTATTTCGGATCTCCCCGTCTCTCAAAGAATGTCGGTCATTTGGGTGGTTTGTGATCGCTTCTCTAAGATGGTCCATTTGGTGCCCTTGTCTAAATTGCCTTCCTCCTCTGATTTGGTGCCATTGTTTTTCCAGCATGTGGTTCGTTTACATGGCATTCCAGAGAACATCGTTTCTGACAGAGGTTCCCAGTTTGTTTCGAGGTTTTGGTGAGCCTTTTGTGCTAGGATGGGCATTGATTTGTCTTTTTCCTCGGCTTTCCATCCTCAGACAAATGGCCAGACTGAACGAACCAATCAGACCTTGGAAACATATCTGAGATGTTTTGTTTCTGCTGATCAGGATGATTGGGTGTCCTTTTTGCCTTTGGCTGAGTTCGCCCTTATAATCGGGCCAGCTCGGCTACTTTGGTTTCGCCGTTTTTCTGCAATTCTGGGTTCCACCCTCGTTTCTCTTCAGGGCAGGTTGAGTCTTCGGACTGTCCTGGTGTGGATACTGTGGTGGATAGGTTGCAGCAGATTTGGACTCATGTAGTGGACAATTTGACTTTGTCCCAGGAGAAGGCTCAACGTTTCGCTAACCGCAGGCGCTGTGTGGGTCCCCGACTTCGTTTTGGGGATTTGGTTTGGTTGTCATCTCATTATATTCCTATGAAGGTTTCCTCTCCTAAGTTTAAGCATCGTTTCATTGGTCCATATAGGATTTCTGAGGTTCTTAATCCTGTGTCTTTTCGTTTGACTCTTCCAGCTTCTTTTTCCATCCATAACGTGTTCCATAGGTCATTGTTGCAGAGATACGTGGCACCTGTGGTTCCATCTATTGATCCTCCTGCTCCGGTTTTGGTTGAAGGGGAGTTGGAGTATATAGTGGAGAAGATTTTGGATTCTCGTGTTTCGAGACGGAAACTCCAGTATCTGGTTAAGTGGAAAGGTTATGGTCAGGAAGATAATTCCTGGGTCTTTGCCTCTGATGTCCATGCTGCCGATCTGGTTCGTGCCTTTCATGTGGCTCATCCTGGTCGGCCTGGGGGCTCTGGTGAGGGTTCGGTGACCCCTCCTCAAGGGGGGGTACTGTTGTGAATTATGTGGCCAAGCTCCCTCCTGTGGTCGTGAGTGGTATTTCGGCTGGTTCTGTCTATGAGCTTCCTTTGGTGGATGAGAGTGGTACTGCGGCTTCTGAGTTTCCTTCCTCAGGTGATGAGGTTAAGTCGTTAGGTGCTGCTCTATTTAACTCCACCTAGTGCTTTGATCCTGGCCTCCAGTCAATGTTCTAGTATTGGTCTTGCTTTCTCCTGGATCGTTCCTGTGGCCTGTCTTCCTGCATAAGCTAAGTTTTGCTTGTGTTATTTTTGTTTGCTATTTTTTCTGTCCAGCTTGCTATATTGGTTTTTCTTGCTTGCTGGAAGCTCTGGGACGCAGAGGGAGCACCTACGTACCGTTAGTCGGTGCGGAGGGTCTTTTTGCCCCCTCTGCGTGGTTGTTTGTAGGGTTTTGTGTTGACCGCAAAGCAATCTTTCCTATCTTCGGTCTGTTCAGTAAGTTGGGTCTCACTTTCTCGAATTTTGGGGTTACAGGTTCCCTTTACGTTTGTGTAAGTCTCTGCGCTGCAGGGGCCGCCTCTTGCCCTCATCTAATTACACCGTTGCCCAGGGTCAAGAAAATTACAGTGTACCCGATAGAACATACTGGGCCTATTGGTTGTGCAGCGCAGGGGTCCTAACCTGGGCTAGGTGTGTGATAGCTAACTGTGGTTCTTTCTTGCTTTCTGGAGTAACACAGTTTTCGTTGTTAGTAAAAACTAGTCCCTTAACAATTTGCCTGGTAAGGTTCTTGGTCCTCGGCCCACTGTATTCTGGGAGAGACCACCCCGGTACACGGTCTACATGTATGGCAGGGCTGCTTTTTTGTCCCAGTCCGGCCCTGGGTTTAAGAAAGGTGAAAATGATAAGCAACAAAATCAGAGCGTCATGATTAGAGGGTTTGGCCCCAAAGTCTGCAGTCACTCTGTGTGACCACAGGCTTGTGAATCCTCACAGCGGGCACAGTGCGGTCTGCCAAGATTCTCCAGTGCCAGAACTGGGAGCAGGCAGTAATTGAGTGAGACTGTGCACATCTAGTTGAAAAATGGCTGAAAGTATGCATGTCACATACTTGTGCATGCACTACTGCCTGGTCTCAACACCGGCACACAAGGATCCTGACAGCGCGCACTGAGCATGCTGTGAGGATTCACAAGTCTGCAGTCACTCACAGTGACTGCAGACTTTTATGCCAAACCTTGACAACCCCTCTAAGGACAAAACATCTAAATAAACATTACCAATGATAGATTATCATCTCAGATAGATATAGTGTGGCTTGGTTCCCACCAAAGGAAGCCGTTTAAAGAAGGAAATAGAACAAATCCAACTATTACATCACATTTACCATTATCTAAACTGCCAACATCTGGAATATCATTATGATACTGAAACAAAAAGAAATGAGCAGCTTCACAAAAAGACAATACTGGCATAGAAGGTGTTCCCCTATCCATGTGTAAGGTTTATCATAGAACCCGACATTTCTAACAGTGCAGAATATATAGCATAATAAAATCACAGAAAAAAAACAAGCCATATTTACCAACACCATGTGACAATACTAATGCTCTACAGGATGCAGCAGACCCCCTTGCGGATTTTTGATTATTTATGTCCTTTTTTATGGTGATATACATAGTGTTTTGCAAATATTTAGTCAGGTGTGTAAAACTGCTGCAAAGTAAGAATGTTTTAAACAATAGAACTGTTAATAGTTTATTTTTACCAATTAATAATAGTGAATGAAGAAAACTGAAAGGTAAATCCAATCAATCTGCTAGACTCGTCTGATGGGATGAATCCACTATTTCCCGGGTTTCTAGTGTAAACATGAAACAAGGGCGATGGCACAGCAGAGAGACCAGGATTATGGACTATACTGGATGGTGAGCAATGAGACCGAGCAGGGCACACTGAAAGCCACAGGAGATTGCAGAAATGATTACAGTGTAATATGAATAGTCCCTAAATAACAGTTCTAAAGGATTCCAGCAAGTGGGTTACTCAGCAGGTGTGAGGGGCAGTAGATGCAAGTTATAGAAACCACAGGAGAGTTCAGAGATGACTACAGCGTAATGTGAATAGTCTCTGAATAACAGTTCATAATGCTTACAGCAAACAATGGAGGAACCTGCAGGTCTGAGGAGTAGTAGAAATTACAGTACTAGTTGCAGAAATCGCAGGAGTTGAAAGAGCAGATTGTATCTGAAGAAACAAAATAATGGCAAACTCCATGCAAACAGCAATTGAAGACAAGATTAACAATACTTAGACACATAGGTGTCTGTCATGATTCCAATGGCAGGGAATCACAAAAGGACAAGCACCAACGAGCTCTAGGGTGATGGAACCTGAGCTGACCGCGACCCTAAACCTGAACACACAAATAACAATAGCCGGGGAACGTGCCTACGTTGATCCTAGACGTCTCGCACCAGCCGAAGATCTAACTTCCCCTATTAGAAGAAACACAGACCTCTCTTGCCTCCAGAGAAATACCCCACAGAAATAGCAGCCCCCCACATATAATGACGGTGAAATGAGAGGAAGGCACATACACAGTATGAAAACAGATTCAGCAAAATGAGTCCCGCTAAAACTAGATAGCAGAGGATACAAAAGTAAACTGCGCGGTCAGCAAAAAACCCTTCAAAAAACCATCCTGTAATTACTTGAACTCATGTTCCAACTCATGGAACATGAGGAGCAATTACAGCCCACTAAAGCAACCAGCAGCAAAGAGACAATTATATGCAAGCTGGACAAGACAAAAATAAAGCAAAACGTGGAACAAGAAAATCAAAACTTAGCTTGTCCTGAAGATTACTGAAGCCAGAAGCTGAGGTAACAAAACACTCTGATAACCTTGATAGCCGGCGGGGAAATGACAAGAAAGCCCGGTTAAATAGGAAACTCCCAAATCCTAATAGAACAGGTGGACACCAGAGACAGCAGAACACAAATCACCCAGTACCATCAGTAACCACCAGAGGGAGCCCAAAAACAGAACTCACAACAGTACCCCCCTTTGAGGAGGGGTCACCGAACCCTCACGAGAACCACCAGGGCGACCAGGATGAGCCCTATGAAAAGCACGGACCAAATCATCAGCATGAACATCAGAGGCAACCACCCAAGAATTATCCTCCTGACCATAACCCTTCCACTTGACCAAATATTGGAGTTTCCGTCTGGAAACACGAGAATCCAAGATCTTCTCCACAACATACTCCAATTCTCCCTCCACCAGCACCGGAGCAGGAGGCTCAAGCGAAGGAACAACAGGTACCTCATACCTCCGCAACAACGACCGATGGAACACATTATGAATAGCAAACGATGCCGGGAGATCCAAACGAAACGACACAGGGTTAAGAATTTCCAAGATCCTATAAGGACCGATGAACCGAGGCTTGAACTTAGGAGAAGAGACCTTCATAGGAACAAAACGAGAAGACAACCACACCAAGTCCCGAACACGAAGTCGAGGACCCACGCGGCGACGGCGATTAGCAAACTGCTGAGCCTTCTCCTGGGACAACTTCAAGTTGTCCACCACATGACTCCAAATCCGATGCAACCCATCCACCACCATGTCCACTCCAGGATAATCAGAAGGCTCCACCTGACCAGAGGAAAAACGAGGATGAAACCCCGAATTACAAAAGAAAGGAGAAACCAAGGTAGCAGAACTAGCCCGATTATTAAGGGCAAACTCGGCCAGCGGCAAAAAGGTAACCCAGTCATCCTGATCAGCAGAAACAAAACACCTCAAATAAGTTTCCAAGGTCTGATTAGTTCGCTCCGTCTGGCCATTCGTCTGAGGATGGAATGCAGACGAAAAGGACAAATCAATGCCCATCTTAGCACAGAACGTCCGCCAAAATCTAGACACAAACTGGGATCCCCTGTCAGAAACGATGTTCTCCGGAATCCCATGCAAACGAACCACGTTCTGGAAAAACAGAGGGACCAACTCAGAGGAGGAAGGCAACTTAGGCAAGGGTACAAGATGAACCATTTTAGAAAAGCAGTCACACACAACCCAGATGACAGACATTTTTTGAGAGACAGGGAGATCCGAAATAAAGTCCATGGAAATGTGCGTCCAAGGCCTCTTCGGGATAGGCAAAGGTGACAACAATCCACTGGCTCGAGAACAGCAAGGCTTAGCCCGAGCACAAACCTCACAAGACTGCACAAAAGAACGCACATCCCTCGACAAGGAAGGCCACCAAAAAGACCTGGCCACCAAGTCTCTAGTACCAAATATTCAAGGATGACCTGCCAACGCAGAAGAATGGACCTCGGAGATGACTCTACTGGTCCAACTATCCGGAACAAACAGTCTCTCAGGCGGACAACGATCAGGTTTACCCGCCTGAAACTCCTGCAAAGCACGTCGCAAGTCTGGGAAGACGGCCGACAAAATCACCCCATCCCTAAGGATACCAGTGGGCTCAGAATTTCCAGGGGAGTCAGGCACAAAACTCCTAGAAAGAGCATCCGCCTTCACATTCTTTGAACCTGGCAGGTATGGAACCACAAAATTGAAATGAGAGAAAAACAGTGACCAACGAGCCTGTCTAGGATTCAGACGCCTGGCAGACTCAAGGTAAATCAGATTTTTGTGATCAGTCAAGACCACCACACGATGTCTAGCACCCTCCAGCCAATGACGCCACTCCTCAAATGCCCACTTCATGGCCAAAAGTTCCCGATTACCCACATCATAATTCCGCTCAGCGGGCGAAAATTTTCTAGAAAAGAACGCACATGGCTTCATCACCGAGCAATCGGAGCTTCTCTGTGACAAAACTGCCCCCGCTCCAATCTCGGAAGCATCAACCTCAACTTGGAAAGGAAGCGAAACATCAGGCTGACGCAACACAGGAGCAGAAGAAAACCGGCGTTTAAGTTCCCGAAAGGCCTCCACAGCCGCAGGAGACCAATCAGCAACATCAGCACCCTTCTTAGTCAAATCCGTCAAAGGCTTAACAACACTAGAAAAATTAGTTATAAAACGACGATAGAAATTAGCAAAGCCTAAGAACTTCTGCAGACTCTTAAGAGATGCAGGCTGCGTCCAGTCACAAATAGCCCGAACCTTGACGGGATCCATCTCAATAGTAGAAGGGGAAAAAATATACCCCAAGAAAGAAATCTTCTGGACTCCAAAGAGACACTTTGAGCCCTTTACAAACAAGGAATTAGCCCGCAGGACCTGAAACACCTTCCTGACCTGCTGAACATGAGACTCCCAGTCATCAGAAAAAAACAAAATATCATCCAAATACACAATCATAAATTTATCCAGATATTCACGGAAAATATCGTGCATAAAGGACTGGAAGACTGAAGGAGCATTAGAAAGTCCGAAAGGCATTACCAAATACTCAAAATGGCCCTCAGGCGTATTAAATGCGGTTTTCCACTCATCACCTTGCTTTATTCGTATAAGATTATACGCACCCCGAAGATCAATCTTAGTGAACCATTTAGCCCCCTTAATGCGAGCAAACAAATCAGTCAACAAAGGCAAAGGATACTGATATTTTACGGTAATCTTATTCAAAAGACGATAATCTATACAAGGCCTCAAGGACCCATCTTTTTTGGCCACGAAAAAAAAACCTGCTCCTCAAAAACATCCCGATAATCAGACAAAAATACAGGAACCTCAGAAGGAGTAGATGAAGCGATAGAAATCGGAGGTGCATCATCATGAACCCCCTGACATCCCCAGCTTAACACAGACATTGTTTTCCAGTCAAGGACTGGATTATGAGTTTGTAACCATGGCAGACCAAGTACTAGAACATCATGTAAATTATACAATACCAGGAAGCGAATCACCTCCTGATGAACGGGAGTCATACGCATGGTCACTTGTGTCCAGTACTGAGGTTTATTCATAGCTAAAGGTGTAGAGTCAATTCCCTTCAAAGGAATAGGGACTTCCAGAGGCTCAAGACTAAACCCACATCGCTTGGCAAATGACCAATCCATAAGACTCAGGGCAGCGCCTGAATCTACATAGGCATCGACGGAAATGGATGATAATGAGCAAATCAGAGTCACAGACAGAATGAACTTAGACTGTAACGTACTAATGGCAACAGACTTATCAACCTTTTTTGTGCGTTTAGAGCATGCTGATATAACATGAGCTGAATCACCACAATAAAAGCACAACCCATTTTTCCGCCTATAGTTTTGCCGTTCACTTCTAGACTGAACTCTATCACATTGCATTGTCTCAAGTGCCTGTTCAGAAGACACCGCCAAATGGTGCACAGGTTTGCGCTCCCGTAAACGCCGATCAATCTGAATAGCCATAGTCATAGACTCATTCAGACCCGTAGGCGCAGGGAACCCCACCATAACATCTTTAATGGCCTCAGAAAGGCCATCTCTGAACTTTGCAGCCAGGGCGCACTCATTCCACTGAGTAAGCACTGACCATTTCCGAAATTTTTGACAATATATTTCTGCTTCATCTTGCCCCTGAGAGAGAGCTAATAAAGCTTTTTCAGCCTGAATCTCCTGGTTAGGTTCCTCATAGAGCAAACCCAATGCCAGAAAAAACGCATCCACATTAAGCAACGCAGGATCCCCTGGTGCCAATGCAAATGCCCAATTTTGAGGGTCACCCCGCAGGAAAGATATAATAATCTTAACCTGCTGAGCAGGGTCTCCAGAAGAGCGAGATTTCAAAGAAAGGAACAGCTTGCAATTGTTCCTAAAATTCAGAAAACTAGATCTATCTCCAGCAAAGAACTCTGGAATAGGAATTCTAGGTTCAGACATAGGAGCATGTACAACAAAATCTTGTATATTTTGAACCTTAGCAGCAAGATTATTCAAGCTGGAAGCTAAACTCTGGACGTCCATGATAAACAGCTAAGGTCAAAGCAATTCAAGGATTAAGAGGAGGAAAAAAAAATAAATCAGCCTGGCTGCAATTAAGGCTAGGCAGCAACCTCAGAGGAGAGAGAAAAAAAAAAAAAAAAAACTTCCTCAGACTACTTTTCCTCCTACTTCAGCCCAAACATTTTGGCCGGCTATACTGTCATGATTCCAATGGCAGGGAATCACAAAAGGACAAGCACCAACGAGCTCTAGGGTGATGGAACCTGAGCTGACCGCGACCCTAAACCTGAACACACAAATAACAATAGCCGGGGAACGTGCCTACATTGATCCTAGACGTCTCGCACCAGCCGAAGATCTAACTTCCCCTATTAGAAGAAACACAGACCTCTCTTGCCTCCAGAGAAATACCCCACAGAAATAGCAGCCCCCCACATATTATGACGGTGAAATGAGAGGAAGGCACATACACAGTATGAAAACAGATTCAGCAAAATGAGGCCCGCTAAAACTAGATAGCAGAGGATACAAAAGTAAACTGCGCGGTCAGCAAAAAACCCTTCAAAAAACCATCCTGTAATTACTTGAACTCATGTTCCAACTCATGGAACATGAGGAGCAATTACAGCCCACTAAAGCAACCAGCAGCAAAGAGACAATTATATGCAAGCTGGACAAGACAAAAATAAAGCAAAACGTGGAACAAGAAAATCAAAACTTAGCTTGTCCTGAAGATTACTGAAGCCAGAAGCTGAGGTAACAAAACACTCTGATAACCTTGATAGCCGGCGGGGAAATGACAAGAAAGCCCGGTTAAATAGGAAACTCCCAAATCCTAATAGAACAGGTGGACACCAGAGACAGCAGAACACAAATCACCCAGTACCATCAGTAACCACCAGAGGGAGCCCAAAAACAGAACTCACAACAGGTGTCTGTCTCTAAGGAGACCTTAAAAGACCTTGGATAATGATGTCAATGAGACATGCCAGGCAATTGGTGAAACGTAAAGGGGTTGTACAGTCTAAAATGACAAGTCTGTAGTCACTCTGTGACTGAAGACTTGTGAATCTTCACACAGCTCAGGTGTCACCTGACAGCAGGTATGCAATATGCAAACTCCCGGCCAGAACTTTACTAGACTGTTTCCAGTGTGCTCAATCCAAGTATATTGCGCAAGGCTAGAAACAGTTTAGTCGGACTGAGTGGGAATTCACAAGTCTGCTGTCACAGAGTGACAGCAGACTTGTCATTTTAGACCAGACAACCCCTTTAACATGGAGGTCAGCAAAAAGTGTCAGCCATAGGGGAAGGAAATAGAGCCTGAACTCGGAGTTGAGATAGGTGTGCAGCTCAATATTTGGTGTAACCATATTTTGCCTTCAAAACAACATCAATTCTTCCAGGTATATTAGCAGAAATTGCAGAATGTAGGTTGAAATGCAGTCATTAACTAAAAAAGAAAAAGGTGTGTGGGAGGCTTAAAATGGTGTGAAGAATAGCCAAATTCTGCTACAAAGGTGGGGTTGAAAAAGATTCATGTCACATTTTTATACATCATGGCAAGACTGAGAACAGCAATAACACACAAAGTAGTTATACTAAATCAGCAAGGTTTCTGCCAGTCACAGAATTCAAAGCACACTGGGGTTTTAAGATGTCTGTTGAAGCTCTTTTGAAAAAGGACAAACAAATGAGCAAAGTAGACCTAGTGGTTGGCCAAGAAAAGACACTTCATGCTCCCCTTCTTAAAGCAGAAGTTGTCTAGTAGTGCTATCAGCTCAAGACTGACAGCATCCAGCCAGACTCAGATACACCCATCTGCCATTTGTAAAAGTCTAGCCAGAAGTGGTCTTAATAAAAGGAATTGTGACCAAAAAGTCACATTCGACATGAAAACAAGGCCAAGAGACTCAAATGTACATAAAAACAGAGGAACTGGGTGCAGGGAAATAGCAGTTGGTGCTCTGGACTAATGAGTCACAATTTGAAATATCTGGATGTAACTGAATGCAATTTGTTCGCCGAAGGGCTGGTGACAATACAATATGTAGCTTCTGCAGGCAACAGTGAAATGGAAACATATGGAGTTGCGGATTTGGTCAAGATTAAAGGTGTCCTCAAATTGCTGAGAAATACTGTTATATATATATCCATCATGCAAAACCAACATAGAGACGTCTCATTGGCTCCAAATGTATTCTGCAGAAAAATAACAACCTCAAACAAGCAACTAATGTCATATACCGTAGAACTATCTTCAGGAATTCTGGAAGTGATGATATGGCACTACAGAGCCTGGACCTCAACATCTTCTACTTTGTCAGGGAATACATGAAGAGACAGAAGGATTCCATCTCAACACCACACTTATCCCAGACCTAACCCATCTTTTTAACCTATCCCTATCTTCTGGTACCTTACCTTCTGCTTTCAAACATGCCATGATCACACCTATTCTGAATTCACCACAACCTCTATGTCCAGCTATTGCCACATATCGCTGCTCCCATTTGTTTGTAAACTCCATGAACAGCATGATCCATGCTGAAATTTCCTCCCATCTCTCATCTAACTCACTGTTTGATAAGCTATAGTCTGGCATCTATACAACTTACTGCCAAAACTAACAGACAATTCTCTGTACTTCTCCTTCTAGACCTGTCCTCTGACTTTGATACAGTCAACCACTCCTTCCTATAACAAATCTTGTCTTCCTTTGGCATCAAGACCTTGTCCTCTCCTGGATCTCCTCACACCTTTTCAACCGTACTTTGAGCGTCTCCCACTCCCATACTACTTCCTCATCCCACCCTCTCTCTGTCGGTGTCCCTCAAGGTTCTGTCCTGGAACCCCTACTCTTTTCAATCTATACCTTAGGCCTGAGACAACTCAAAGTCCCAAGGCTTCCAGTACCACTCACACGCTGACGATACTAAGATCTAACTCTCTGGCCTAGATGTCACCTGTCTGCTGTCCAGAACCCCAGAGTGTCTATCAACCATATCCTCCTTCTCATCACACTTCCTAAAGCTCAATATGGACAAAAGTGAACTCATCATATTTTATCCATCTCACCTAACTCACTTACCTGATCTATCTATCACAATAAATTACATCACACTTTCCCCTGTACAAAAAGTCAGCTGCCTTGGAGTAGCCCTGTCCTACCGTACGTCCAAGTTCTTGCCGCTTCCATCTCAAAAATATTTCCAGAATCCGTCTTTCCTCAACCATAGTGAATCTACTAAAATGTTAGTGCTGTCCCTCATCATCTTCTCCCGCTTTGACTTCTGCAATATCCTCATCTGGACAGCTAACACTCTCACACCTTTCCAGTCTGTCCTTAACTCTGCTGCCCGACTAATCCACCTTACTTCTCGCTACTCTCCCGCTTCTTCCCTCTGGAAATCCCTTTATTGGCTTCAAATTCCCCAACTTATCCAGTTCAAATTGCTAACATTAACTTATAAAGCTGTCCATAATCTGTCCCGTCCATGAAAATCTCGAAAATAATCTCTCGATATATTCCAACACGTAATCTTCAGTCCTCTAAAGACTTCCTTGTCTCCTCCATACTTATACGCTACTCACTCAATCGCCGAGTATCTTCCATCCTCTGGAATTCTGTGCCTGACACATCCAATTATCCAACAAATTTGGAACTTTCAGACGGAACTTGAAAACTCATCTCTTCAAGAAAGCTTACAGCCTGCAATAACTCCCTACCAACTCCCCACCACTACTAGAGCAGTTGCAATTCCCAAACTTTCTGTCTCCTTCCCCATTAACTGTAACTCCACAATGGCAGGGTTCCTTCCTTTCTTTACCAGTCTGTCATTGTTAGTTTTCTCTCTGAAATTTATCTTTATATTCTACATATAACCCCTTCTCATGTACAGCACCATGGAATCAATGGTGCTCTATAATAAATAATAATTTTATCAAGCCTACATTCACAGAAGATTTGTGGTTAGTCCTACAATATATTTAGAACAACCTCCCTCCCGAGTTCATTAAAATACTGTGTACAAATGTACCTGGAAGAATTGATGCTGCCGCTAATGCACAGGATGGTCACAAATATTGTTGAGATTTGGATGTCTCTTTTGTCTCGCTTTACGTTTTGTTAATTCATAAAAATAAAACGGTTAACACTTCTATGTTTGAAAGAGTTCTTAGGCTGGTTACACACCTGTGTTTGGCGGGTCTGCGTATGGCTGCGTACATCCTCCCTTAAGCTTGGCCTATGCTCTGCCTACTTCTGCATGTGTCCTGCGTACCTATCTTTAACATTGGGTACGCAGGGACATGCGTTGTATGCGGATGTGTCCACTTAAGAGAGGATGTACGCAGCCATACGCAGACCAGCCCAACGCAAGTGTGTACTTAGTTTGAAGCATTTTGCACACACCTGCATGAAAACTTTTCCTTAGTACTGTATGTGACAGAAAAACTCTTGACCCTAATGTTTAAAGTTGTGTGATGGAGATGTAGAGAATAGTGGGGTCACTAGTGGTGATTTTTAATAGTGGTGATTTTTTCGCTATGGATGTTATTGCAAAAAAGCTGTGGGGAGGCTACACACTTCAATCTTTGCGCAGCAATGGGTGAAACTTGTACCTGCATCCACGTCATAAATTAACACGCTGCACATCTCAAACTCACAGCTCCTGTCAATTTACACTGATATAATTCACAGCATGTGAATGAGGCTTCTTTAAATCTCACGTACTTTTCTGGCATTGTAAAACAAAAGGTTTTCTGCAAACTAATACAATTGAAAAATGCACTGTGCTTTTGCACAGTGGGAAATTAACCAGTAAAGTAAATACCATTGTGGATATCACTGAGAAATCTTGTCTCCCAAAGTAAATACCTTCTACTGGAATGTAGTCTTAAAGGGGTTGTCCCCTTCCTGAAAATGGTCATCCCAGGGTGTGGCTTATTATACAATGGCAAACTGTTTCTTACCGTCCCCAGGTTCAGCACCGAGCCTCTGACGCTGTGGTGGTGACATCACATTGCCAATGCGGCAGCTAATTAGTGAGCTCACTGATTGGCAACTGCATTGCCAACATGGCATCTGTGCCAGAGGCAATCCGGAACACGGCAGAGCGCCAGAGACTATTCTAACAAACTCCAGCCCCATATGTACATTCTGTAAAGGTGGGCTATCCTTTTAAACTCTTTGAGCTACTAATTCAAACCTACTACCTCATCCATACAAATATTAGAAAATCTGGCATCCTTGGACCCTATATACCTCCTACCCCCACATGACCCATTATTATGGTCCAATCTGGTCTAAATCATATGGGTAAATACGCCTTCTTTCTGTCTCCTACTCCCAGGGATCACTTACCCCAAACTTGCACTCCATTCTCACTTATCCACTGGTTATCTTCCCGATTGTTTAACTGGAAATCTAATTTGTTAATTGCACCTATTGATAATAACTCTTACTAATATCTAGTATGTTTCCATTTGAAAATCTGTCACTTGATGATTGAGAATATAATTATTTTCGGCTGATATTGTGCGCTTCTGATGGATGCGAAATGACTTTGTGTCATAGACACTATTTATGGTGTATACAACTGTATTATTAGAGCTGGAACTTGTGTTTTGTACTGAATTCTGGTATTTCCACACATTTTAGTCTATGGCATACTAAGCAACCAGAAAGGAATGTGAGCCGTGTGGATGAAAACATTTTTATCTATAAGATATGTTTTACTTTATGGTGGCACTGTGTACTAAACAATGCTTTGTTGGTATATCTACAAAGCGAAAATTGCCATAAACTGGTTTGTTCCATAACTCCCAGTGTTCAGCCTATGTCTAGGAAGGAATACATGGCCGCAAGGTTACAAAGATATATTAATATTGTTACAATACTTTTAATGCTGTACTATTCAGGAAACACTCATACATTTCGGAATGTAATTTGAGGTTCATCAAGAATCAACCTTTGCTTTTTCATGCATACTGTCAGATACATTTTTCCTTAACACAAATCCATTGTATATGGTAATGAACAATGCAAATGTTTACCTATACATTTGGGTATGCACTAAAATAAGTGCATGATCTGCCACTTTGTTCCTGATCAATGAGTGTCACATTGTTTGATGGCATTAAAGAGGTTGTCCACTACTTTTATATTGGTGTCATCAATGTCTGATCAGCTGGGGTCCAACACCCGACACCTCGCTGATCAGCTGTTATTGATGTTGGTGGCATGGCCGATGGCAGGAAGTACTCACTTGCCGAGCTGTTATGATCTGGTGGCCTAGGAGCAGCATGAGACGGACTCTGGAGAAGGTGATCCCTGTACTGACCGCAAACCCTGAATCTAGAAGCGCAACTAGAAGTAGCCGTGGGGGGTACCTAACACTCCCTAGACCCCTCGACACAGCCTAAGATCTAACTACCCCTAAAGACAGAAACAGGAAACCTATCTTGCCTCAGAGAAAATCCCCAAAGGATAGATAGCCCCCCACAAATATTGACTTTGAGAGGAGAGGGAAATAACATATGCAGATATGAAATCAGATTTTAGCATAGGAGGCCATACTAGCTAAAAAGAAAGAACAGAACAGAGTACTATGCGGTCAGTAACAAAACACTAGAAAATATCCACCACAGAAAATACAAATCACCACATCTGACTAAAGACATGGGAGGTATATCTGCATCTCCAGAGATACAGCTTGGCTGCAAAAAAAAATCCTTCACAGACAAAGCTGGACAAGACAAAAACATGAATATGCACAGAACTATAAGGTCCACAGCAGGTGGACAGCAAAAACAAAGCCAGGACTTATCTTTGTAGAAAAGCACAGCAAACTGGAGAGACCAGCAGGGAAGTGAATCCTCCAAAAACAATGGACAACTGGCAGGGACCAAAGAGTCCTGCAAAGCTATATACCCCAGTCAGTTTTGCAATTAGTAGATACACCTGTCCAATCCTGCAGTCCAGGCACAACTGCATTACCCTCTACAACCACCGGAGGGAGCCCAAAAGCCAAATTCACAACAGTACCCCCCCCCCCTTGAGGAGGGGTCACCGTACCCTCACCAGAGCCCCCCAGACCGATCAGGATGAGCCCGATGAAAGGCACGAACCAAATCAGCGGCATGGACATCAGAGGCAGAAACCCAAGAATTATCCTCCTGGCCATAACCCTTCCATTTGACAAGGTACTGAAGCTTCCGCCTCGAAAAACGAGAATCCAAAATCTTCTCAACAACATATTCCAACTCCCCATCGACCAACACAGGGGCCGGAGGATAAACAGAGGGAACAACGGGCTCCACATATTTCCGCAACAAAGATCTATGGAAGACATTATGAATAGCAAAAGAGGCCGGAAGCGCCAGGCGAAAGGACACCGGATTAATAATCTCAGAAATCCTATAAGGACCAATAAATCGAGGCTTAAACTTAGGGGAAAAAACCTTCATAGGAACATGACGGGAAGATAACCAAACCAGATCCCCAACCCGAAGCCGGGAACCAACACACCGACGACGGTTAGCAAAACGTTGAGCCTCCTCCTGAGACAGCACCATATTGTCCACCACATGAGCCCAAATCTGCTGCAACCTGTCGACCACAGAATCCACACCAGGAAGGTCAGAAGGCTCAACCTGCCCAGAAGAAAAACGAGGATGAAAACCAAAATTACAAAAAAAAGGCGAAACCAAAGTAGCCGAACTAGCCCGATTATTAAGGGCAAACTCGGCCAATGGCAAAAAAGCCACCCAATCATCCTGATCAGCAGACACAAAGCATCTCAAATAGGTCTCCAAGGTCTGATTAGTTCGCTCAGTCTGGCCATTTGTCTGAGGATGAAACGCAGAAGAAAAAGACAAATCAATGCCCAGCTTGGCACAAACAAGAAACAAACTGGGAACCTCTGTCGGACACAATATTCTCCGGAATACCATGCAAACGTACCACATGCTGAAAAAACAACGGAACCAAATCAGAAGAAGAAGGCAATTTAGGCAAAGGCACCAAATGAACCATCTTAGAAAATCGGTCACAGACAACCCAGATAACCGACATTCTTTGGGAAACAGGAAGATCAGAAATAAAATCCATAGAAATATGTGTCCAGGGCCTCTCGGGGACCGGTAATGGCAAAAGCAACCCACTAGCGCGGGAACAGCAAGGCTTAGCCCGCGCACAAATCCCACAGGACTGCACAAAAGAATGCACATCCCGCAACAAAGAAGGCCACCAAAAGGACCTACCAACCAAATCTCTGGTACCAAAAATCCAAGGATGGCCAGCCAACACAGAACAATGAACCTCAGAAATCAATTTACTAGTCCATCTATCAGGAACAAACAGTTTCCCCACTGGACAGCGGTCAGGTTTATTAGCCTGAAATTCCTGAAGAACCTGTCGTAAATCAGGGGAAATGGCAGAAAGGACCACCCCTTCCTTCAGAATGCCGACCGACTCAAGAACCCCAGGGGAATCAGGAAAAAAACTCCTAGAGAGGGCATCCGCCTTAACATTCTTAGTACCAGGAATGTACGAGACCACAAAATCAAAATGGGAGAAAAACAGGGACCATCGAGCCTGTCTAGGATTCAGCCGTTTGGCAGACTCGAGGTAAATCAGATTCTTATGATCGGTCAGGACCACAATACGGTGCTTGGCCCCCTCAAGCCAATGTCGCCACTCCTCAAATGCCCACTTCATAGCCAACAACTCCTGATTGCCGACATCATAATTGCGTTCCGCAGGTGAAAACTTCCGAGAAAAGAAGGCACATGGTTTCATCAAGGAACCATCAGAATTCCTCTGAGACAAAACGGCCCCTGCCCCAATCTCAGACGCGTCAACCTCAACCTGAAATGGAAGAGAAACATCTGGCTGACGCAACACAGGGGCAGAAGTAAATCGGCGTTTAAGCTCCTGAAAGGCAGAAACAGCCGCGGAGGACCAATTCGTCACATCAGCGCCTTTCTTTGTCAAATCGGTCAGAGGTTTAACCACACTGGAGAAGTTGGCAATGAAACGACGATAAAAATTAGCAAAGCCCAAGAATTTCTGAAGGCTCTCCACAGATGTGGGCTGAATCCAATCATGAATGGCCTGAACCTTAACCGGATCCATTTCTATAGATGAGGGAGAAAAAATGAAACCCAAAAAAGAAACCTCCTGCACTCCAAAGAGGCACTTTGACCCCTTCACAAATAAAGCATTATTATGGAGGATCTGAAATACCATCCTGACCTGTTTCACATGAGACTCCCAATCATTGGAAAAAATCAAAATATCATCCAAATATACAACCATGAATTTATCAAGATAACTCCGAAAGACATCATGCATGAAGGATTGGAACACAGATGGGGCATTCGAGAGTCCAAATGGCATCACAAGGTATTCAAAATGGCCTTCGGGCATATTAAATGCAGTTTTCCATTCGTCACCCTTAATACGAATAAGATTATATGCCCCTCGAAGATCAATCTTAGTAAACCAGCTAGCCCCCTTAATCCTAGCAAACAAATCAGTAAGCAAAGGCAAAGGGTATTGAAATTTGACCGTGATCTTATTCAAGAGGCAATAATCAATACAGAGTCTCAAGGAGCCATCCTTCTTGGCAACAAAAAAGAACCCCGCTCCCAACGGTGAAGATGATGGCCGAATATGCTCCTTCTCCAAAGACTCATTAATATAGCTCCGCATGGCGGCATGTTCTGGCACAGACAGGTTGAAAAGTCGGCCCATAGGGAACTTACAACCTGGAATCAAGTCAATAGCACAATCACAGTCCCTATGCGGTGGAAGGGAACTGGATTTGGGCTCATCGAATACATCCTGGAAGTCTGACAAAAACTCAGGAATTTCAGAAGAGGGGGAAGAGAAAATTGACATCAAAGGAACATGATCATGAACCCCTTGACAACCCCAACTAGTCACAGACATGGATTTCCAATTTAACACCGGATTATGTAGCTGCAACCATGGAAAACCCAGCACAATATCATCATGCAAATTATGCAACACCAGAAAACGACAATCTTCCTGATGGGCTGGCGCCATGCGCATGGTCAGCTGTGTCCAAAACTGAGGTTTATTTTTAGCCAACGGTGTCGCATCAATGCCCCTTAAAGGAATAGGGTTCTGCAAAGGCTGCAAGGGGAAACCACAATGTCTGGCAAATTCTAAGTCCATTAAGTTCAGAGCGGCGCCTGAATCCACAAATGCCATGACAGAAAATGATGATAATGAGCAGATCAAGGTCACAGATAACAGAAATTTAGGTTGTATAGTACTGATGGTAACAGAACTAGCGATTCTCTTTGTACGCTTAGGGCAATCAGAAATAACATGAGCAGAATCGCCGCAGTAAAAACACAACCTATTCTGACGCCTGAATCTTTGACGTTCAGCTCTAGAAAAAATCCTATCACACTGCATAGGCTCAGGGCTCCGCTCAGAGGCCAACGCCACAGTGTGCACAACTCTGCGCTCGCGCAAGCGCCGATCAATCTGAATGGCCAGAGACATAGAATCACTCAGACCAGCAGGCGTGGGGAACCCCACCATAACATCCTTAACGGATTCAGAAAGACCCTTTCTGAAAATTGCCGCCAAGGCATCCTCATTCCATTTAGTCAGTACAGACCATTTTCTAAATTTCTGGCAATACGATTCTGCCGCTTCTTGACCTTGACACAGGGCCAACAAGATTTTCTCAGCCTGATCCACAGAATTAGGCTCATCATACAACAACCCCAATGCCTGAAAGAAAGAATAAACATTAAGCAAAGCAGGATTGCCAGTTTCCAGGGAAAATGCCCAATCCTGTGGGTCACCACGCAGCAGAGATATGATGATTTTAACCTGCTGAATTGGATCACCAGAAGACCGGGGTCTCAATGCAAAAAACAGTTTACAGTTATTTTTGAAACTCAAAAATTTGGATCTGTCACCAAAGAATAAATCAGGAGTGGGAATCCTAGGTTCTAAGGCAGGAGTCTGAACAATATAATCTGAAATACCCTGTACCCGAGCAGCAAGCTGATCCACCCGAGAAACTAACTCCTGAACATTCATGTTAATACTAGATTCCGTAGCCTCCCAGAGATTAAGAGGGAGGATAATACAAAACAGGCTAAGGAAAAAAAATGGCTCAAAAGCTTCCCTCCCTTCTTCTGAGATGCAATTAACTCATTGTTGGCCAGTTGTACTGTTATGATCTGGTGGCCTAGGAGCAGCATGAGACGGACTCTGGAGAAGGTAATCCCTGTACTGACCGCAAACCCTGAATCTAGCAGCGCAACTAGAAGTAGCCGTGGGGGGTACCTAACACTCCCTAGACCCCTCGACACAGCCTAAGATCTAACTACCCCTAAAGACAGAAACAGGAAACCTATCTTGCCTCAGAGAAAATCCCCAAAGGATAGATAGCCCCCCACAAATATTGACTTTGAGAGGAGAGGGAAATAACATACGCAGATATGAAATCAGATTTTAGCATAGGAGGCCATACTAGCTAAAAAGAAAGAACAGAACAGAGTACTATGTGGTCAGTGACAAAACACTAGAAAATATCCACCACAGAAAATACAAATCACCACATCTGACTAAAGACATGGGAGGTATATCTGCATCTCCAGAGACACAGATTGGCTGCAAAAAAAATCCTTCACAGACAAAGCTGGACAAGACAAAAACATGAATATGCACAGAACTATAAGGTCCACAGCAGGTGGACAGCAAAAACAAAGCCAGGACTTATCTTTGTAACTGGAGAGACCAGCAGGGAAGTGAATCCTCCAAAAACAATGGGCAACTGGCAGGGACCAAAGAGTCCTGCAAAGCTATATACCCCAGTCAGTTTTGCAATTAGTAGATACACCTGTCCAATCCTGCAGTCCAGGCACAACTGCATTACCCTCTACAACCACCGGAGGGAACCCAAAAGCCGAATTCACAACACCGAGCTACTCTGTCTACTTGTAGTGGACAGGCCTTGGTACTGCACATCCGCCTCCTATTCAAATCAATAGGAGGCGGATGTGTAGTAGCCTTTGACAGTCAGAAGACGTAGCAGCTCAGCAAGTGGGTACTTCCTGCCAGCGACCGTTGCCACTGACACCGATAAGAGCTGATTGGCGGGGATGCGAGTGTCGGACCCCAGCCGATCAAACATTGATCACCTATCCTAAGAATAGGTCATCAATATAAAAGTAGTGGACAACCTTTTTAATCATTCCAAATAGATAGATACGCTAGTGCCCGAAAAAAGAGACTGTTGAAGCTGCTGACAGATCTGCAGGTTCTGTGTGATGACTATTATGTACCCTAATAGATAAACGTGATGCTGTCAGGCTAAACTGCCAGATAAATTATAAATATAGAGCATAAAAATGCAGGATTTTAGATAGAAAGGGAGCCTGTATAAGGGGAATTGGTGTCTGCAATACTCTAATGAGGAAGAAATGAATAAAAGATGCTTCCTATACAGGTACATAAGACACAATATGAATTGAAACCTTCAGATTAAAAGCATTTAATTCAAGGAAGAGATCCATTATAAAATCATTTTCATTAATCCACTTTAAAATAAATTAGCATATAATTAAAGTTAAGCAGAGAATGTTATTTAGGGGACGCTGTGGAAAACAATAAATAATTCTATGTAATTTTTTCTGTATAGGGTGAAAGGCTTAATTACCGGTATGATTCTCCATTTCCATTTGTATTCCCTAACAGTTAAGTAACAATCTCCCATAAATCATATTTGTACACTACAAGGCAAAAATAGTATGTTTATATATTTATTGATATCCTTAATCCTTTACTCCCAAAGCGTACATATAGCTAAAGACAAAGGTTGTAAAGAGAACGAGTGAAGTAAATTAGTATATATGTTAGATTTAAGTATTTATAAAGTGCTTATGTGCAACTAGGGTACCCGTTTGCTGACATACCACATATATCACCTAGATAGAGTGTATGTGCCAAGTGGTAGCTTATTCACCTATCCTTAGAGAACTAGTTCCACAAAAATATACTAACAAGTAAAATGGTAGAAAGTAGAGATTATCTTTCCTAGTATCCAGCAATATCAATGTGCCAAAGTTACCTTGTTAAGGATTATTTTTATTATTGATCAACAACTATGTTCTCAATCAACCCAAAATACTCATAAATATCAAAGCTTAATATTTTTGGAAGTTGGAGTGTTTTTTTTTTTTTTAGATTTGGCTATCTTAGGAGGATTTCTGTTTGTGCAGGTAACTATTACTGTGCAGAATTATTAGGCAACTTAATAAAAACCAAATATATTCCCATCTCACTTGTTTATTTTCACCAGGTAAACCAATATCACTGCACAAAATTTAGAAATAAACATTTCTGACATGCAAAAACAAACCCCCCCAAAATTAGTGACCAATATAGCCACCTTTCTTTATGATGACACTCACCAGCCTCCCATCCAGATTCTGTCAGTTGCTTGATCTGCTTACAATGAACATTGCGTGCAGCAGCCACCACAGCCTCCCAGACACTGTTCCGAGAGGTGTACTGTTTTCCCTCCCTGTAGATCTCACATTTTATGAGGGACCACAGGTTCTCTATGGGGTTCAGATCAGGTGAACAAGGGGGCCATGTCATTATTTTTTCTTCTTTGAGACCTTTACTGGTCAGCCACGCTGTGGAGTAGTTGGAGGCATGTGATGGAGCATTGTCCTGCATGAAAATCATGTTTTCTTGAACGATACCGACTTCTTCCTGTACCACTGCTTGAAGAAGTTGTCTTCCAGAAACTGGCAGTAGGTCTGGGAGTTGAGCTTCACGCCATCCTCAACCCAAAAGGTCCCACAAGTTCATCTTTGATGATACCAGCCCATACCAGTACCCCATCTTCACCTTGCTGGCGTCTAAGTCGGAGTGGAGCTCTCTGCACTTTACTGATCCAGCCTCTGGCCCATCCATCTGGCCCATCAAGAGTCACTCGCATTTCATCAGTCCATAAAACCTTTGAAAAGTCAGTCTTAAGATATTTTTTGGCCCAGTCTTGACGTTTTATCTTATGTTTCTTGTTCAAAGGTGGTCGTTTTTCAGCCTCCCTTACCTTGGCAATGTCCCTGAGTATCGCACACCTTGTGCTTTTTGTTATTCCAGTAGCATTCAGCTCTGAAATATGGCAAAACTGGTGGCAAATGGCATCTTGGCAGCTTCGCGCTTGATTTTCATAGTTACATAGTTACATAGTTATTAAGGTTGAAGGAAGACTATAAGTCCATCTAGTTCAACCCATAGCCTAACCTAACATGCCCTAACATGTTGATCCAGAGGAAGGCAAAAAAAAACCATGTGGCAAAGAGTAAGCTCCACATTGGGGAAAAAAATTCCTTCCCGACTCCACATACGGCAATCAGACTAGTTCCCTGGATAAACGCCCTATCAAGGAATCTAATGTATATACCCTATAACATTATACTTTTCCAGAAAGGTATCCAGTCCCCTCTTAAATTTAAGTAATGAATCACTCATTACAACATCATACGGCAGAGAGTTCCATAGTCTCACTGCTCTTACAGTAAAGAATCCGCTTCTGTTATTATGTTTAAACCTTTTTTCCTCCAAACGCAGAGGATGTCCCCTTGTCCCGGTTTCAGGTCTATGAGTAAAAAGATCATCAGAAAGGTCTTTGTACTGTCCCCTCATATTTATACATTAACATAAGATCACCCCTTAGCCTTCGTTTTTCCAAACTAAATAGCCCCAAGTGAAATAACCTATCTTGGTATTGCAGACCCCCCAGTCCTCTAATAACCTTGGTCGCTCTTCTCTGCACCCGCTCTAGTTCAGCTATGTCTTTCTTATACACTGGAGACCAGAACTGTGCACAGTATTCTAAGTGTGGTCGAACTAGTGACTTGTATAGAGGTAAAATTATGTTCTCCTCATGAGCATCTATGCCTCTTTTAATGCATCCCAATATTTTATTTGCCTTTGTAGAAGCTGCCTGACACTGGCCACTGAATATGAGTTTGTCATCCACCCATACACCCAGGTCTTTTTCATTGACGGTTTTGCCCAGAGTTTTAGAATTAAGCACATAATTATACATCTTATTACTTCTACCCAAGTGCATGACCTTACATTTATCCCCATTAAAGCTCATTTGCCATTTATCAGCCCAAGCTTCTAGTTTACATAAATCATCCTGTAATATAAAATTGTCCTACTCTGTATTGATTACCCTGCAGAGTTTAGTGTCATCTGCAAATATTAAAATTCTACTCTGAATGCCTCCTAAAAGGTCAATAATAAATATGTTAAAAAGAAGAGGGCCCAATACTGACCCCTGTGGTACCCCACTGCTAACCGCTACCCAGTCCGAGTGTGCTCCATTAATAAACACCCTTTGTTTCCTATCCCTGAGCCAGCTCTCAACCCACTTGCACATATTTTCCCCTATCCCCATTATTCTCATTTTATGCATCAACCTTTTGTGTGGCACCGTATCAAAAGCTTTTGAAAAGTCCATATACACTACATCCACTGGGTTCCCTTGGTCCAATCCGGAACTTCCCTCTTCATAGAAACTGATCAAATTAGTCTGACATGAACGGTCCCTAGTAAACCCGTGCTGATACTGGGTCATGAGGTTATTCCTCTTCAGATACTCCAGTATAGCATCCCTTAGAATGCCCTCCAGGATTTTACCCACAGTAGAGGTTAAGCTTACTGGCCTATAATTTCTGAGTTCAGTTTTTGTCCCCTTTTTGAATATTGGCACCACATTTGCTATACGCCAGTCCTGTGGTACAGAGCCTGTTATTATGGAGTCTTTAAAGATTAAAAATAATGGTCTATCAATGACTGTACTTAATTCCTGCAGTACTCGAGGGTGTATCCCATCCGGGCCCGGAGATTTGTCAATTTTAGTGATTTTTAGACGCCGCCGCACTTCCTGCTGGGTTAAGCAGGTGACATTTAATTGGGAATTTTTATCACTAGTCATTTCGTCTGCCATGGGATTTTCTTGTGTAAATACTGATGAAAAAAGTCATTTAGCATATTGGCTTTTTCCTCATCCTCATCCACCATTTCACCCAGACTATTTTTAAGGGGGCCAACACTATCATTTTTTTGTTTCTTACTATTTAGGTAGTTAAAGAATATTTTTGGATTATTTTTACTCTCTCTGGCAATGAGTCTCTCTGTCTCAATCTTTGCTGCCTTTCTTTGCTTTTTACAGAATTTATTTAATTTTCTGTATTTATTTAATGCCTCATCACTACCTACTTCCTTTAATTCTCTAAATGCTTTCTTTTTGTCACTTATTGCGCCCCTTACAGCTCTATTTAGCCATATTGGTTTCCTCCTATTTCTAGTATGTTTATTCCCATACGGTATATACTGTGCACAGGTCCTATCCAGGATGCTAATAAATGTCTCCCATTTTCTTTGTGTGTTTTTGTGTCTCAGGATATCGTCCCAGTTAATTGCACCAAGATCCTCTCTCATCCGTTGGAAATTTGCCCTCCTGAAGTTTAGTGTCCTTGTAACCCCTCTATTACACATCTTTTTAAAGGATACATGAAAACTTATTATTTTGTGATCGCTATTTCCCAAGTGACCCCCAACCCTTATATTTGATATGCGGTCTGGCCTGTTGATTAATATTAGGTCCAGCAGTGCCCCCCTTCTTGTTGGGCCCTGAACCAGTTGTGAAAGGTAATTGTCTCTCATAGTTGTCAAAAACCGATTACCTTTGCTGGAACTGCAGGTTTCTGTTCCCCAATCTATTTCAGGGTAGTTGAAGTCCCCCATAATAATGACTTCTCCTTGAGTCGCAGCTTCATCTATTTGCTTTACGAGGATATTCTCCATTGCTTCCATTATTTTTGGAGATTTATAACAAACCCCTATCAGTAATTTATTATTTTTTCCCCCTCCCCTTATCTCTACCCACAGGGATTCTACATTTTCATTAAATTCACCTATATTATCACGCAGGATGGGTTTTAAGGATGATTTTACATATAGACACACCCCACCTCCTCGCCTATCCATTCGGTCATTGCTGAACAGGCTATAGCCCTGCAAGTTAACAGCCCAGTCATGGCTCTTATCCAGCCATGTCTCAGATATCCCCACCATGTCATAATTATGCTCCAACAACATTAGTTCTAATTCGTCCATTTTGTTGGCGAGGCTTCTGGCATTAGTATACATACATTTTATGTATCTCTCTGCACCTCTATTCTTTCTTAAATTATTAACTGTTCTAACCCCACCGACCATGCCACCGCCACCCCCAACTTCCTTATTTGTGCCCAGGTCTCTATCTGCACTATCTTCCCCTCCTATAAAATGAATACCCTCCCCCCAATTCCTAGTTTAAACACTCCTCCAACCTTCTAGCCATTTTCTCCCCCAACACAGCTGCACCCTCCTCATTGAGGTGCAGCCCGTCCCTAGCGTAGAGCCTGTAGCCAACTGAGAAGTTGGCCCAGTTCTGCAGGAACCCAAACCCCTCCTTCCTACACCAATTCTTGAGCCACTTATTAACCTCCCTAATCTCCCGTTGCCTCTCTGGCGTGGCACGTGGTACAGGCAGTATTTCGGAAAATACCACGTTGGAGGTCCTTGCTTTCAGCTTGCAGCCTAATTCCCTGAAATCATCTTTAAGGACCTTCCACCTACCTCTAACTAATGTGCACCATGACCGCTGGTTCCTCACCAGCCCCTCCCAGTAATCTGTCCACCCGATCAATGATGTGTCGGACTCGAGCGCCAGGTAGGCAGCACACCGTTCGATGATCCCTGTCTTTGTGACAGATTGCCCTATCTGTTCCCCTAATAATCGAGTCACCCACTACCAGCACCTGTCTGGCCTGCCCTGCTCTCCTATTTCCCTCCTTACTGGAGCAATCACTCCTCCGGCTTTCAGAGGACATGCCTGGCTGCAGCAGTGGCACCCCTGTACTGGCACCCTCAATTCATTTGCAGTTATTTTGAACCTTTTTTTGCCCAACACGCTTCTTGCGACCCTGTTGGCTATTTGCCATGAAACGCTTGATAGTTCGGTCATCACGCTTCAAAACTTTGGCAATTTCAAAATGCTGCATCCCTCTGCAATACATCTCACAATTTTGGACTTTTCAGAGCCCGTCAAATCTCTCTACTGACCCATTTTGCCAAAGGAAATGAAGTTGCCTTATAATTAAGCACACCTTATATAGGGTTTTGATGTCATTAGACAACACCCCTCCTCATTACAGGGATGCACATCACCTGATTTACTTAATTGGTAGTTAGCTCTCAAGCCTGAACAGCTTGGAGTAGGACAACATGTATAAAAAGTATCATGTGATCAAAATACAACTTGCCTAATAATTCTGCACACAGTGTATGTAAAGTTATTTACTAAGGTGAGCTGGTACAGAAATAACCTAATAATATGCAAAATTGGAAAGGCACACAATTAGAGGATAGAGGACCATATCTAGATTGTTAAACTGGTGGTTAAATTTTGTAAGATAAAGTATGATAATAGAATGTGAAGATTCCGTAACCGAATAAGTTGTCATTTACTGAACTCAAGGATTTATTGCAAACTGACTCGATACTGATTACTAAATATGTCAGTTCCCAAGAGGGCATATACCCTAGTTTACAAGGCCAAAAGCGTCTTGTGGACAGACGAGACCAAGATAGAACTTTTTGTTAAAGCACATCATTCTATTCTTTACCGAAAACAGAATGAGACCTACAAAGAAAAGAACACAGTACCTAGAGTCAAATATGGTAGATGTTCAAAGATGTTTTGGGGCTGTTGTGCTTCCTCTCGCACTGGGTGCCTTTGACTGTGTGCAATATAGAATTATATTAGAGGGCTAAACTAGCCGATCACGCCAATAGGTGATCCAGTGGTAGAGGACGCGGTATCCACCGCAAGTCAGAGGCGCTGGAATGTGAATGTGAATACTGTATGTATTAAACACCCCCTTTTTGCATCAGACATCTTGGAGTGTGCTGAGTATATTCTATATTACGTTAAAGGTCTGGGCACCTACTTTCACGCACCTCCACCCCGGGCTGTGCTGAACATTTACTCTACTTGACTGTGTGCAAGACATCATGAAATCTGAAGATTACCAAACAATTTTGGGTCGCAATATAGTGCTCAGTGTCAGTTCATGGGTCTTCCAACAAGACATTGATCCCAAATATACTTGAAGAAGTACCCAGAAATTAATTGAAACAAAGCTCCGGAGAGTTCTCATCAAGTGAACATCAATGAGTCCAGATTTAAATCCCATTGAACACTTGTAGACAGATCTTAAAATTACTATTGGGATAAGGCACCCTTCAAATTTGATAGACCTGGAGTATTTTGCAAAAGAAAAGTTGTCTAAAATCCCAGTTAAAAGATGTAAGAACCTTGTTGATGGTTATAGGAAGTGATTGATTGCAGTTATTTATTCCAAAGGGTGTCAAAGCAAATACTAAGTTGAGGGGGCCAAATATTTTGTCCAGCCCATTTTTGGGATTTTGTGTGAAATTATGTCCAATTTGCCTTTTTTCTCAGCTTTTTTGCTTTGTTCCAATGGAGACAAATGAAATAAATATGTGTATAGCAAAACATGTGTAAATGAAATAATTTTCTGAGAAAAATACCTCATTTTCTGAAACAATTGCAAGGGTGCCAATACTTTTGGCCATAGTGTATATATTTGGAGCAGAGACTGGTGGTTATGACTCAGTACACACAGAGAAACAGTTATGACAGTATATTCAACAAAAGTGGCCGAAAGCTCCTGAACTTATGTAGAAATGTAGGACTTCATATTCTTAATGGCCGCACCAAGGGAGACTCTGTAGAAAGGTAAATGTGATGACATAGCATTTGTTCTTGATTAGGCCAGAAGTGGTTTTCTTCGGTGGGTTAAGAGACATAGGATATTGTTCATATGAGCCTTAAAATTGAATCTTGAATTGATATTTGTTGCAACTTATTGTGCTGCTGTCCTGGAAGACAGGGGTGCAGAGTAGTTGAACAATCGATGTTTGCTAATATGTTGATTCTCATTGCATTAGTCCATACAGCTTGTTTACTTGCAAACAGTGAAAGACAAACTATGCAGATTGATTGAATACTCGAACAATGAGAGTTGACCTCATCCCATCTTCTCTCTTACCTGTGGATGATGACCTGGAGGACCTATATCCTTATGCAGAGAGACTTTTTTAAAACATCAACCAGGCACCATGGCTCCGACTGGAGGAATACAAGTTTGATCCACTGTCCATCACTGAGCCCATGGAGACGTTTTGAGCACCTAGGTTGAGACAATCAGGCCACCTGGCCATATACCTCAATGAACTGTCAACTTGCTAAGCTGCTACCTCTTCTCTGAGGGTGCCCATCAAAAGAAGGGTGCCACTGGTTGGGATAGGTCGCTGTAGAAGCCCCGAAGTTCTAGCTGTTCTAATTCCAGCAAGCAAGAAGGGTGAGACTCTGTAATTTGCACCATATTATGAACTTGCTGGGTCTGTACTATATGTCATTGTCTATCCTTGAACAGCAAGCATAAGAAAGAGAGAGCACATTGCTTTACACAAGCCTTTATCCTCTTAGTTGGTCACACCCTTTTCCGACCCCAAGAGGATCGTTGTCCCTCTCCCCTGGAGGTTTGTGTTGTGAGTTCTGTTTTTGGGCTCCCTCTGGTGGTTGCTGATGGTACTGGGTGATTTGTGTTCTGCTGTCTCTGGTGTCCACCTGTTCTATTAGGATTTGGGAGTTTCCTATTTAACCGGGCTTTCTTGTCATTTCCCCGCCGGCTATCAAGGTTATCAGAGTGTTTTGTTACCTCAGCTTCTGGCTTCAGTAATCTTCAGGACAAGCTAAGTTTTTGATTTTCTTGTTCCACGTTTTGCTTTATTTTTGTCTTGTCCAGCTTGCATATAATTGTTTCTTTGCTTCTGGTTGCTCTAGTGGGCTGTAATTGCTCCTCATGTTCCATGAGTTGGAACATGAGTTCAAGTAATTGCAGGATGGTTTTTTGAAGGGTTTTTTGCTGACCGCGCAGTTTACTTTTGTATCCTCTGCTATCTAGTTTTAGCGGGCCTCATTTTGCTGAATCTGTTTTCATACTGTGTATGTGCCTTCCTCTCATTTCACCGTCATTATATGTGGGGGGCTGCTATTTCTGTGGGGTATTTCTCTGGAGGCAAGAGAGGTCTGTGTTTCTTCTAATAGGGGAAGTTAGATCTTCGGCTGGTGCGAGACGTCTAGGATCAACGTAGGCACGTTCCCCGGCTATTGTTATTTGTGTGTTCAGGTTTAGGGTCGCGGTCAGCTCAGGTTCCATCACCCTAGAGCTCGTTGGTGCTTGTCCTTTTGTGATTCCCTGCCATTGGAATCATGACAGTATAGCCGGCCAAAATGTTTGGGCTGAAGTAGGAGGAAAAGTAGTCTGAGGAAGTTTTTTTTTTTTTTTTTTTTTCTCTCCTCTGATGTTGCTGCCTAGCCTTAATTGCAGCCTGGCTGATTTTTTTTTTCTTTTTCCTCCTCTTAATCCTTGAATGGCTCTGACCTTAGCTGTTTATCATGGACGTCCAGAGTTTAGCTTCCAGCTTGAATAATCTTGCTGCTAAGGTTCAAAATATACAAGATTTTGTTGTACATGCTCCTATGTCTGAACCTAGAATTCCTATTCCAGAGTTCTTTGCTGGAGATAGATCTAGTTTTCTGAATTTTAGGAACAATTGCAAGCTGTTCCTTTCTTTGAAATCTCGCTCTTCTGGAGACCCTGCTCAGCAGGTTAAGATTATTATATCTTTCCTGCGGGGTGACCCTCAAAATTGGGCATTTGCATTGGCACCAGGGGATCCTGCGTTGCTTAATGTGGATGCGTTTTTTCTGGCATTGGGTTTGCTCTATGAGGAACCTAACCAGGAGATTCAGGCTGAAAGGGCTTTATTGGCTCTCTCTCAGGGGCAAGATGAAGCAGAAATATATTGTCAAAAATTTCGGAAATGGTCAGTGCTTACTCAGTGGAATGAGTGCGCCCTGGCTGCAAAGTTCAGAGATGGCCTTTCTGAGGCCATTAAAGATGTTATGGTGGGGTTCCCTGCGCCTACGGGTCTGAATGAGTCTATGACTATGGCTATTCAGATTGATCGGCGTTTACGGGAGCGCAAACCTGTGCACCATTTGGCGGTGTCTTCTGAACAGGCACTTGAGACAATGCAATGTGATAGAGTTCAGTCTAGAAGTGAACGGCAAAACTATAGGCGGAAAAATGGGTTGTGCTTTTATTGTGGTGATTCAGCTCATGTTATATCAGCATGCTCTAAACGCACAAAAAAGGTTGATAAGTCTGTTGCCATTAGTACGTTACAGTCTAAGTTCATTCTGTCTGTGACTCTGATTTGCTCATTATCATCCATTTCCGTCGATGCCTATGTAGATTCAGGCGCTGCCCTGAGTCTTATGGATTGGTCATTTGCCAAGCGATGTGGGTTTAGTCTTGAGCCTCTGGAAGTCCCTATTCCTTTGAAGGGAATTGACTCTACACCTTTAGCTATGAATAAACCTCAGTACTGGACACAAGTGACCATGCGTATGACTCCCGTTCATCAGGAGGTGATTCGCTTCCTGGTATTGTATAATTTACATGATGTTCTAGTACTTGGTCTGCCATGGTTACAAACTCATAATCCAGTCCTTGACTGGAAAACAATGTCTGTGTTAAGCTGGGGATGTCAGGGGGTTCATGATGATGCACCTCCGATTTCTATCGCTTCATCTACTCCTTCTGAGGTTCCTGTATTTTTGTCTGATTATCGGGATGTTTTTGAGGAGCCTAAGCTCAGTTCGCTTCCTCCTCACAGGGATTGCGATTGTGCTATAGATTTAATTCCTGGTAGTAAATTTCCTAAAGGTCGTTTGTTCAATCTGTCAGTGCCAGAGCATACTGCTATGCGGGATTATGTTAAGGAGTCCTTGGAAAAGGGACATATCCGTCCATCTTCGTCCCCTTTGGGAGCAGGTTTTTTTTTCGTGGCCAAAAAAGATGGGTCCTTGAGGCCTTGTATAGATTATCGTCTTTTGAATAAGATTACCATAAAATATCAGTATCCTTTGCCTTTGTTGACTGATTTGTTTGCTCGCATTAAGGGGGCTAAATGGTTCACTAAGATTGATCTTCGGGGTGCGTATAATCTTATACGAATAAAGCAAGGTGATGAGTGGAAAACCGCATTTAATACGCCTGAGGGCCATTTTGAGTATTTGGTAATGCCTTTCGGACTTTCTAATGCTCCTTCAGTCTTCCAGTCCTTTATGCACGATATTTTCCGTGAATATCTGGATAAGTTTATGATTGTGTATTTGGATGATATTTTGGTTTTTTTCTGATGACTGGGAGTCTCATGTTCAGCAGGTCAGGAAGGTGTTTCAGGTCCTGCGGGCTAATTCCTTGTTTGTAAAGGGCTCAAAGTGTCTCTTTGGAGTCCAGAAGATTTCTTTCTTGGGGTATATTTTTTCCCCTTCTACTATTGAGATGGATCCCGTCAAGGTTCGGGCTATTTGTGACTGGACGCAGCCTGCATCTCTTAAGAGTCTGCAGAAGTTCTTGGGCTTTGCTAATTTCTATCGTCGTTTTATAACTAATTTTTCTAGTGTTGTTAAGCCTTTGACGGATTTGACTAAGAAGGGTGCTGATGTTGCTTATTGGTCTCCTGCGGCTGTGGAGGCCTTTCAGGAACTTAAACGCCGGTTTTCTTCTGCTCCTGTGTTGCGTCAGCCTGATGTTTCGCTTCCTTTCCAAGTTGAGGTTGATGCTTCCGAGATTGGAGCGGGGGCGGTTTTGTCACAGAGAGGCTCCGATTGCTCGGTGATGAAGCCATGTGCGTTCTTTTCTAGAAAATTTTCGCCCGCTGAGCGGAATTATGATGTGGGTAATCGGGAACTTTTGGCCATGAAGTGGGCATTTGAGGAGTGGCGTCATTGGCTGGAGGGTGCTAGACATCGTGTGGTGGTCTTGACTGATCACAAAAATCTGATTTACCTTGAGTCTGCCAGGCGTCTGAATCCTAGACAGGCTCGTTGGTCACTGTTTTTCTCTCGTTTCAATTTTGTGGTTTCATTCCTGCCAGGTTCAAAGAATGTGAAGGCGGATGCTCTTTCTAGGAGTTTTGTGCCTGACTCCCCTGGAAATTCTGAGCCCACTGGTATCCTTAGGGATGGGGTGATTTTGTCGGCCGTCTTCCCAGACTTGCGACGTGCTTTGCAGGAGTTTCAGGCGGGTAAACCTGATCGTTGTCCGCCTGAGAGACTGTTTGTTCCGGATAGTTGGACCAGTAGAGTCATCTCCGAGGTCCATTCTTCTGCGTTGGCAGGTCATCCTGGAATATTTGGTACTAGAGACTTGGTGGCCAGGTCTTTTTGGTGGCCTTCCTTGTCGAGGGATGTGCGTTCTTTTGTGCAGTCTTGTGAGGTTTGTGCTCGGGCTAAGCCTTGCTGTTCTCGAGCCAGTGGATTGTTGTCACCTTTGCCTATCCCGAAGAGGCCTTGGACGCACATTTCCATGGACTTTATTTCGGATCTCCCTGTCTCTCAAAAAATGTCTGTCATCTGGGTTGTGTGTGACCGCTTTTCTAAAATGGTTCATCTTGTACCCTTGCCTAAGTTGCCTTCCTCCTCTGAGTTGGTCCCTCTGTTTTTCCAGAACGTGGTTCGTTTGCATGGGATTCCGGAGAACATCGTTTCTGACAGGGGATCCCAGTTTGTGTCTAGATTTTGGCGGACGTTCTGTGCTAAGATGGGCATTGATTTGTCCTTTTCGTCTGCATTCCATCCTCAGAACGAATGGCCAGACGGACCGAACTAATCAGACCTTGGAAACTTATTTGAGGTGTTTTGTTTCTGCTGATCAGGATGACTGGGTTACCTTTTTGCCGCTGGCCGAGTTTGCCCTTAATAATAGGGCTAGTTCTGCTACCTTGGTTTCTTCTTTCTTTTGTAGTTCGGGGTTTCATCCTCGTTTTTCCTCTGGTCAGGTGGAGCCTTCTGATTGTCCTGGAGTGGACATGGTGGTGGATGGGTTGCATCGGATTTGGAGTCATGTGGTGGACAATTTGAAGTTGTCCCAGGAGAAGGCTCAGCAGTTTGCTAATCGCCGTCTCCGCGTGGGTCCTCGACTTCGTGTTGGGGACTTGGTGTGGTTGTCTTCTCGTTTTGTTCCTATGAAGGTCTCTTCTCCTAAGTTCAAGCCTCGGTTCATCGGTCCTTATAGGATCTTGGAAATTCTTAACCCTGTGTCGTTTCGTTTGGATCTCCCGGCATCGTTTGCTATTCATAATGTGTTCCATCGGTCGTTGTTGCGGAGGTATGAGGTACCTGTTGTTCCTTCGCTTGAGCCTCCTGCTCCGGTGCTGGTGGAGGGAGAATTGGAGTATGTTGTAGAGAAGATCTTGGATTCTCGTGTTTCCAGACGGAAACTCCAATATTTGGTCAAGTGGAAGGGTTATGGTCAGGAGGATAATTCTTGGGTGGTTGCCTCTGATGTTCATGCTGATGATTTGGTCCGCGCTTTTCATAGGGCTCATCCTGGTCGCCCTGGTGGTTCTCGTGAGGGTTCGGTGACCCCTCCTCAAGGGGGGGGGTACTGTTGTGAGTTCTGTTTTTGAGCTCCCTCTGGTGGTTACTGATGGTACTGGGTGATTTGTGTTCTGCTGTCTCTGGTGTCCACCTGTTCTATTAGGATTTGGGAGTTTCCTATTTAACCGGGCTTTCTTGTCATTTCCCCGCCGGCTATCAAGGTTATCAGAGTGTTTTGTTACCTCAGCTTCTGGCTTCAGTAATCTTCAGGACAAGCTAAGTTTTTGATTTTCTTGTTCCACGTTTTGCTTTATTTTTGTCTTGTCCAGCTTGCATATAATTGTTTCTTTGCTGCTTGTTGCTCTAGTGGGCTGTAATTGCTCCTCATGTTCCATGAGTTGGAACATGAGTTCAAGTAATTGCAGGATGGTTTTTTGAAGGGTTTTTTGCTGACCGCGCAGTTTACTTTTGTATCCTCTGCTATCTAGTTTTAGCGGGCCTCATTTTGCTGAATCTGTTTTCATACTGTGTATGTGCCTTCCTCTCATTTCACCGTCATTATATGTGGGGGGCTGCTATTTCTGTGGGGTATTTCTCTGGAGGCAAGAGAGGTCTGTGTTTCTTCTAATAGGGGAAGTTAGATCTTCGGCTGGTGCGAGACGTCTAGGATCAACGTAGGCACGTTCCCCGGCTATTGTTATTTGTGTGTTCAGGTTTAGGGTCGCGGTCAGCTCAGGTTCCATCACCCTAGAGCTCGTTGGTGCTTGTCCTTTTGTGATTCCCTGCCATTGGAATCATGACAGGTTTGTAGCTACATCTCCCTTTACCTATGAAAGATCATAACTTCCAAATGGAAGGTCATATGGCAGTGGTTCAGGTGCCATTGGATGTCGTCAGGCCCCCGTTATGCTTGGAGACCAATCATGACTTTGCTACCGGGCTCCTAATAGTCATTCTGCGTTTCTCTCCACCCTGTGGTGCTAGAACGGATCGAGACTCTGGAAGGTGTTCGTCTCATTCTAGAGATCTCGAAAATGTAACCAGTGTGTGACCGTACGATAAGCCCATATTCTCCTTATGAAATCATAGGTGACTGAGCAAAGCAGTTAAGGTACCTTCACACATAACGATTTCGTTAATGATATTGTTGCAACATCACGCTTTTTGTGATGTAGCAATGATATCGTTAACGAAATCGTTATGTGTGACAGCGACCAACGATCAGGCCCCTGCTGGGAGATCGTTGGTCGCTGGGGAATGATCAGGACCTTTTTTTGGTCGCTGATCACCCGCTGTCATCACTGGATCGGCATGTGTGACGCCGATCCAGCGGTGTTCACTGGTAACCAGGGTAAACATCGGGTTACTAAGCGCAGGGCCGCGCTTAGTAACCCGATATTTACCCTGGTTACCATTGTAAAAGTAAAAAAAAAAAAACAGTACATACTCACATTCCGATGTCTGTCACGTCCCTTGCCGTCAGCTTCCCTGCACTGACTGTCAGCGTCGGCCGTAAAGCAGAGCACAGCGGTGACGTCACCGCTGTGCTCTGCTTTACGGCCGGCGCTGACACAGTCAGTGCGGAAAGCTGACAGCGGGGGACGTGACAGACATCGGAATGTGAGTATGTACTGTTTTTTTTTTTACTTTTACAATGGTAACCAGGGAAAATATCGGGTTACTAAGCGCGGCCCTGCGCTTAGTAACCCGATGTTTACCCTGGTTACCCGGGGACTTCGGCATCGTTGAAGACAGTTTCAACGATGCCGAAGTCTTTCCCCTGATCGTTGGTCGCTGGAGAGAGCTGTCTGTGTGACAGCTCCCCAGCGACCACACAACGACTTACCAACGATCACGGCCAGGTCGTATCACTGGTCGTGATCGTTGGTAAGTCGTTTAGTGTAATGTACCTTTTGGACCACATAGTATCCAGAGGGAATCTCCCTGTAGGAGCTTGGATTCTATCCATCTGGTGGGAATGTTAATTTCTTCTTTGAAGATGAGAAAGCTGGGCCCCTGCTGATCCTGGTGTCCTCTTAAAGCTGCGCAAAGGAAGGGGGTTTTATAATCCCATGCCAAATAGGATACAAATGAAATTAAAACTCCAATATTCTTAACAATGATTCAATAAATTATGGCCACACTGTGTTATCCTCACCATGTATTGTCTGAGTTATATTGTGACCATGGGAAAGGAATACGGGTATTCAGTGAGATGAGCCCTGGTCCATGTGATCTTTCTAAAGACAGCCAGACCAACAGACAAGAGCACCCACTGACCGTCGTGTTTCCACAGTATTTATTAAATTCCCATGTAGGAAGGAGTGTAGTTGACTATACCATTACAGATATAGACCCAGCAAATATTTGCGCCTTCATTGTCATCCCACAAACGCACCTGTCAGATCACAGCCAAATTATTCTATACATGAAAACTACAATGAATCCATCCACGCAAAAGCCTCAGCAGATCGTTCTTTTCAACCTGCCTTCATCCTATAAATAGTCCAAGACGTCGGTAATAAAATATCAAGAGGCTCCCAGCAGACCCAAAATACAGATGTTCCACCACCTCTACAACTATGAATCCACTAATCCAATCTAAGTCTAATCCACTAGGAATGAGCCAAGCTGAAAAAGAGGTCAATCATACATTCTACACCATGGCCAGATTGTCCATCCATAAAAATGTGAACTACAAAAGGCCAAAAGAAAAACAGATCAATGGTTGGTTTGACAGATCACATAAAGGTGCATGGGAGAACCTGAGAACAGCCTCAAACAAGAAACAAAGAGAATCCAACCATGAGGGATGCCTATGACACCATACAAAAGCAGTACAAAATCATCCTCAGGGGAAGGAAGCAAAGTCTCATCTCTACCAAACTTAACCAACTCCAAGATGCCCTCCTTCTGGGAACTAAGTAACCACATGGGTACAAAAAGCAAGAAAAACAAAATGGCAACATATGACTCCTTTACTTCAAAGATCTCTACAAAGACATTCTGAAGGAAGGACTAAGCCAACAACAGAAACACATAATGGCAAAACTAAAGGCAATGAAGGAAAAATTAAAAAAAATTCCCAAACCCTCTGGACACACCAGTTACATTACAGGAAGTTACAGAGAGATTTTTTTTCCATAAGGTGTAGAATGCAACGGACTAGATGATTGATTGAACCACTGTGCCGTGATCCGAGGAAAGCCTGGAGAGGTGTGATTAGGTGCCATGTCCGACCTTGGATGCACAATGGCTGACGATACCACATTCCAAGGAGAAAAAAGGGAGGCAGGACCAGCTGCTACCCCAAGACTAACCTCGGGTAGGAGGCAGCTGACCCCCAAGGGAGAGGAGGCAGGAAAGGCCAGGGATGTTAGACTTAGCAAGCACAGGCGGACACAGCAGATAGACAGGCAGGCGGACACAGCTGATAGACAGGCAGGTGGGCATGGCTGATAGACACCTGTGACCTGTTTGCTTGTAATCAGTGTGTGTGGATAAAATCTGAGTGAGGTTCTGGGATCCAGACAGGCTCTTGCATCTTTCATCCAGCCACTGATGTTTCTGGATTGTGAGTCATGGTGAAAGCAAAACAACTATCAATGGGAAAAGGTAGTTGAACTGTATAAAATAGGAAAGGGATACAAAAAGATAGTCAAGGAATTGATAATGCCAGTCAGCAGCTTTTAAACTATGATTAACAAATGGAAAATCAGGGGCTCTGTAAAAACAAAACCACGGTCAGGCAGACCAACAAAAATGTCTTCCACAACTGCCAAATTGTGGAAAATTGTTCGGGATGCAAAGAAAAACCCACAAATAACATCAGCTGGAATACAAGATTCTTTGAAAACTAGCGGTATGACTGTTCCAAGATGCACAATAAGGAGGCACTTGAAGAAAAATGGGCTGCATGGTCAAGATGCCAGAAGAAAGCCATTACTGCAAAAATGCCACAAAGTATCTGACCTACAATATGCAAAACAGCACAGAGACAAGCCTCAAGACTTCTGAAACAAGCTAATTTGGAGTGATGAAACCAAAATTGAACTTTTTGACTAAAACCATAAACCTTACATTCAACAAGGCCTATGATGAAAGGAACACCATTCCTACTGTAAAGAACAGAGGTGGATCGCTGATGTTTTGGGGATGTGTGAGCTACAAAGGCACAGGAAACTTGGTCAAGGTTAAAGGAAAGATGAATGCAGCATGTTATCAGCAAATATTGGAGGGAAATTTGCTCAACGCAGAAGCTGCACCTGGGACATATTTAGATGTTCCAACGTGACAATCATCCAAAACACAAGGCCAAGTTGATCTGTCATTGGCTACAGCTGAACAAAGTGAAGCTTCTGGAGTGGCCATCTCAGTCTCCTGACCTCAATATCATTGAGCCACTCTGGGGAAATCTTAAGCACGCATGTCATGCTAGACAGCCCAGGAATTTACAGGAACTGGAGGCTTTTTGCCAAGAAGAGTGGGCAGCTTTACCATCTGAAAAAATAAAGAACCTAATCCACAACTACCATAAAAGACTTCAAGCTGTCATTGATGTTAGAGGGGGCCAATACAAATGGGGTATGTAGACTATTGATCAGGGTCATTTGGATGTTTTGGGTTATCATTATGATTTAAAAAGAAAAAACACAGTAGTTTGACAATAAGTGGCTTCACCCAACCACTAGCCATGAGTGGAGAAAAAGTTTTGATGTTATTCATTGAAAAAAGGGCCTAGAACACAAAAATTCTGCCGAGGTATGTAAACTTTTGAGTACAACTGTAGATAATAGATAGAAACTTTAGATAGATAAATAGAATGATAAATACATAAATAGTTACAGATAGATAAATAAAAGATAGATAGTAGATAGATACAGAATCTCACAAAAGTGAGTACACCCCACACATTTTTGTAAATATCTTATTATATGTTATTATATCTTTTCATGGGACAACAGTGAAGATATGACACTTTGATACAATGTAAATTAGTCAGTGTACAGCTTGTATAACAGTGTAAATTTGAGGTGCCCTCTAAATAACACAGCCATTAATGTCTAAACTGCTGGCAACAAAAATGAGTACACTCCTAAGTGAAAATAGCCAAATTGTGCCCAATTGGTCATTTTCCCTCCCCAGTGTCATGTGACTCATTAGTGTTACAATGTCTCAGGTGTGAATGGGGAGCAGTTGTTAAATTTTATGTTATCACCCTCACTCTTTCTCATACTGCTCACCGGAAGTTCAACATGGCACCTCATGGTAAAGAGGATCAGAAAAAAAGAATTGGTCCTGTACATAAAGATGGCCTAGGCTCTAAGAAGATTGACATCAACCTGAAATTGAGCTACAGCATGGTTGCCAAGGCCATACAATGGTTCAACAAGACAGGTTCCACTCAGAACTGACCTCGCCATGGTCGACCAATGAAGTTGAGTCCACATGCTCAGCATCATATCCAGAGGTTGTCTTTTCAAAGCAAACATATGATTGCTGACATAAATGCTGCAGAGGCTAAACAGATCAGTGTCACTGTCAGTGCCTAGACCATATGTGGCACACTGCATCAAATTGTTCTGCATCATTGCTAAAGATAAGCAGACTAAGTACATGAATTACTGGAACTATGTCCTGTACTCTACTGAAACCAAAATAAAATTATTTGGTTGAAATAGTGTCAAGCGTATGTGGCGGCAACTAAGTGAGGAGTATACAGACATGTGTGTTTTGCCTACAGTCAAGCATGTCGGTGGGCGTTTCATGGTTTGGGACTGCATGAGTCCTGCTTGATGTTGGAAGCTACAGTTCATTGAGAGAACCATGAATGCCAACATGTACTGTGACACACTGAAGCAGAGCATGATCTCGCACATTTGGAAACTGGGCCACAGGGCAGTATTTAAAGGGAACCTGTCAACAGATTTTGCCGCTATAAGAAGCGGCCAATGCCTTTCAGGGCTTATCTACAGCATTCTATGATGCTGCAGATAAGCCCCCGGTGCAAACTGCAAATGAAGAAAAATTTGTTATATTATACTCACCCGGGTAGCCGGTCCGGTCCGATGGGTGTCGCAGGTCCAGGTCTGGCGCCTCCCATCTTTTTGTGACGCTGCCCTTCTGCTTCTTCATCACTCCCCGGCATCCCATTCCTGTGCAGGCATACTTCTCTGCCCTGTTGAGGGCAGTGTAAAGTACTGCAGTGCGGAGGCGCTGGGAAAGGTCAGAGAGGCCAAGTGCCTGCGCACTGCAGTACTTTACTCTGCCCTCAACAGGCCACCGGCATCAGGGGCTTATCTACAGCATTCTGTAATTCTGTAGATAAGCCCCCAGTGTATCCTGAAAGATGAGAAAAAGAGGTTAGATTATACTCACCTGGGCAGGCGGTCTGATCCGATGGGCATCGCAGTCCGGGGCCTCCCATCTTCATAGGATGACGTCCTCTTCTTGTCTTCATGCTGAGGCTACGGCGCAGGCATACTTTGTCTGCCCTGTTGAGGGCAGAGCAAAGTACTGCATTGCGCAGGCGCCGGGCCTCTCTGACCTTTCCTGGCGCCTGCGCACTGCAGTATTTTGCTCTGCCCTCAACAGGGCAGACAAAGTACGCCTGCGCCGGAGCCTGTTGTGAATTCTGTGGCAGAGTTCACTCCTGTGGTCACAAGTGGTACTTCGGCTGATTCTCTCTGGGATCTTCCGTTTGTGGAGGAAAGTGGTACTGCAGCTTCTGAGTTTCCTCCCTCAGGTGATCTGGTGAGCTCGTTAGCTTCTTCTCTACTTAACTCCACCTGATGCTTTGATCTATGCTTCCTGTCAATGTTTCAGTGTGGACTTGTTTTTTCCCTGGATCATTCCTGTGGCCTGCTGCTCTGCAAAGCTAAGTTTTGCTTATGTTATTTTGTTGCTATTTTTCTGTCCAGCTTGCTTTATTGGTTTTTCTCGCCTGCTGGAAGCTCTGAGACGCAGAGGGACCACCTCCGTACCGTTAGTCGGTGCGGAGGGTCTTTTTGTCCCCTCTGCGTGGTTTTTTATAGGTTTTTGTGCTGACCGCAAAGTTATCTTCCCTATCCTCGTTCTGTTCAGCTAGTCGGGCCTCACTTTGCTAAATCTGTTTCATCTCTATGTTTGTGTTTTCATCTTACTCACAGTCATTATATGTGGGGGGCTGCCTTTTCCTTTGGGGAATTTCTCTGAGGCAAGGTAGGCTAATTTTTCTATCTTCAGGATTAGCTAGTTTCTCAGGCTGTGACGAGGCGCCTAGGTTCTGGTCAGGAGCGCTCCACGGCTACCTTTAGTGTAGTTTGATAGGCTTAGGGATTGCGGTCTGCAGAGTTCCCACGTCTCAGAGCTCGTTCTATTATTTTGGGTTATTGTCAGTTCACTGTATGTGCTCTGACCTCCATGTCCATTGTGATTCTGAATTACCTTTCATAACAGTACAGGAAGCCAAGGTGCTAATGATTCTCAATAGAGGGAAAAAAGAAGTTCTGAGACCATTTTTTTTTCTTTGCACTGTGTTTTGTCTTTTTTTTCCCCTAGACATTTGGGTGGTTCAGGACACAGGTGTAGCAATGGACATTAAAGGTCTATCTTCATGTGTGGATCAGCTCACGGCAAGAGTTCAAAATATTCAAGATTTTGTGGTCCAGAATTCTTTGCTTGAACCGAGAATTCCTATTCCAGATTTGTTTTTTGGAGATAGAACTAAATTTCTGAGTTTCAAAAATAATTGTAAACTATTTCTGGCTTTGAAACCTCGCTCTTCTGGTGACCCAATTCAACAGGTTAGGATCGTCATTTCTTTTTTGCGCGGCGACCCTCAGGACTGGGCGTTTTCTCTAGCGTCAGGAGATCCTGCATTGAGTAATATCGATGCGTTTTTCCTGGCGCTTGGGTTGCTGTACGATGAGCCTAATTCAGTGGATCAGGCAGAAAAAAATTTGCTGGCTCTTTGTCAGGCTCAGGATGAGATAGAGGTATATTGTCAGAAATTTAGAAAGTGGTCAGTGCTCACTCAATGGAATGAATCTGCGCTGGCAGCAATATTCAGAAAGGGTCTCTCTGAAGCCCTTAAGGATGTCATGGTGGGATTTCCTATGCCTGCTGGTTTGAATGAGTCTATGTCTTTGGCCATTCAGATCGGTCGACGCTTGCGTGAGTGTAAACCTGTGCACCATTTGGCGGTATTACCTGAGCTTAAACCTGAGCCTATGCAGTGTGATAGGACCTTGACCAGAGTTGAACGGCAAGAACATAGACGTCTGAATGGGCTGTGTTTCTACTGTGGTGATTCCACTCATGCTATCTCTGATTGTCCTAAGCGCACTAAGCGGTTCGCTAGGTCTGCCACCATTGGTACTGTACAGTCAAAATTTCTTCTGTCCGTTACCTTGATCTGCTCTTTGTCATCATATTCTGTCATGGCATTTGTGGATTCAGGCGCTGCCCTGAATTTGATGGACTTGGAATATGCTAAGCGTTGTGGGTTTTTCTTGGAGCCCTTGCAATGTCCTATTCCATTGAGAGGAATTGATGCTACGCCTTTGGCCAAGAATAATCCTCAATACTGGACCCAGCTGACCATGTGCATGGCTCCTGCACATCAGGAGGTTATTCGCTTTCTGGTGTTGCATAATCTGCATGATGTGGTCGTGTTGGGGTTGCCATGGCTACAAGCCCATAATCCAGTATTAGATTGGAAATCCATGTCGGTGTCCAGCTGGGGTTGTCAGGGGGTACATGGTGATGTTCCATTTCTGACTATTTCGTCATCCACTCCTTCTGAGGTCCCAGAGTTCTTGTCTGATTACCGGGATGCATTTGATGAGCCCAAGTCCAATACCCTACCTCCGCATAGGGATTGTGATTGTGCTATCAATTTGATTCCTGGTAGTAAATTCCCAAAAGGTCGATTGTTTAATTTGTCCGTGCCTGAGCACACCGCTATGCGCAGTTATGTGAAGGAATCCCTGGAGAAGGGGCATATTCGCCCGTCATCGTCGCCATTAGGAGCAGGGTTCTTTTTTGTAGCCAAAAAGGATGGTTCGCTGAGACCTTGTATAGATTACCGCCTTCTTAATAAGATCACGGTTAAATTTCAGTACCCCTTGCCATTGTTATCTGATCTGTTTGCTCGGATTAAGGGGGCTAGTTGGTTCACAAAGATAGATCTTCGTGGTGCGTATAATCTGGTGCGAATTAAGCAAGGTGATGAATGGAAAACTGCATTTAATACGCCCGAGGGTCATTTTGAGTATCTCGTGATGCCGTTCGGACTTGCCAATGCTCCATCAGTGTTTCAGTCCTTTATGCATGACATCTTCCGAGAGTACCTGGATAAATTCCTGATTGTGTACTTGGATGACATTTTGATCTTCTCGGATGATTGGGAGTCTCATGTGAAGCAGGTCAGAACGGTTTTTCAGGTCCTGCGTGCTAATTCTTTGTTTGTGAAGGGATCAAAGTGTCTCTTTGGTGTGCAGAAGGTTTCATTTTTGGGGTTCATCTTTTCCCCTTCTACTATCGAGATGGATCCTGTTAAGGTCCAAGCCATCCATGATTGGACTCAGCCGACATCTCTGAAAAGTCTGCAAAAGTTCCTGGGCTTTGCTAATTTTTATCGTCGCTTCATCTGCAATTTTTCTAGTATTGCTAAACCATTGACCGATTTGACCAAGAAGAGTGCTGATGTTGTCAATTGGTCTTCTGCTGCTGTGGAAGCTTTTCAAGAGTTGAAGCGTCGTTTTTCTTCTGCCCCTGTGTTGTGTCAACCAGATGTTTCTCTTCCGTTCCAGGTCGAGGTTGATGCTTCTGAGATTGGAGCAGGGGCTGTTTTGTCGCAGAGAGGTTCTGGTTGCTCAGTGATGAAACCATGCGCTTTCTTTTCCAGGAAGTTTTCGCCTGCTGAGCGTAATTATGATGTGGGCAACCGAGAGTTGCTGGCCATGAAGTGGGCATTCGAGGAGTGGCGTCATTGGCTTGAAGGAGCTAAGCATCGCGTGGTGGTATTGACTGATCATAAGAACTTGACTTATCTCGAGTCTGCCAAGCGCTTGAATCCTAGACAAGCTCGTTGGTCGTTTTTTGTCCGTTTTTCTGCAATTCTGGGTTCCATCCTCGTTTCTCTTCTGGACAGGTTGAGTCTTCGGACTGTCCTGGTGTGGATACTGTGGTGGACAGGTTGCAGCAGATTTGGACTCAGGTAGTGGACAATTTGACCTTGTCCCAGGAGAAGGCTCAACTTTTCGCTAATCGCAGACGCCGTGTGGGTCCCCGACTTCGTGTTGGGGATCTGGTTTGGTTATCTTCTCGTCATATTCCTATGAAGGTTTCCTCTCCTAAGTTTAAACCTCATTTTATTGGTCCGTATAGGATTTCTGAGGTTCTTAATCCTGTGTCTTTTCGTCTGACCCTTCCAGATTCTTTTTCCATACATAACGTATTCCATAGGTCATTGTTGCGGAGATACGTGGCACCTGTGGTTCCATCTGTTGAGCCTCCTGCCCCGGTTTTGGTGGAGGGGGAATTGGAGTATATTGTGGAGAAGATTTTGGATTCTCGTGTTTCAAGACGGAAACTCCAGTATCTGGTTAAGTGGAAGGGTTATGCTCAGGAGGATAATTCCTGGGTTTTTGCCTCTGATGTCCATGCTCCCGATCTTGTTCGTGCCTTTCATGTGGCTCATCCTGGTCGGCCTGGGGGCTCTGGTGAGGGTTCGGTGACCCCTCCTCAAGGGGGGGGTACTGTTGTGAATTCTGTGGCAGAGTTCACTCCTGTGGTCACAAGTGGTACTTCGGCTGATTCTCTCTGGGATCTTCCGTTTGTGGAGGAAAGTGGTACTGCAGCTTCTGTGTTTCCTCCCTCAGGTGATCTGGTGAGCTCGTTAGCTTCTTCTCTACTTAACTCCACCTGATGCTTTGATCTATGCTTCCTGTCAATGTTTCAGTGTGGACTTGTTTTTTCCCTGGATCATTCCTGTGGCCTGCTGCTCTGCAAAGCTAAGTTTTGCTTATGTTATTTTGTTGCTATTTTTCTGTCCAGCTTGCTTTATTGGTTTTTCTCGCCTGCTGGAAGCTCTGAGATGCAGAGGGACCACCTCCGTACCGTTAGTCGGTGCGGAGGGTCTTTTTGTCCCCTCTGCGTGGTTTTTTATAGGTTTTTGTGCTGACCGCAAAGTTATCTTCCCTATCCTCATTCTGTTCAGCTAGTCGGGCCTCACTTTGCTAAATCTGTTTCATCTCTATGTTTGTGTTTTCATCTTACTCACAGTCATTATATGTGGGGGGCTGCCTTTTCCTTTGGGGAATTTCTCTGAGGCAAGGTAGGCTTATTTTTCTATCTTCAGGATTAGCTAGTTTCTCAGGCTGTGACGAGGCGCCTAGGTTCTGGTCAGGAGCGCTCCACGGCTACCTTTAGTGTGGTTTGATAGGCTTAGGGATTGCGGTCTGCAGAGTTCCCACGTCTCAGAGCTCGTTCTATTATTTTGGGTTATTGTCAGTTCACTGTATGTGCTCTGACCTCCATGTCCATTGTGATTCTGAATTGCCTTTCATAACAGCAGCCGCAGTGTGAATACAAGAAGAGAACATCATCGTAAGAAGATGGGAGGCCCCGGAACGGACCGCGATGCCCATTGGACTGGACCGCAGCGGGACTGCCCCTGGGTGAGTATAATCTAACCTCTTTTTCTCATCTTTCAGGATACATCAGGGGCTTATCTAGAGCATTACAGAATGCTGTAGATAAGCCCCTGATGCTGGTGGGCTTAGCTCATCTTCGATTTTGGGGGTGACAGGTTCCCTTTAATGCTGCAGATAAGCCATGAACGGCGGTGGCAAAATCTGCTGACAGGTTCCCTTTAAACATTATAATGACCCCAAACACACCTCCAAGATGACCACTGCCTTGAACAAAAGAAATGTCTCTAAACCTAAACCCTGTTGAGCATCCTAAAACGGAAGGTGGCGGCGCACAAGGTCTCTAACATACACCATCTCTGTGATGTTGTCATGGAGGAGTGGAAGAGGATTCCAGTGGCAACCTGTGAAGTTCTAGTGAACTTCTTGCTCAAGAGCGAAAATGCAGTGCTTGAATGTAAATGGTGGCCACACAAAATATTCACACTTTGGGCCATGTTCACTTAGGGGTGTACTCACTTTTTTTGCGTCTATCTATCTATTTAGCGAAAAGAGATGGAAGCAGCACTCCATATTGTGTAGAAAATATGCGATATTAATAGCCCATAAGGCAGTGTTCCCCAACTTCGGTCCTCAAGAGCCACCGACAGGTCATGTTTTCAGGATTTCCTTAGTATTGCACAGGTGATAATTGCATCACATGGACAGGCAAGCATTCAATAACCTGTGCAATACTAAGGATATTCTCAAAACATGACCTGTTGGTGGCTCTTGAGGACTGGAGTTGGGGAACACTGCCATAAGGCGATGTTTCGGCTTTAAGTGTTAGACTTCTTCAAGAAGAATAGCATATTTCTCTACACAATATGGAGTGCTGCTTACATGTCTTTCAGATAGATAGATAGATAGATAGATAGATCATTAGACACACACTGCACATTATACTCATCTATGTAGAAGTCTTTTCCATCCTGGGGTTCTGCAGAGAGCTTCTTTATTTCTTTCTTCCAGCCACATAATGCTGTCACGTGACGCTAAGGTCCTGGCAGGAGCTTCCATCTTTGCTGAGATTGAATGGTGGAGAAAGGAGCTTTCAAATTTCAGCTCCTTGTTCCATGGTCAAGTTCTCTGTCTGTCCCTGCTAACAGCTGCTTGGCCTGGTTATTCCAATCAGTTGAGTCCTGCCACTGCTGGCTCACACTGTGTGCCCTCACGGGGTGGCTGAAGCATGAGGCAGGGGGAGGGTCTGGCAGAGACTGGGGGTGTGATGTCTGTTGTGATGATATGTCCAGTCTCTGCTAGACAGAAAAACTATAGATGGGGAGTGAGCAGTTCCTCCAGAATCAGGAGAGAGCTGGTTACATTCCAAAGTGTGGTATCTAGGCAACAGTGCAGAATGCTGACAGGGAGCATATTACACACTCTCAGCAGTCTACATCCTATGTACACACACAAATTATACAAAAAGCCCGGCAACCCCTTTAACATTTTGCAATCTATTATTAGTACATGGGATTTGCTTAAAATTTCTGGATGATGCAGATGATGTAAGTACTCAGACCAAATCTCTGGCAGGAAGTAGTTAATGTGTGCATGTTATAATTTTGTTTTAATAAAAGTCACTTTGCCTCTAACGCACAAATCAAAGTTTTAGTACTCCAGTAATCCAAGGACATATCGTTACTGTAATGTGATTTGACATTAAGCTGTTCAGGAATTTTCTAATCAGTATTTTTGGAGTCTCATATGTTATGGGATTTTTGGGTGTCCCCTGCTGAGTACAGCAATAACATTATTATTGCAGCGTGTTAGTTACACATTAGGGAGAATCACTTGAAACAAACGTGAAATCTCAAAAATAGTTTATTTTTATTTACTAAACATTTAATTGCTACATTATTTGACAATCAGTGGTTGTTCTAAGGACAGGTATGACAGGTATCTGGGAAGGTAAATGCTCTATGTGCAAAGATACATTAGAAAATAAGTATCACAGTTGCTTTTTAATCAGGGCTGGTCTAGGACTGCAATTCCGTTCTGGCATCCTTACCCACATCTCATACACTTGCTTCTCTAGATGGAGGGCTCTGCTATTTATATTTGGACCAAAAATGCCCTCTCGGCCAGCAAGGGGCATACCTCTAAGCCAAAACATATAAACCTATAAGAACACACTAAGTTGTGGAGTAAGATAAAGATGAGAAAATATACCAAAGCCCAACAAGGACTATAAATATATCCCAAAATCCACAGCCAAGCGGTAGAGGTATCAAAAACAATTTTATTGAAGCGTAAAATACAAAAAAATATAGCAATAAATACACGTGGACAACAGACGATTGGGAAAAGCAGGAAAAACTACATCAGCATATGAGATGTTAACTGCTGGGAAAGGACACAAAAAATCCAGGCATCCTAGCTACACCAACACACCGGAATATGCTCATAGATAAAAAAAAAGCATATAAAACGGATCATAAGTGGGCCGCCCTACAAGAGGGCATAACGATACAAGGTGAAAAATAACAAGCCCAAGAAGATAACCCAGTAGGGTAAAAATGTATCTCCAAAAAATATAGAAAGCTCAATTCAGATCCAGAGCATAAGAATATAAGCCCCCCGCTCAGACAGCAGAAATATAGCGGGGGTCCCATGTCCACATAGGCCTGGCACATTCATTAATGCTATGTATATTAGGGGTCAAGTTGAGGTCAGGTTATTTACTGTTACTGTATGTAAAAGCAGTCAGATCTGGTTCTGACTGGCTTTTTGCCCGCCTAAATTTTTTATTGATGATTGGTTGTCAATCAGTTGCTGGGCAGGATTTGTTATTATATATACCTGTGCGCCGGCGTTGGATACTCAGTTCGCCGGCGCCTGAAGAAAAGAAGAGCCCGCCCTCCCTCTCTTTATGTTATCATTCACCTGTCGTTTGGTTTTATTTGTGGGTAAAAATCACTCAACTTTGGGTGGATTTCATTTCTGGAAGTTTATGGACATTTGGACTTATGAACTTATGGATATTATTTATTGGTTATTTATTTAATTAATTGGATTTTGTAACCCAAAATAAAACCTCACGGCCATTTTATTCCAACCATTAAAGGTGTCTTGTCATTATTATAGTTATAGGCCTTATGGGGACATGTAACCGGCACCAGCAGGCCCAAGTCCTAGGAGAAGTATAAGCATGCTAACAGTGATGTTGTAATATTACCTTGAGATATGCTGGTGTCAGAACGCCGGCGTGGTGGGAGCAGGAGGGAGCCTCGACGTGCGTTTCGCCGTCGCGGGCTTCGTCAGGAGGCGTGGTTTGATAATAGAACGACCGGGGTATTTATATTGCCCAGCCTGGCATTGGAGTGAGTAAAGGTTTACTGTTAATTAAATATAATTAGGCATCAGGGGATTCCTATGGGCCCAAGGGAAACTTTGAGGCGAAGGCCTCACCATCACCACTATATTTCTAGACGCTATAAAAATGTCTATACAGCACTGTGCAAAAGTTTTTAGCAGGTGTGGAAAATGCTGCAAAGTAATAATGCTTTCAAAAATAGTTGTGATAGGTTTGATGAATTAAAATGCAAAGTGAATGAACTATAGAGAAATCTAAATCAAATGCATATTTGATATGACCACACTTTGTCTTCAAAAGAGCATCCAAGCGCAGTCTGATTTTCATGGACTGTCAGAAAGCAGTAGGTGGAGAAACTATTTTTTTTTGTCTTTGTAGGACAAAAACTGATGACTTTCTGATCAAAGTAATCAGACTGTTTTTCTTGTTTGTGAGCAAAACGGCCATCTGAATGAGGCCTAAGTCTGTGAGCCATACTGGGCATAGTATGTAATGGCACTCATTCAGACCTCGGTACTTTTCACATACAAATATCATCAGTATCTGGTCCGTGTTTTTCAGGAATGGATAAGAAAAGAAATAAGTAACAAGGCTTCTCCGTTACTTTGCAGTGGACAGCACATAGATGTCATCCGTGTGTCGTTCGTGATTTTCATGGACCTATTGACTTGTATTGGGAGTTTTAAAAAAACGGACGTCTCCATGACCTTTGCACGGACACACAATTCGCAAAAAAAATGGACATGTTAAAATACCCATAGACTATAATGGATACATGTGCTGTCCGTGAAAAAAAACAGATTGAACGCCTACATACAACACAGATGTCTGAATGAGGACTAAAGCACTGTGCAATATGTTAATGCTGTGTAAACAACAGAAACAATAAATGTGCTTATATTCTACATGTCTTTAACCCCTTAGTAACCAGTGACAAAAATGCACATCATCGTCAGGTGCTAGTTCCTTTACCGTGACACACATTTTTCATCATGCTGATCTCACGTGTGCTGTCAGGACGGTGAGGCAAAGTGCAACCCCTTTACTGTCAATTACTTTACAGCTGCACTTATTTAGTTAGACAATGGGAGGGGCTTCCTTTGCTACCCCTTCCCCCCACCCCCATGTTATAATCGCATGGTGACGATGGATTATTATTGCAGCTGGAGACTTTGGCGTTTAAAAAAAATCCCTATCACCTTTAGGGTTCGCTCACATGAACGATGATTCAATCTTCTGAGAGAATCGGATCGATTATGGTATAGACACTCACCTCAAACTCTGATCCGAGTGTCAGTTTACTGTGATCCGATTCTCTTGCATGAGACGGAGAACTTAATCTCTCCATCTTCTCCATTGTCTGAATGTACGGGCATCGGACTGAACTCTGATGTCATCCGAATGGACTTCAATGTTTTACAGACACCCATAGACATGTATGGGAAGCATGGTGGCTCAGTGGATAGCATTGCAGCGCTGGAGTCCTGGGTTCAAACCCCACTAAGGACAACATCTGTAAAGAGTTTGTATGTTCTCCCCGTGTTTTCATGGGTTTCCTCCGGGTACTCCGGTTTCCTCCCACATTCCAAAGACATACAGATAGGGAATTTAGATTGTGAGCCCCAACGGGGACAGTGATGATAATATGTGCAAACTGTAAAGCACTGTGGAATATGTTAGCGCTATATAAAAATAAAGATGATTATTATTATGGGTGCACGTGATCCAATTTGCAGAGCCGCACGCAGCCTGCTGCAATTTTTTTCAATTCAGCATGAGAAAAAAAATGGAGATCTGCACTCCCCATAGGTAAGTGGAGATTGAGATTAAACTTTTAGGAATTAATTGAATAGATATGAATTGTCAAAGTGAGTACACTCCTGCCCCATAGTATAAAATTGGTCCTAGTGCTCTCCGATAAAACATCATATAGCACTTGTCAGAGTTACCATATATGCTTGTGTCAGCGAGCCCTTACATTGCAATACTTAAAGCTTAAGGTACCGTCACACTAGACGATATCGCTAGCGATCCGTGACGTTGCAGCGTCCTCGCTAGCGATATCGTCCAGTGTGACAGGCAGCAGCGATCAGGCCCCTGCTGTGCTGTCGCTGGTCGGGGAAGAAAGTCCAGGACTTTATTTGGTCGCTGGACTCCCCGCAGACATCGCTGAATCGGCGTGTGTGACACCGATTCAGCGATGTCTTCACTGGTAACCAGGGTAAACATCGGGTTACTAAGCGCAGGGCCGCGCTTAGTAACCCGATGTTTACCATCCTAAAAGTAAAAAAAAACAAACACTAGATACTTACCTACAGCTGTCTGTCCCCGGCGCTGTGCTCTGCACTCCTCCTGTACTGGCTGTGAGCGTCGGTCAGCCGGAAAGCAGAGCGGTGACGTCACCGCTCTGCTTTCCGGCCGCTGTGCTTACAGCCAGTACAGGAGGAGTGCAGAGCACAGCGCTGGAGGACAGACAGCGGTAGGTAAGTATGTAGTGTTTGTTTTTTTTTACTTTTAGGATGGTAACCAGGGTAAACATCGGGTTACTAAGCGCGGCCCTGCGCTTAGTTACCCGATGTTTACCCTGGTTACCGGCATCGTTGGTCGCTGGAGAGCGGTCTGTGTGACAGCTCTCCAGCGACCAAACAGCGACGCTGCAGCGATCCGGATCGTTGTCGGTATCGCTGCAGCGTCGCTAAGTGTGACGGTACCTTTAGCCTCAGAGTGGAACTACAAATTAAAAAAAAATTATTGGGAGTAATGTGAAATCTATTAATCAGGTCGCAGCACATTAAAAGGTTCTGCATTTCCAGTACTAGCAGTATTCTAGCTCTGCAGTGTATTAATGAAGCACATGTTGGGCTCTGCAGGGGGATTTTTCATGGTATCAGGAATGTATACCTAGTGGTCAGTGATTCATGGTTATTATACTCCGTAACTAATCCCACCAAAGCCTTAGCAAAATGTAACATTATGTGGCAGGGATGACAAACACAAAATATGTAGGGATATAATGTATTTAACGGAATTCTGAAAATAATGTTTTATGTTTAAGAAACACCCTGTGTCCCTTACCTGATTGCCTATCAAACACTGTCCTACCCTTATAAATAATGAACAGACTTCCATACTCTTCAAATCCCTATTTTCTTCTTTTCAGACTTAGGCCGGCCTCACACTAGCGAGTTTTACGGACGTAAGAGAGGTGCAGAAAATACGGATTGCACACGGTACAATGCATCTCTATGGCCAAGCTTCTATCTGCCGTATTTTACGGATCCGTATTATACGGCCTTCTACGGCCGTAGAAAATCGCGGCATGCTGCGTTTGTCACCGTATTGCGCAAAAAATTCGCCAATGAAAGTCTATGGGGGCGAGAAATATACGGATTACACACGGACCAACAGTGTGACTTGCGTTAAATACGCCAGACATCTCCAGACATCGCCAGGTGCAAGGAATTGAGACAAGCCCTCAATCATGAAACTCAGACATGCTAATTAGCTCAAAAAGCCACACAGACATCCCGGAAGTCTGGTGCTCGCCTCCACAGAGTTCCAAGCAGCATGGCAAACATCATCAATGTTGATATGCTCTTCATCCTGGTCCAAGAAAGGCCTGAAATATGGGACCAGCGGGATCCTAACTATTCTAACCGGGCCAGGAAAGAGGCAGCTTGGAGGGCCATCTGTGGGCTACTATTCCCTGATTATGCCCAACGGCCACGTGCGGAGCAGACAAGTCTATGTAAGTACACTTATGTATTCACAAGATTTTACTTTAAAAGATGCTTTCCCTACATGATTACTTGAGCAATCCTTTTTATCTTTATATGTCATTTATGGCCTTATTTGTCATTTTCTAAAGCTGAGTAACATGCAAAAGTGTTTCTGGACATAGTTCATGTTGATCTTGCCCTGCTAAATATTTTTCTTGGCCTCATACTCCGTCCAGAGGGTTGTTGTCCCTTGTCTTATTTTTAGATAATTTTGAGCATTATTCTCATTATAGCACAAGTCATTTTCCTTTCCTATCCTAGCATATCTTACCTAATGTATGTTTGCAAGAACAGGGTTCTCTCCCCTCTCTACCAGTCTGATACTGTCAAGTTATTACCTTTTGGCGATATATAGCACTCTGCATGTAACCCCTTTATCATCTGACTCACCATGGAAATTATTGTGCTATAGCCACTTTTTGCTTTAAAAATACAAATATGTCTGACAACTGGACTAAGCTATGTTCAGAATGATATAGAACATTATTTGTGCCCTTGTAATTGCAGTGGATGATGTTATGACAAGATGGCGCAGCATCCGGGACCAATACCGGCGGGAAAGACAGCAGCGGGCTAGGAGTGGGTCAGCAGCCCCACTGAAGAAGAGGAAGTACATATATTACGACCGTATTTCCTTTTTGGATGCCAGTATGGATCTTAGGCAGTAAGTACAAACCACTCTAGACATTTGTAATTAAACTAAATCTTAGTATTTTTTGTGGATTAGGGTTATGACATTGCAAGTTCCATGTAAGGATGTGTCAATATAGTGCAAACAATAATGTAAACAAGCATAAATTCAAAAAGGGTCCTGGAGGAGAGAGGACCCTGGCCGCCAAGCATCCCAAGATTCAACAAGGGATGGGTGAGAATGTAGTATGCGAGTTTAGAGATGTTCAGGCAGTGTTTTGTGGTATGGGTTGTTACTGCATGTTATCTTATTGTTTGAAGAGGTGGTTGTGCCTGGTTTTTGTGTAGCTTGAAATGGTATGCCACATTATGATGTGTCGTGATAGTGTTTGTTACATTTGTGGGGCTCTACAAGACAAATCTTGTACATTCTTGTGTGAATATGAGATAATAGGGGAGTAGAGAAGGAGATGTTGTGCTGCTCTTTTTTTTTTTAATATTGCACACCGATGTCTAATTAAACAATGTCAAAATACTAATTTCATTTTATTGTTTTCTTAACAGAACACAGTCAAACCTCACAGAGAGGGAAACCGGATCAGATTCAGACCCTATCATTGATCCTGTAAGTGTGGAGGAAGAGGTTGCAGGACCATCTGTGGCTGCATCAGCATCCATCATTGAGGACCCATCAGCATCATCATCACTGCAGGCAGCAGCAAGTGATGAAGATGCTGCACCACCACCCTCAGCAGCACATGTACCAAGGCCTGTGGAACATGGGCACAGCAGCAGCCCTACAGGCCCACTGGTGTCATCCCCACAGGCAGCTGGGCCTTTACGGAGATCCCGGCGAAGGAGAGAGCTTGAAGGCAGAAGAAGTGAAGTTGATGCTGGGGTCCTCAACTATTTGGCCAGGGCAGCCACAGATGATGGCGAGGAGGCCTTTGCCCGCAGCCTTGCCCGATACCTTAGACCCCTTCCCCGTGAGGTGAGGCTACGTGTGAGAGGGTGTATGCAAATCCTGATTGATTTAAGCACCCCTCCAAATAACCCCTATGAGGTTTTTGAATACCTGGAGCGAAGGCAGCTTGGCCAAACAAACCTCTTGCGCCTTCAATTCCCTCAACAGGAGCCAAATCAATCAGGATTTGCTGCACCTACTCCACGTATGCCTCCCCTTCAACCCCTCCCATCCCAAAATCTACAAAGGCTATTAGAGTACCAAATGGCAGGCTTCAACCCCCAATCCCAATATGGCCACTTCTCCAGACACAGTGATGTTGGCTGGTCCCAACCTGGGTTTGGACAACATGGCCATTTTGGGTTGGGGTATGATGCAAGGCAATCTGTACCTCAGCATGATGCCCAGAGCCAAATGGCTTTTGGTCAACACACATCTGGCCAATATGGACAAGGCCAGTATTCTGGGCCACAAGCCACTGCATCCTCACAGGATGAACTGCCATCGGCCCAACAAAGGCCACCAGACCAGGACCCAGAGCTGGCAACATCTCCCCCACCAACTTACAGGGATCTGTAATTTTGTTTTGTTTTTTGTTTTGGTAGCTGGCTACCATGTTAATGTTGTGTTTTCAAAACATTTCCACTTTGTTGTGGATCCTTGGTATAAAGCAACCCATAAAAAAGGCTTATAAAAACCATATGGCTAAAATATGGGGTTAACAACCAAAAAAAAAGGGTTGCAAAGTTAGTAAAAAGTTTTCAAAAAAGCCAATTGATGTTTGTAGACTAATCATTTTTGCATCACACACATATTCAGAAAACAGAAACATATGGTCATTAAGTAAAAAAACACACACAGTACGTTTTCAGTGGTTGATAATAATATATTACAAAAACATATCTTTAAAATAACAAAAATCACAACTGAGAAACAGCATAATCTTGCCAGGGAGTAGAACCCTGAGGAGAAACAAAATAATTGGTCAATACATCCCTAACTTTGATACCAGAAAGGGGACGGCGCGGAGGTGGGCCATGTGGTGTTGGACTAATGACACTACGCAACATGTGTTCATCATTACCATCTGAGAAGCAATCATGTATGCGGGTATAGTTGTGCAAAATTACTGATGCTTTGATTACTTCATTGACTGTAGCCTCACTGAGCTGCATGGCAGTCTGTAGGACACGCCATTTGGCCACCAGAATACCTAAGGCGCACTCCACCCGTCTGCGCGCCCTAGAAAGGCGCAAATTAAATATCCTCCGACGGTGGTCCAGGTTGCGCCGGGGATAAGGCCTCATGACGTGTCTGGTGAGTTGGAAGGCCTCATCTCCAACCAAAAAAAAGGCAGTGCTTCTGCAGTGGAGCCTGGGAGTTGTGGTGGTGGTGGGAGGTCTAACTGGTTTTCACGTAGCCGCCGACCCATTATAGATGAATTGAAGACCCTAGAGTCTCCAGTTCGTCCATAGGCCCCAATGTCTACAATTATAAACCTGTAGTTACTGTCAACTACAGCTAACAAAACTACAGAGCTTATAGTTGTAGAATTGGGAGCCAGAGTTCGGCGGCTTACGTACCCTAATATGTTTCCCATCCACCGCTCCAATGCAGTTTGGGAAGTCACAATTGACCTTGAACCCACGGGCTATTTTGAGCCAATCAGCCTGTTTGGGCTCAGGCATCACAAGGTCCTTAAGTCTATCCCATATTTGGCGACAGGTTAACCGCACAATGCCAGAAATGGTGGAGCGGCCAATCAAAAATTCAAGGTGGAGACCCGCAAAGGACAATCCAGTGGACAGAAATCTGTAAGTGAAACAAACACAATAAATTAGGTTTGTTTCAAGAGTGCACACAAAACATGAATAATTACAATCATATTTGCATTTGTGGGCTACTAAATTAACACTGAAATGGGAAAAATGGCCTTAAGGGGCTGAAATATAACAGTTACGTCACGTTGTCACATCTGCTTTGGCCTTAATGTACACATATTATGGGTAAAAATTTAAAAAAGAAGAAACATTTAGAAAAAAGATCATCAACATACAGTATGTGAGGATGGAGAATACATACCGTAACGTGAGGAGAAGACGCTCCTCAGCAGAGATGGCTTTGCGCAGCCTTGTGTCCTGAAATGTTATTCCTGGGCGTAATATCTCCAACAATCTGTCAAAGGTTTGTATAGACATGCGACAGTACAGATAAAACTTGTCTGGATGTTCCCGCAGAGCTGTATATAGCCTCTGAAAATGGCCTTTAGTGAGGCGTTTAGTCAGAAGAGGATGCACCCACATTCTTCTGCTCCTCCTTCGCGGATCCACAATCACAGGGTATGGGTGCCCAAACCGACGAGACAATAGCTAGTTAAACAAAACACGCTGCGTTGGGGTGAACTGCAGGTGGTCAGACATGGTCCAAATGTTACAACAACACTCCAACAGTTGCAAAACCACAAAATGACCATATGGGAGTGAGACACCTGTTGTAGAGGCCTTAAATAGTGTTGATGAGGGTAATTTAAATCAATTTCATCCGCCAAAACTGTTATATGTCCATTTTGTCAGGTTGCGTGAAAAATACGCATTACGGTGGGCATACGGATTACATACGCAACATTACATGCGCAAAATACGCGACCACACCTTGCCTACGGAGTTCTTACGGACCACCGTATTTCTAATTTTGGAGCGTATTACGGCCGTAAAATACGGACCATATTTTTCAACGCTGAGTGTGAGACCGGCCTTAGTCTTGAATTTCAGGGGTCACTATGCTTCGATCTCCTCTGTACTCTGCTATCAAACCCATGATGCATCAGCACAGCAGCAAATGGGCAGCAGAGCAAGCGAAATCTCTGCTTACTTTGTTAACTGTTCAATTATCCTCTCCTTTTCGCGGTCTGCTTTTTCAAAAAGGAGACCCCCGCGAGCGTCAGGGGGGCTGCATGTGGAACTTGGAAAGACATCCATACACGATGGGTAAGCTGCTTGGTACTTATGAATGGTAATATCTTTGCACTGTGGCACTTTAACTAATAATTTAACTATGGGAGATTGTGGCATTTGTCACATGAAATCCTTATACTAGTGATCTTGTACTAGCAGCCCCAGCGATGTGATATATACTTTTCTGTTTCGCCACTACCATCTGTTTCCTCCTCACTTTATCCTGTGCTATATATGTATTTACTGATGTAATGTTTTCAGAATATTGTTGATTAATAAAAAACGTATATTTTTAAATATGTGTATTGGCATCTATATACTCCGTTTTTTTGTTTTATATATATTGGGGAGTATCCTAGGCTGTCCCAGAGATTTGGGCAAAAATATTGGGAGAGATATATTTATTTTCTCTCGGCCAAAAATTTATGTTAATTTTTGTGAGTTTTGTGTGGAGGGTTATACAAGGCTCAGCATTCAAAGAACTAGTAGATCTGCAGCAGATTAAACAGCATTTTTTAAAGCAAAACTACACCAAGCAGCCCAGTAAGTGATTCATCACTGGAATCAAGGTCTCTACCCCTATATCAGGGGTGGGGAGTCTTTTTTTCTGCGAAGGACCATTTGGATATTTATACCATCCTTTGGAGCCCATACAAACTCCGCCCACAAAGTACATCCTGACTCTGGCACTGGTGTCAGGACGTAATCTTTCATTGCATGCTCTTCAATGTTCAGTAGTGAACACTGTGTGTGTGTACTAACAGAGCAAGAAGAAATTAATGAGCTGGTTGTAATCAAAATACACCTCCCTGCCCAAGAATCTGCTGTGGGGGTGGGGCGGGGGCTGATAAAAGGTAATCGAGGGCCGTAAATGGCCCTGGGGCCTGAGGTTCCCCACCCCTGCCCTATATCATGCTACTCCGGGATTATATAGCAAAAACCTGGTGACACATTCTCTTTATAGACAATATAAAGAAATTTAATTCCCATGGGGTCACAGGACCTGAGGATAAGTATACCCTGAGTTTTCAGATAGAAAAAACATCTACAAAATACTAGGTACATGTTAGATAGTGAACTAGCAACAATAAAATTTAACAATAAAATAAAAAATAGAGAACTACTTTAAATATACTCTTCACAAGATTTCAGCATTAATTTTTTGTATAGATAGTAAAATGAAAAATGTAGATTTCACTGGGGACATTGCTGTACCTATTATATTTCTGAATCCTGAAAGAATAAAACAGGATTACGTGTTACCTGTACTTAGATTTACTGAAAGCTCTCCAAAATTAGAATGATTTTCTGGATAATACCATGAAGAAGCCAGCACTTTATATTTGGGCCTGCAGTTACATACTAGAAAAAAGGATCTCAAAGTCCTTTTCACGGGTGATTCACTCCTTTTGCAATGGGATTGCAAAATTAATTGAATTTGGAAAAGTGAGGAGCCGATCAGCATTGCACATCTTCTTTAAAAGCATCTGCTTGGATAATGTGCGGTTCCCATAAAGATATCCACAAGCCATTCCAGAGAAAAAAAGAAAAATCTGAGTTGTATTTGAATGTATTTTTAAATGATCTTCAACTGTGGCCACAATATACAGGTTCAGGGGCGGACACTGACAGCTTGCAAGAAATGTGTCTGGGCCCCCTTCCTTTTATGGCAGCAAATTGACAGATATACTGTATATGTACAGTACAGCCACACACTTATCTTACATAGTCTCGTTTCTTATGTATATGTTGGCGCTATATAAATAAAGATTATTATTTCCATCCCTTATTACACAGTGCCCTCTCTTGTTACATACAGAGCTGTCCCTTATATATCGGATTACATACAGCCCTGTTTTTATTACACACCGTCCTCTCTTGTTAGATAATATAATGCAATGGTGGCTGATGGAGCATGGGAATGCTTCCTTTCTAGTGGAAGGGCTGATGGACTGATCTTCTGGTCACTGGCTGCTCCATCAGCAGTTATTTTATATTCTAACAAGAGAGGACTATGTATTTAAAGAGGGCACTGTAAATAACAAAAATAACAATACACTATATAAGGGACAGTGCTGTATATAACAGCAGAGGAAGCTATATAATAAAGGACGGCACCATATATAACTAGAGAGAATGGTATGTAATAAGGGACGGTGTTATACATAATAAGGGATGAAACTGTAACTAAGGACGGTGCTATACATAATAAGTGAGTACAGTATAAATTGAGGGACTGTCCTACACATATGGCCGGCCTCACTCTCAGCGTATAAAAATACGGTCCGTAATTTACGGCCGTAATACACAGAAAAGTCCCCAAAATAGTGGTCCGTATCTCATCCGTAGGCAGGGTGTGTCAGTGTATTTTGCGCATGGCATCCTCCGTATGTAATCCGTATGGCATCCGTACTGCGAGATTTTCTCGCAGGCTTGCAAAACCGACATATGGACATACAATGGATCCATGGGCTCAAAAAATCGTAAAAACATATATACTGTCTATATATATAGATATATGTATATATATATATGTCAGTGAGACACATATATATATATATATATTAATATATCATACAGCGCTAGATAGCTTAAAAGCCGGTAATTCAATTGCCGGCTTTTCATATCTCCTTCTCAAACCCGACATGATATGAGACATGGTTTACATACAGTAATGTTAGTAGTGTGTATGTGCAAAATTTGGGCACTCTAGCTATTAATTTAAAGGGCTAAATCGCGGAAAAAAATGGTGTGGGCTCCCGCGCAATTTTCTCCACCAGAATGGTAAAGCCAGTGACTGAGGGCAGATATTAATAGCCTGGAGAGGGTCCACGGTTATTGGCCCAGCCCTGGCTAAAAACATCTGCCCCCAGCCACCCCAGAAAAGGCACATCTGGAAGATGCGCCTATTCTGGCACTTGGCCACTCTCTTCCCATTCCCGTGTAGCGGTGGGATATGGGGTAATGAAGGGTTAATGTCACCTTGCTATTGTAAGGTGACATTAAGCGAGATTAATAATGGAGAGGCGTCAATTAGGACACCTATCCATTATTAATCCAATAGTGTGAAATGGTTAAAAAAACACACACACATTATTACAAATACTTTTAATGAAATAAATACACAGGTTGTTGGAATAGTTTATTATACTGGTAATCCACCTGAAGACCCTCGCTTTGTAAAAAAGGTAAAATAAAAAAACAACATCCGTGTGCCATTTGATAAAAATAAATCTGGCAGCACACAGACATTTCCCACAAATTTTACAGATAACATTATCACCCCAAGTCATACAGGACAAATACAGAATAATATTTACATCCAGGAACATACCGCTGATGTCTCGTCTGATTAAGGTTATGTGCACACATCGCAGAGGACCAGAGCATTCAGCTGCATAGAAACACAAGCAGCCGCACGCCCCGGTCCTGAGTGTCAGCGGCAGTGCTGGTTATTGATGTGAGAGACTAGTGCGAGTTTGTCACAAGTGTGACCCCAGCCCTAAACGCAATATCTGTTTATCAAAAAATTGAGAACAAAAAATTGCGTGGAATCCTACGTAATTTTCTGCACCAGAGAGGGAAAGCCAGCGACTGGGGGCGAATGTTTATAGCCTGGGAAGGAAGGGGTTAAGACATGCAGACAGCTGCGGGCTGATATTCATAGCCTGGGAAGGGACCATGAATGTTGCCCCCCCGGCTACAAACACCAGCACTCAGCCGCATCAGAAATGGCACATCTGTAAGATGCGCCAATTCCGGCACTTAGCCTCTCTCTTCCCACTGCCCTGTAGCGGTGGCATATGGGTTAATAGGGGGTTAATCTCACCTTTGAATTGTAAGGTGACATCAAGCCAACTTAGTAATGAAGACAAGGCATCAATAAGACACCTATCCGTTACTTATCCTATAGTTGTTAATGGGTTAAATAAACACACACACATGCAGAATAAAGTATTTTAATGAAATTAAACACCACACAGTTTTGCCATCTTTATTTTTCTGCCAACCCATGCTGGATCTCCTGGAAAAAAAGAAAAAATAATAAACCAACACAAATACTCCCTGGTCCATTTAATATCGAGTGTCAATTCAGTGCATCCAAAAACGCTGCGGATCCGCAATGTGTGCACATAGCCTAAAGTTGTCTTCTGCTGCTTCTTCCCCATCTGGTCAGACCTTTATGTATGCGACTCGTCTTGTCATGATGATCATTGCATACCTGAAAATAACAAGGTCACATATATGTATCTCCACCGCACCCCTGCATACAGATACCCACCATTAACATGCAACTAGCCACACACCAATCAAAATATAAAGTGGTAAGCAGCACTGAACTCCCCATTAACTATAATCTCCACAACCCAATAAATATAAACTATTTAGTCTGTGACTCTCCCCAATTAACTGTAAGGCTATGTGCACACGAAAAGTACACAAGGTTTTACAGTACAGGAAAAGTGAACGAGATCCCTGAAGTCTCATGCACACGATGCTTACTTTTTCCTTGCAGATTTGCAGCAGATAAAAATCTGCATAATGTACATTTTTGCAGTGTATTTCACCAGTACTAATGGGGGAAAATACGTAGCAAAAGCATGGCAAAAATGTGAGGAAAAAAAAGGATTTTACGCAACTTTCTTCCTGCCAACAGGCCCGCTGCACCATGATAGTGCATTTGATTTGAGGCCTAGACAGGTAAGCATCTTTGCCTATTTTTTGGGTGTTTTCTCTAGAATAGTGGAGGTTTCTCTTCCTCTTTTTTCCTCCTTTTGTAGTTTTTGCTGTTAGAATAGGACTGGCAAGTGTGAGGACCCTTGATGTGGGTTGCCAGCTTACGTATTGTGGCCATAATATTAACTAATAGCTTACATATTTTGATATGTTCCTGTGCACTTTATTTATGTTTACTTTTTGAGGTGCAGTTGGGCCCAGATGGCTTAGTAAATTGTGGCCTCTGTTCGCACAGGACGCAGAACAGCTAGCACTGGGCAGCCCGCCACATGGCGATTATTAATAGGCTGTGATCCAGATGCTGTGCATACTCTGTGTGAACACTGCTGCAGATTACTTATTTGAACTGGTGTGCCAAGCGGCCAAACCCTGATTGTAGTCTGGCTGCCTCATTTGGTATTACCGCACCTGTGTAGTCGCCATCTTTACTTGGGCCCGCTGCACCATGATAGTGCATTTGATTTGAGGACTAGACAGGTAAGCATCTTTGCCTGTTTTTGGTGTTTACATTAGGATATGCAGCAAAATTTTATCCTGAAAATCCTTAACGTGTGCACAAAGCCTTAGTCCTGTCCTGTTTCCCTTCTCCATTCATTATAATGTCTAGGTCCATACAGCTGCAAAAGTTCCCTCTTGATTTCATGCTGCCCTGTGGTAGGATGGCAGAAGGACCGCCCAGCGGTGCCCTCTGATCCTTAGTGGAGTTGCCATGTCTTCTGCCCAATCAAATATGGCAATGCAGAGTCTGCTTCTGGTCCGGTGGATGGATCTTGGAATGGCTCTCTTAAAATGTTGGTTTGTTCATGTATTCTTCCATTGTCTCTTGTAACATATCCGAATCCACAATGGCCCTCACTACAGACTCTTTGGGGGTCTTCTGAATTTCACTCCCCAAGAGAAACTCATCCAGTATGAAGTATGCTTTCTGAAAGTTAAAAATTATGTCCAGCTCACAGACATTTCCAAAGTATTTATCAAGTAGCTCCACAAGCCGATGAATGATCTCCAACGTCAGCAGCTCATGATCTTGATCTTCTATGGCACAGCAGAAGTACAGGCTGGCATAACTCTTGTAAACAAGCTTTAAATCCTTCCAGTCCACAAAGCTGCTGGTCTTAGGACTCTGGGTAAGAATTATGTGCATCAACTCCTGCGTTATCTTGCGTTTCACTTTCTCGGTCAGGGTTATATACCACTTCTGCAGTCTCAACTTCCCTTGCCGACTGAACAGAAGGAGGAATCAAATCATTTCTGTTCCGGCAAAAAAGGAAGACAAAGGTGACCTAAAAGAATTGGAGCACTCACCCAATCCTTCTTGATGTATTTCTTTTATTCCATTGTATAGGATAACATCAAAAGCATCTTAACGTGCGATGTGCAGGTGGCAGGTGAGTTTTGCAGGTGAAAAAGCCTGACCGACTACAGCTGTTTTGCACCTTCTTATCGCTTTTACGGGTCCAGTAGAAGCGCTAAGAATGGACTCGTAGAAGAGCTAAGAAGGCTCAAAATTACTGTGAATTGAAGCACCCACTCGATCCTTGCTACAGCTTATTTTGTTCTTGTGAACCATTTATACATAATCTATATGAATGCACCACCCTGAAGCGATCCAAAGGAGGTATATAAGGTGTTGGTTAGAAAAATACTGCTAAGCTGTAGCAATTGGTGACTAGTTCTTGTGTCCAAACTCATCATTGTTCTCCCAACCACACCTCAGTGTTCTCCCCACCACCCCATCATAGTTCTCCCCCACCACCCTTATCATTGTTCTTCCCCATCACATCTCAGTGTCCTCTCCCCCACCAGCCCTCAGTGTCCTTTTTCCAGTGTTTTCATAAAAAAAAAACACACACACCACCACTCACTTCTCTGAGCGTTCCACCGCAGCATCGTCGTTGCTTGCAACTTTCTCTCACGGTGGTCCAACCAGTTATTAGGCGTACAGTTATCATACTGTACGGAGGCATCATTTCCACCTCTGTACAGTATGACATTGATTCCAAAATGTACAGTTGTGTGAAACAGTGTTTGCCCCTTTCTGATTTCCTATTCTGTTGCATGTTTGCCCACATAAATGTTTCAGATCAACAAACAGATTTAAATGTTAGACAAAGATAACACAGATAAACACAAAATGCAGTTTTTAAATGAAGGTCCTTATTATTAAGGGAAAAATAAATCCAAACCTACAAGGCCCTGTGCGAAAAAGTGATTGCCCCCCTAAACCTAATAACTGGTTGGGCAACCCTTAGCAGCAACAACTGCAATTTGTGATAACTGGCAATGAGTCTTTTACAATGCTCTGGAGGAATTTTGGGCCATTCATCTTTGCAGAATTGTTGTAATTCAGCCACATTGCAGGGTTTCCGAGCATGAACCACCTTTTTAAGGTCATGCCACAGCATCTCAATCGGTTTAAGGTCTGCACTTTGTCTAGGCCACTCCAAAGTCTTAATTTTGCTTTTCTTAAGTCATTCAGAGGTGGACTTGCTGGTATGTTTTGGATCATTGTCCTGCTGTGTAACCCAAGTGAACATCAGCTTGAAGTCACGAACAGATGGCTGGACATTCTCCTTCAATATTGTTGTTATATAGCAGAATTCATGGTTCCATTTCCCACAGCAAGTCTTCCAATTCATGAAGCAGCAAAACAGCCAAAGACCATCACAGTACCACCACCATATTTTACTGTTGGTATAATGTTCCTTTTCTGAAATGCTGTGTTACTTTTATGCCAAGATGTAATGGGACATACACCATCCAAAAAGTTCAACTTTTGTCTCATCAGTCCACACTTTTTCACACAGGCGCTGTAGGTTTGGATTTCTTTTTCCCTTAATAAGAAAGACCTTTGTTTAAAAACTGCATTTTGTGTTTACTTGTGTTATCTTTGTCTAATATGTAAATTAGTCTGGTGATCTGAAACATTTAAGTGTGACAAACATGCAAAAGAATAGGAAATCAGGAAGGGGCAAACACTTTTTCACACAATTGTATTACACCCAATAGTTAATTGGAAATGGATTTATAAATATGGTTTGCTGGCAGTACTCTTAGCTATGTGCACACGTTCAGGATTTCTTGCAGAAAATTCCTGAGAAAAACTGGACATTTTCTGCAAGAAATCCGCAAGAGAACCGCATGCGTTTTTGCTGCGATTTTGACGCATTTTGCCACGGTTTTGCCGCGTTTTTCCCCAGACACTTCCCAATGCATTTTGTAGTGGGAAATCCGTAAAAAAACCCGCAAAATTAATGAACATGCTGCGGTTCTTACCGCATTGCATTTTTTTCACGGAAAAAAACGCATCATGTGCACAAAACATGCGGAATTCATTCTAAATGATGGGATGCTTATTGTATGCGTTTTTTTTACGGTTTTATAGCGTTTTTATCGGGAAAAACCGTGAAAAAACCGCAACGTGTGCACACAGCCTAAGACACACACTTAAAGGGAACCTGTCAGCAGGATTGAGCACAGTAATCAACAGACAGTGTCAGGTCGGCGCCGTTATACTGAATAAATAATAGCTTGGTTTATGAAATCCATCTTGTGGTTGTTTCTTAATCTTTATTTTCAGTTTTTAGTTACTGAGATTCTCGTGCCCTAAGGCGGGGCTGGTGCATGTGGTGCTCTGATTAGGTATTCATAATGCAGACTGCTGACAGGTCACTGATCCCTCACTGACCTGTCCCCTAATTTACATAATGAATATACTAAAGTGTGTATTTAAAAAAAAAAACATGTCACTTCATCAAAATGGCGGAGCCTGCGCACTATCAATTGTCAGTTAGTACCTATTATATTGCTGTGCTGAAAAGAAAAAAAAATATATCAATGTAATTCTATATATATTATGTTATACCCATGTACAACAGCAAATGCACTCCATGTCTGTTCACCACTAATACCCTTGGTATGTATTAAGAGGCCTCTGCAGGCGAAGCCTACGCTCCATTCCAATGGGACATTTCAGAGAACTGATCTCTGGAATGACGAGGGCTCCAGTAGTCGGACCCCCATTAATCAGCACAATACCACATACTCTGTAGATACTTTTCACTGTCATGAATATCTATTAATATCTATTAAAGAGGAACTGTCACTTGCCATGAAAATGTATTATTTTATGTATTGTTTATCCACTGTTCTTAAAGGGAACCTTTCACCTGACTTTGGCGGGACCGGTTGTTTTCAGGTGTTTGATTCACCCTTTCCTTACCCACTGGCTGCATGCTGGCCGAAATATTGGATTGAAGTTCATTCTCTGTCCTCCGTAGTACACGCCTGCGCAAGGCAAGATTGACAGGTTCCCTTTAAATTCTTTGTTCCCACACCTAACTCTCCATTCCTGGGATATGCCCCCCTCTTCCTTGTATGTATATCTGTCTTGTTAGCCAAAAAGGGGTCATCCTCACAAATATGCCCACACAGAAGAGTTGAGTACCATACCCCCTTGGGTATCAAGCTTAGATTTAAATACAGGGAACAGGGGGCTGTACCTTAGGGAAAGGAGAGGCACATGAACAAAACAAACAGCAGATTTGGGGGAACAGCAGCATTTAAACCAGATAAAAAATGACATAATTATAGTAAATGACAGGTCCTCTTTAAAAGTGATCAGTCACCAAATTTCCACGTATCAACTGCATTAGGTCGGTTTCACACGTCAGTGGCTCCGGTACGTGAGGTGACAGTTTCCTCACGTACCGGAGACACTGACTCACGTAGACACATTGAAATCAATGTGTCTCTGCACATGTCAGCGTGTTTTCACGGACAATGTGTCCGTGTGCAAAACACGGAGACATGTCAGTGTTCGTGGGAGCACACGGATTACACGGACTCATTAAAGTCAATGGGTCCGTGTAAAACACGTACCGCACACGGACGCTATCCGTGTGCAGTCCGTGTGCCGTGCAGGAGACAGCGCTACAGTAAGCGCTGTCCCCCCCACGTGGTGCTGAAGCCGCCATTCATATCTTCTCTCCAGCAGCGTTTGCTGGAAAGAAGATATGAAAAATCCTTTTTTTTTTTTTCGTGCTTAAAATAAAGATCTCTGTCCCACCCCCTCCCACCCCTTGTGCGCCTGCCCGCTGTTAATAAAATACTCACCCGGCTCCCTCGCAGCGTCCTGTCCTCGCCGCACCTTCTCCTGTATGAGCGGTCACGTGGGGCCGCCGATTACAGTCATGAATATGCGGCTCCACCTCCCATAGGGGTGAAGCCGCATATTCATTAGTGTAATGGGCGGCCCCACGTGACCGCTCATACAGGAGAAGGTGCGGCGAGGACAGGATGCTGCGAGGGTAGCCGGGTGAGTATTTTATTAACAGCGGGCGGGCATACAGGGGGTGGGAGGGGGTGGGGACAGGGATCTTTATTTTAAACACGGGAAAAGAAAAAAAAAGGATTTTTCATATCTTCTTTCCAGCAAACGCTGCTGGAGAGAAGATATGAATGGCGGCTTCAGCACCAGATGCAGGGGACAGCATCCCCTCCCCCACCACTGATTGGCAGCGTTCTGTGTTCACTATGCATAGGCAGTAAGCTGCCATTCAGTGTCGGGGGTGGGGTTGGACTACATGACAGTACATCTACTAGTTCTCTAGTGATAATCTCCTGATGATAAAGCAGTGATTTTATCATCAAAACTACAGAAAGCAGCCCAGTAAGTGACACATCGCTGGAATCAGGATCTCTGTCTCTACATCATGCTGCTCTCAGATTAGTTGGCAAAAATCTGGTGACAGATTCTCCTTAATGGCATTTTTGTTATACCATATCGGATGGTATAATCGAACTATATAGAAAGAATGTACATAGAAATATTCCACGATGTGCACTAAGAGCTGGCATGGCTAATATGATGGCAAACCATCACAAACCGATGGTGGTACAGAATGGTCCATGATTGTTTCTGGACTGACTAAAAACTTTAAAGATGGCGGCGATCCACATATAACTCTGCATTGACATTTTAGAACATCACTGTATCGTAGAGCAGCTGAAGGAAGCTCTGGCATCTGCAGCAATGGGAGCCTGCTGTCAGACACTGACAAACTTCCCTTAGTTAGATTAACGCCATCACTGGTTTCCTGAGCACTGCACACACTATGCTAATGTGGCACCCCTAGGGGTATTTGCCACAAAAACAGTTACTGACACTGGATACAAATACTAAAATAGCAAGACTGCACTACCATCTCCGGCCAGAAGGGGGAGCTCCAGAGACTCCCCTTAATCCATTCTGATCTGAGAGAAGAAATGGCAGTTGGGCTAAGGAGCTGAAAGTGAGAGGTCATACAGCTGAATTTCTAACAGCCCTATGACGGTTTCCAGGCCCAAATCACCGGCCTGAGGAGAAGAGGGACAGAGAAAAGGGACATTGTGAGAACCGGGTAGCATTAATCACTACCCAGAACAGGCGCAAAGACGGATACCGGATCCGTGGCTGTATTCATTATATATAATACAGCAACCGGAAAAACGTGAGGTGATATCAGCTTCACTAGGGCCAGACGCAGCAACAGACACAGAGTTCAGCGGTACTCCCGGAGGGGGTAAGCCGATAAAAGGACTCGGGTTGCCCGTCGAACCAGGACCCGGAGGGGACAGATTGGGCCGGCAGCCAGTTCACATACAGCAGCAGGGCCACACAGAAATTGCGCACAATAAGAGGTGAAGACCCCGGCAGGGTCAAAGTAACTCAGAGTTCCCATACAGACTCCGGTGACAGGACTGGTTGTAAATCCTTTTATGTTAAAGTAAACTGGTTAAACGTTTCAGTGCCTCAGTCTTTCATTTGGACAATAGCCATCTATCCAGGATCGGGATCATCGCCGCTGGGAGAACCTGCTGCTGATCAAGTAAGTGCCTGTCCCCTCACGATACCCCTTACACTGTGCATTGCCTGAGGCCACAGCACCGGGTCAAGCCACCCGTGACATCCCCCTCAAGAGACAGACCCCATTGGTCCGGTGCTGGGTATCCCGGTCTCCTGGGCGTCACAATTGGCGTCACGAACAGGATCTAGCCAGCCCGTATACCGGGTATTGTGTGCCGTGATTGGAGCCTGTGAAACTGTGAAAACTTGGATGAAAAATCTTGAAAATTGACTTTATTAAAGAAAAATCCATTCCCCATTGAAAACTATTGAAAGTGACTTTTCCCCATTGGTTATAATGGAGTAAAGATGGCCGCCATCCCCTGAGGTAATCACCTCCTAACCGTTAGGCACGAGACTGTTAATTGAGCTACGCCATCACCTGAGCCCCAGTCTAACTGAAAAACTTCAGAATCCACCATTACAGAGCGCGCGGCCGGCAGGAGCAGCAGGGGGCGTGTCATTGTGGGCGGCACCAAGCTGAGCGCTCTGACATCAGAGCAAGGGGAAAATCGATCCTGCTGCACAGCGGAACGAATCTACACTATCCCGACGGAAGCGGAGGACCGGAAGGGTCCGGATTAACTAAGGGGGCACAGTATGTCGCAGCACGGAGACGCCGCAGCACCCGGCAACGCTAATGCAGCTGAAAGACAGAGTGTCGATAGAGAATCCGGTAGCACAGCGGTGCAAGGAGTGGCGCCCATCATGCCGGTGCTGATGCCATATACCCCGGGTGGCCCATGGCTTCCAATGTATGAAGGTGAGCCTAATACCCTTGACGATTTCAGAGAAAAGATGCTGGCCCATTTTGACATGTTCCCCGTGGGTGAAGTTCAGCGTGTTAGTCTCCTGATGATGCAGTTAAGTGGCCATGCTAAGCGAGAAGTCACAGCATGGGCAGCTGATCTAAAAGGCACTGTTGAACGCATATTTGCTGGATTAAAAGCTACATTTGAAACCACTGCTGGCAGCAAAGCTAAAGTACGATTCTTTAATTGCAAACAAAAAGTTAATGAGGGCGTGAGAGACTTTGCCTTAAACCTGCAGGAAGCCCTTAAATCACTTACACTGGCTGAACCCATTTTTAACACCGGAGCGGACAAACTGCTAAGAGATCAATTTATTGAGGGACTCTACACCCCTTCTCACCGGGGGCATGTGAGCATGCTTGTTTTTAAGAACCCTGAATTGACATTTGCCCAATTAAAGGAGAGCGTTATACGTCTCCAGCTGGCAGAGGCACCTCGGGATCAGGAGCCTGCGCAACTCATGGCAGAGGCTCCTCAACAACATGGAGTGCCAGTGACATCAGCTATGTCCGGGGCCATTGCTAAGCCCCTGGGGCCCAGTACTAATGAGGCTTTTCAACAAAAGCTTGACTCTTTAACTGATGTTGTTGCTTCAATGGCTAAAACCATGCAGGAGATGAGAGGACCCAAGATGGAGTTGTCAAACTGTAGAGAAGGTGTTCCATGGATGAGACCCCGGAGATACCCGACATGGAGAGGACGACCCCGCGACCGCTACCAACCGGATGGACAGCCCATTTGCCGCCGTTGCCAGCAGCCAGGCCACTTTGCACGAGATTGTGATTTAAACGGGAATCCCCTGGGAATGCGGGCCGCTTCGCAGGAATGAACTTTCAAGGCCCAACACCCTGGCACGACAGGTACATCGGAGGACGACCCATTATCCCTATCGTGCTGGACGGAATGCCCCTCAACGCTTTGCTGGACACAGGTTCCCAGATTTCATCTATACCGTATATCCTTTATAAGAGGTACTGGGCTGATGCAGATATTGATAAAGGGCCCTCTGATGTTGAACTAGATATATGGGCCAGTAATGGTAAGTTGGTACCGAAACTAGGATTCAGGGAGATGACCATAAAGATTGGTAAAGTAGAATTGAAGAAACATGGTATAATTGTTGTTGATGTTGACCGGCGGAACTGTGAACCAACTGTATTGATAGGAATGAATGTGTTAGAGAACTGCTTTTCCGAAGTCATTTCTGTCTTACAGCAAATTGCTGAAACTGCCCAATCCTGCCAGCAGAGAGTTCTCCGGAGAGAAATAAAAGTATTGATGTTAAGGCAACAGGTAGAAGTTGCAGGTGGAGAAATCGGCAGCGTGAGGGTAAGTGATCCAACGTCTATTGTAATCCCACCAAAAACAGAAATGCTGGTATGGTGTAGAGCAGCCATTGGTACTAAGGGACGAGATTATCAAGCCTTAATAGAACCAGTGTACACCGACAGCAGGCCCACTATACTCACAGCACGAGGGATAGTCGAGGTACACCGGGGACGAGTGCCGGTACGACTTTTGAACTGTGGAGAGGAAGAGGTCACTTTGCCAAGGTATGCTACAATGGCAAAGCTATATACTGTTGACAACAATGCCATCACAACCATTGAGCCCTTAGAACCAACCTGTCAGGTGGAAGGCAATGGCTCAGACGGAGAATTGGAGGATTGGTGCCAACAGCTACACGTGGGCATAAATTCAACACCTACCCATCAAAAACAAGGGGTGTATAGGCTAGTGACGGAATATGAACAAGTCTTCAGTAAACACCCATTGGACTTCGGACGGATAGAAGGGGTAGAACACACAATCCCCACCGGTGACCATCCCCCAATAAAAGAAAGATATAGACCCATACCGCCCGCTCACTATCAGTGTGCAAAAGATATGCTGAGGGAGATGAAACAGGCCGGGGTAATAAGAGACAGCTGTAGCCCCTGGGCGGCCCCTCTAGTGATTGTCAAAAAAAAGGACGGAACCATGAGAATGTGCGTAGACTACCGGAAGATTAATAACATCACCCATAAAGACGCCTACCCCTTGCCTAGGATAGAAGAGTCCTTAACTGCTTTGAAATCTGCTAATTATTTTTCCACCTTAGACTTAACAAGCGGGTATTGGCAAGTCCCTGTGGCTGAGAGAGATAAGGAAAAGACGGCATTCACCACACCAATGGGTCTATGTGAATTTAATCGCATGCCGTTCGGACTCTGCAACGCATCCGGTACCTTCCAGCGGCTGATGGAATGCTGCCTCGGACACAAGAACTTCGAGACCGTCCTCCTGTACCTAGATGATGTGATCGTCTACTCAAAGACTTACGAACAACACTTAATAGACCTGGCAGAAGTGTTCGAAGCCTTATCCAGGTATGGCATGAAAGTCAAGCCATCCAAATGTCACCTTCTCAAGCCAAAGGTACAGTACCTGGGGCACATCGTGAGTTCGGAGGGAGTAGCACCAGATCCCGAGAAAATAAGCGCCATAAGGGATTGGCCAAGACCTACCAGCGCAAAAGAAGTGAGACAATTCCTGGGATTGGTGGGTTACTATCGCAGATTTATAAAAGGATTTACCAAGTTGGCAGCACCCTTGCAAGACACCTTGGTAGGGCAGAGGAAGAAACCTTCAAACCGAAACCCTCCTTTTCAGTGGAACGACGAAAGGGAAGACTCCTTTGAACAACTAAAGAAGGCACTAACCGGAGAAGAGGTTCTGGCATACCCAGATTACCATCAACCTTTCATCCTCTACACCGATGCCAGTAATGTGGGACTAGGAGCGGTGCTGTCACAAAAGCAAGAAGGTCGGGAGAAAGTCATCGCCTTTGCAAGTAGAAAGCTCCGGCCTACTGAAAGAAATCCAGAAAATTATAGCTCCTTCAAATTGGAACTACTGGCAGTAGTTTGGGCTGTGACTGAACGTTTCAAACACTATCTGGCCACTGCAGAATTTATTGTCTATACTGACAACAATCCGTTGACCCACCTGGACACAGCCAAATTAGGTGCGTTAGAACAGCGATGGATAGACCGGTTATCTAATTACAACTTCAAGATCAAGTATCGAGCAGGTCGCAAAAATGGAAATGCCGATGCCCTATCCCGGATGCCACACTTGAGAGATGTAGAAGAAGAAACGGGGGAGCTTGAAGAAATTGAACTACCAGCCTTCCATCATCCCAAGTCAAAACATCATCAGTCAAGTACCTATCAGAAACAACAAGAGGTGAATTTTAATCCGTTAGCACACCATAGATGGGCTGACACCCAAGACAGCAATCCGGCTGTGAAGTTGGTGAAGGAACTGTTAGCTGAGCAAAGTGCATATCCCGATGAGGATGCCCCAGAAGAGACGCATCAACTCTGGAAAGAGAGAGGCAAAATGTTCCTGTATCAAGGGAAGCTCTGTAGAAGGTACACCAATCCGAAAACACATGAATTGGTTTGGCAGATTATCGTGCCTAAACAAGATGTCAAGATGGTCCTCGAAGCTTACCATAATGGTGCTGGTCACTTTGGTTGGAAAAAGTTAGAAGTACTTCTAAGAGAAAGATTTTATTGGGTCGGGATGAGAAAATCAATCGAACAGTGGTGCAGAAATTGTGGCCCGTGCAACCTCAGAAGAAACGATCAAAAGAACCAAAGAGCACCACTGCAGCCCATAATCACCAAACAACCACTTGAACTTGTAGCCATAGACCACGTGAAGTTGACACCAAGCCGGTCCGGCTATGTCTATGCCTTGACCATCGTGGACCATTATTCACGCTTCTTGGTAGTAGTACCCGTAAAAGATCTGACAGCAAAAACAGCAGCCAAAGCGTTCCAAACATACTTTTGTAGACCCCATGGATATCCGGAACAGGTTCTCACCGACCAAGGTACAGCCTTTGAATCAGAGATCTTCAGAGAATTCTGTAATATGTATGGTTGCAAAAAGATCCGGACGACGGCCTATCATCCACAAACAAACGGCTTATGCGAGAAGATGAACCATATTGTAATAGAACTACTAAAGACTTTACCTGAGACAGAAAGGAATCAATGGCCAGAGAAATTGCCTGACTTGGTGGATCTGTATAATCATGTCCCGGTGAGCTCCACCAATTGCACCCCAGCTTACCTTATGCGTGCAAGACCCGGCCAATTACCAATCGATCTAGAAATGGGAATTCTGAAACCAGACGCAGAAGTCCAAGACTCCAATTGGGATATCATACGGCAAAAGCAGTATCGCCAAGTGCAAGAGTGTGGAAAGAAGCCTTCAGCAAACTAGAGAAAGACAAGAGCGAACTTTCAACCAGAATGCTCTAGCGACCCCATTAAGACCGGGTGACCAAGTGCTCAAGAGAAATCGTCGAACCAATAAACTAGACAATCAGTGGGAAACCGTACCCTACACAATTTTACCAACAAGAATGGATAATCCTAAAATGTGTCTCATTAGCAAAAACGGGGGCTTAACATCTGTACTAGTGTCAAGAGACAATCTTAAATTATGTCCAGAAGCATTGAAAGAGCCAGAAGTTGTCCAGCCAGAACCAGAAGTTATTCAACCCATACAGGTTCAACTAGTAAAGGAAAAAGAAGAGGAAATGTATCACACCTGTATAGGAGACTTTCCCAGAACCCTACTAACATACCATGGTGCAGTAGTGGTTCCCATGGTGGCCTTTTACCCAACACCAGAAGTCCCAAGACAGGAAGAGGCTGACCCCGTACTACAGGAGATTCCAGGCCAGGAAGAACAGATTCCTGATCAGAGTGATCCCATTCACGGTGGACTTGCCAACTCCATAGTCGTGGAATTATCTTTAGCAGAGTGGGCAGATACTACATCCGCAGTAGACAGTAGTACACCACATGAAGAGATACCGTTATTACGTAGATCACAGCGTAGTACCCAGGGCCAATTACCGGCCAGGTATGCAGATTACCAACTATAAAGCTCATAATGTGAATTGTATATATGTTATGCCATATATAGTTAAACAGAAAATGTAGTATAGTCATTGTTATCATTCTGCAACGTTTAAGCCCAGTACCTACAGAGACTTGTCTGTATGAACTTATTGCATATTCTTGAACTTTTTATCAGCCCGGAGGCACTAAATCAAAGCTCCGGAAAGACTGCTTTTTGAACTTTGCTTTTTGCTCTTTTTGAACTTTCTTTAGACTTTATATTGGTAACTCCGTTGGAAAAATGGAACTAAATTCTTGGACACAAAGTGCAGTGCCTTTCCTAGTACCTTCAAGGATAGAACTGTATTAATGGACGCTATTTGGAGTGACTTTTTACAGAACTCTATTTTTGTTTCCTTGAGTGGTTTTTGTAACTTTTCATTTTTAAGACTCTGTACATATTAATTGTTATTTCAAAATGTTATCGTCCCACAGTCCCGGAGTACTGTTCTTAACTAAGGGGGAATGTGGCACCCCTAGGGGTATTTGCCACAAAAACAGTTACTGACACTGGATACAAATACTAAAATAGCAAGACTGCACTACCACCTCCGGCCAGAAGGGGGAGCTCCAGAGACTCCCCTTAATCCATTCTGGTCTGAGAGAAGAAATGGCAGTTGGGCTAAGGAGCTGATAATGAGAGGTCATACAGCTGAATTTCTAACAGCCCTATGACGGTTTCCAGGCCCAAATCACCCGCCTGAGGAGAAGAGGGACAGAGAAAAGGGACATTGTGAGAACCGGGTAACATTAATCACTACCCAGAACAGGCGCAAAGACGGATACCGGATCCGTGGCTGTATTCATTATATATAATACAGCAACCGGAAAAACGTGAGGTGATATCAGCTTCACTAGGGCCGGACGCAGCAACAGACACAGAGTTCAGCGGTACTCCCGGAGGGGGTAAGCCGATAAAAGGACTCGGGTTGCCCGTCGAACCAGGACCCGGAGGGGACAGATTGGGCCGGCAGCCAGTTCACATACAGCAGCAGGGCCACACAGAAATTGCGCACAATAAGAGGCGAAGACCCCGGCAGGGTCAAAGTAACTCAGAGTTCCCATACAGACTCCGGTGACAGGACTGGTTGTAAATCCTTTTATGTTAAAGTAAACTGGTTAAACGTTTCAGTGCCTCAGTCTTTCATTTGGACAATAGCCATCTATCCAGGATCGGGATCGTCACCGCTGGGAGAACCTGCTGCTGATCAAGTAAGTGCCTGTCCCCTCACGATACCCCTTACACTGTGCATTGCCTGAGGCCACAGCACCGGGTCAAGCCACCTGTGACATCCCCCTCAAGAGACATACCCTATTGGTCCGGTGCTGGGTATCCCGGTCTCCTGGGCGTCACACTGAACAAACCCTGTGTAAACAGTATAGAAAGGGTTAACAGCAGTTCATGATCTGGTCCAACAAATCATGCGATCATCCCATACTAGGAAGGTGCAGCCAGAGGCGGAATTTCCCCTGGAACTGGTGCTAGTATGCAGTTACAGGGGAAATCAGCAATAATAACAACGTATTGGAATGCGGAAATGTCCTGGAAAAGGTTTTCATTATATAAGAGGAAATGTGAGAAATAAATAAATAAAAAAAAGAGAGAAAAAAAGCAAAATATAAAAAAGGTAGCTGCCGCCAGTGTAATTCACTAGTCCAAGCCCCCTCGAAATAGTTGCTACAAAAATAGAAAAATTTGAAAAATGAACTCTTCTTTCCTATTCACTTCCCAAGGATACTAGCAAAAGGGGCAAAAACTGACAAAGGATTTGAACATTCGAAAGAAAAAAAATAGAACTCCTTATATATTTAACTCTATTTTATACCCAAAATTCTGCGCTTCTTTAAAATGTAACTTTACAGCTCTCGGAATTCAGTTTCCTTACATAAACTTACCCTCCCAGTTGACAGAGATGCATTGAACCAAAAAAAACAAATCCAGGGGAAGCTTAACAGCATAGTGGGCTTCATGAATAACAGTGTGCCGCAAGCGCCCTCTGCTGGGAGCAGAAATAATTACAAAAGGTGGACAAAAACCTCCAAAAGGATATTTGAAGATAAATGACTTGGTGAGGGGTCTTATTTTGTCTTCTCAATGACGCCTGCTATCCACACTATACACCGCTTGACAGTTTTCTATGTACATGCGCAAGACCAGTCTCACATTAGATAATACCATGTGTGAAAATGTATGCTGGAGCCCTCAACCCACCACTAACAAAGCCTTATAGTATACAAAGAACTCCTGCATTGTAGGAAAAACCTGCCGACAGAGTCTTTTTAATCTATTGAACGGAGAACAGCATGATGTAGTGGCAGAGACCTTGATTCCAATGATTTATCAATTACTAGGCTGTGGAATAATTTCTACATTTCTGGGTTTTTTTTAAGTCAAGATGGGGTGCAGAGTGCACTTTAATGAAAAAAAATGAAGTATTTTGAATTTACCAAATGGCTGCAATGAAACAAAGAGTGAAAAATTTAAAGGGGTCTGAATACTTTCCGTACCCACTGTACATCTGTCATTATCACCGAGTAGTATACATTTGTGGTTATTGTTACCTTCTCGAGGAGGAAGATTAAATAATAAATGGAAGATCACGGCATCTCCGCTACGAGACAAAAAAAAAAATAAAAAAACAATACTTTGGAGGCAATCATTCTGTCCACACATGAGGACATAGAAAGAGGTGTTATTATTAAGTCTGGGTTATTTCCTTGGCACCTTGTAACAATTTCAAGTATTTTACAGCTCTGAAGGATCTCCATTTGCTCTCCTGTAAATTGATTTTTAACAAATGACACTCGAGACCAGGGATAAATCAGGATCCCCATGGAGTTGCAGAACAGGAGGCAATCCGTGTTCTGGAGGAATTGGAGAATGAATCTAATCTGGAATTTACAGGTATTTCTCCCCAGATCCTTGGATGGTTTTGCTACATAGATGATGCTCTTTTTATTTGGCAGGGTTCCGTTAATGATTTACAGACCTTCATGGCCATGTTGAAAGACAGTGACTCCAACATTAGATTGATGTACACCTATCACCATCAAGAGATTTCATTTCTTGCTGTGAAGTTGAAGGTGCAAACTAATGGCTCAATTCATACTGACATACACAGGAAAGAGACATCGGTTAAACCACTGCTTCACGACTCATCGGCACATGTAGGTTTGATATCAGAGCTGTTCCTCTTGGGCAGTTTCTTCATCTTAGGAGGATCTGCACATCAGATGAATCCTTTGAAAAACAATCTGTGGACCTCGGGAGAGATTTTTGGGGTATAGCAAGAGGAGTATTAGGAAAGGAGCAAAAAATACCTCGACGGGTTTGCTACTTACGTTTAACCCCTTTCAGATCCCCTGCTTTGATGCGGGCTCCGCGGTGAGCCCGCATCAAAGCCGGGATATGTCAGCTGTTTTGAACAGCTGACATGTGCCCGTAATAGGCGCGGGCAGAATCGCGATCTGCCCGCGCCTATTAACTAGTTAAATGCCGCTGTCAAACGCAGACAGCGGTATTTAATTACCACATCCGGCCGGGCGGCCGGAAATGACGTCATCGCCGACCCCCGTCACATGATCGGAGGTCGGCGATGCTTCTCCATTGTAACCATAGAGGTCCTTAAGACCTCTATGGTTACTGATCGCCGGTAGCTGTGAGCGCCACCCTGTGGTCGGCGCTCACAGCACACCTGATTTTCTGCTACATAGCAGCGAACAGCAGATCGCTGCTATGTAGCAGAGCCGATCGTGCTGTTCCTGCTTCTAGCCTCCCATGGAAGCTATTGAAGCATGGCAAAAGTAAAAAAAAAAAGTGAAAAAAATAAAAAAAAAATCTAAAAGTTTAAATCACCCCCCTTTCGCACAAATAAAAATAAATCAATAAAAAAAAATCAAATCTACACATATTTGGTATCGCCGCGGTCAGAATCGCCCGATCTATCAATTAAAAAAAAGCATTAACCTGATTGCTAAACGGCGTAGCGAGAAAAAATTCGAAACGCCAGAATTACGTTTTTTTGGTTGCCGCAACATTGCATTAAAATGCAATAACGGGCGATCAAAAGAACGTATCTGCACCGAAATGCTATCATTAAAAACGTCATCTCGGCACGCAAAATATAAGCCCTCAACCGACCCCAGATCATGAAAAATGGAGACGCTACGCCTACGAGTATCGGAAAATGGCGCATTTTGTTTTTTTTTTTTTTTAGCAAAGTTTGGAATTTTTTTTCACCACTTAGGTAAAAAATAACCTATACATGTTTGGTGTCTATGAACTCATAATGACCTGGAGAATCATAATGGCAGGTCAGTTTTAGCATCTATTGAACCTAACAAAAAAGCCAAACAAATAACAAGTGTGGGATTGCACTTTTTTTGCAATTTGACCGCACTTGGAATTTATTTTTTTCCCATTTTCTAGTACACGACATGCTAAAACCAATGATGTCGTTCAAAAGTACAACTCGTCCCGCAAAAAATAAGCCATCACATGGCCAAATTGACGGAAAAATAAAAAAAGTTATGGCTCTGGGAAGGAGGGGAGTGAAAAATGAACACGGAAAAACGAAAAATCCCAAGGTAATGAAGGGGTTAATAAGAAAAAATATGATGGCGATACACTTTATTTCGACATACAACCACCAGTGGGACACAATGTGAAAGATCCTTACAAGACATTGGTTGGTGCTCAGGACTGAGCCCACACTACTAAATTGTCTCTCTAAATCACCATTAATAATGGCTAGGAAGAGTAAAAATATTAAGGACCTTCTTGTTAACAGCCACTACATGGCGAAATCGCCAAATCTTTTTCTGGTTGGTAGACAAAAACAGGGTTATTACACTTGTGTTGACTGCCTAGCCTGCAAAAATCTGGAACGAGCCATAACATTTACATCATCGAATGGCAGTGGAAATTTTAAAATCAATGACTAGATCACATGTAATACAACTCATGTGGTATATTATGCAAAATGCAGTTGCAATTTCATCTATATTGGCCTCACATCTCGCAAACTACGCGTTAGAACGCGTGAACAAGACATTTCAGGGCATTCCATAATTGCAATCGAATGAACTGAAGGTCTGGGATATTAACAGGGTAAAGACTGGCATAAGAGGTGGTGACAGTAAAAACTTAGCTAAAAAAAAAATGTAGGTGGATATCAGTCTTGGCCACAATGATACCATATGGTCTGAATGAACAGTTGTGCTTTGTATCGTATCTGTAATAAATTAAAGTATATTTCTCTGGATTTGGCTTTTAATTTGTGTGTTTTGTATCATTGCTATTTTTTAGTGCTGTTTTTTTAATTTGCCTTCATTCCTCACCTCCCATTAATGAGAAGCCATTTTCCAAACATGAGTGATCATATGTGAACAGGACTTCTTCATATACATGGATTTCCCATGCTCTTTAAATAGGACCGCCAGGATATTTTTTTGTGATGTGGTGCCTTTTTGTTTAATAGATCATAGGAAACCATATATATCTCATGATATTTACATATCAGTATTTATTTATCACTTAGTAGTATACATTTGTGGTTATTATTACCTTGTTGACACAACTCTGATTTGTCACGACTCAGCTGTCGGGTGACCCGGGACTAAGGGCTCCTTCCCTGTCCCTAACACTAGGGGTTCCCTAGCTCGCCCTATTCTCCGGGATACTTCTGAAGGTGAAGATTCCGGGGCCTCCATCCTTGCCTTATCTCCTGAATCAAACCTCTGTCTGTTCACTTCCCCCACCCAGGTAAGAGAGGAGCTGCTGTGAACCGCAGTACACCAACCCGACTAACAAGGCAACATGAACAAAGGTTACTGACAATACCAGGCATACAAATATTCTCTCACATATAACAGAGGAATGCAGCGGGGAGTGGAGGATGGGGAAAACCCAAAGCATGAGGAGGGAAGGGAGATATCACACTTACAAACCCACGCAACAGTCACAGATAACTCCTCCAAGCTCCTCATATAATCACTAAAACACCTCTCCTCCAAGCCATGCAGCATAAGCCAGGACTGATGATGTATTTCAATCAGGACGAAGATAATAAAGGGGATAGGCGTGGCTATCCGAGCTCATCTGAGAGCTCAGACTCCCAGAGCTCCCAACATGGCTGCTTAACCCATGTTTTGCCAAAAAATATTAACACCATTTAAAAAGAAGTTGAAGTGCTTCTTTTCAGCACAGGAGTAGGCGCAATCAGACTATGGTCTTCTGGCTCCTCTCAGTGTTTTTGAAAAATACGACTTAATTTAGCAGGAGACTCACCCTGTGACACCACAGCCCCCAATCCCACCTCAGACGTGTCATGCTGGAAGATAAAATGCTGAGAAACGTCAGGCTGTATGAGGATTGGCGCAGATGAGAAACACCTCTTCAAAGTATTGAATGCCTCCCTGGCCGGGCTGGACCACTTGGAAAAGTCCATCCCCTTCCTAGTCATATCCAGAGGTTTGGCTACTACCGAAAAGTTTTTGGTGAACTTATGGTAGTAGTTGGAGGAACCTAAAGACCTTTGAAACGCCTTCAAATCCTCAGGACGATCCCAATACAATACTGCCCAGACTTTGACCGGATCCATGTGAAAACTGGTGAATGACAACACATATCCTAGGAAAGGGATCTCCTCAACAAAGAACATACATGTCTCCAGTTTGACAATTGTCTCTGAGTATATTTAAAGGGAACCTTTCACCCCCAGGGCGTTTTAAGTAAAAGAGCCACCTTCAGCAGCACTAAGGCTGCGTTCTGTGAAGGTGGCTCTTAAGCTTAGTATCCCTAGGAATACTGAAATAATCACTTTTATAAATTGCCCACCATACCTCTATTGTGTCCCGGAGGTATGTCTTCTCCCCCCGGTGTCAACCGCCTCCGAGACGCCAGTAATCTCCCTTTTACGTCTGTGCGCCGCCTCCTGTGTTCCTGTTACATGCCCGGCGCCTGCGCTCTGCCAACATTTCTCAGGCATGCGCCGTGTGCGCTGCCCGTAAACTTACATCAAGTGAGTATAATCTAACCTCTTTTTCTCATCTTTCAGGATACATTGGGGGGCTTATCTACAGCATTACAGAATGTTGTAGCTAAGCTCCTGATGCCGGTGGGCTTAGCTCATCTTCGATTTTGGGGGTGACAGGTTCCCTTTAAACGAAAAAAAAATGTTCACCCCCCCCCCCCCCATATTCAAAATAAAAAAAAAAAAAAATACACATTTTTGGTATCGCTGAGTTCAGAATTGCCCGGTCTATCAATATATAAAAATAATTAATCCAATTGGTAAACGGTGTAACGAGAAAAAAAGCCAGAATTACATTTTTTTGGTCGCCAACAACATTTCATTAAAATCCAATAATGGCTGATCAAAAGATCTTATCTACCCTAAAATGGTATCAATGAAAACGCCAGCTCGGCACGCAAAAATTAAGCCCCCACCCAACTCCAAATCACGAAAAATGGAGACGCATTTTTTTTCACCAATTAAAATTAAAAAAAAAACTACACGTTTGGTATCTACGAACTTGTTCTAACCTGGAGAATCATAATGGCATGTCAGTTTTTGTATTTGGTGGACATGGTAAAAAAAAAACCCAAAACAATTGTGTAATTGCACTTTTTTTGTAATTTCACCGCACTTGAAATTTTTTTTCCCATTTTCCGGTACATAACATGGTAAAATCAATGGTGTTGTTGAAAAGTACAGCTCATCCCACAAAAAAGCGAGCACTCATATGCCCATATTGACACAAAAATAAAAAAGATATGGCTCTGAGAAGGGGAGCAAAACACAGAAACTCAAAAAGGGAAATGGCCTGGGGGTGAAGGGGTTAATGTGTGTATTGATCCTGGGATTTCCATAATTTCACAACTTTTCTTTCTTGGTGTTGAAATTTCAATGTTGAGAAATGTAAAAACTACTTAGAAAAATATTTTTGGACTTTAACAACTTCAATAATTTACTATTTTACCAAGACCATGTAAGAGAGAGTATACTCCTGAGAATATGAAGGTAGGAAAAAAAAAACCTGTTTCAAATACTGATGGCTTTTGTTAGAAATAAAAGATATAATGGAGTAAAGATGGCCATGCGTCTAAACCGCTGATTTCAGTAGGACTGGCAGACCAAATAATTGTATGCTGATGTCCAGACTCTCCTGATGGCAAAAGTGAGGGAAAACAAGCTGTGGTCATGGTGGAAAAAACATACATGAGTTAAGAACAGAGATATTTGACAAAGGCTTATGTCCAGGGCTGCCACTAGAAATTTCGGGGCCCCATACTGGCAAAATTTTCGGGGCCCCCTTGAGACTCCGCCCAGGCTCCACCCCAGCCCCGCCTCCACGCTCCACCCCTCGAACTGTCCACAGTCCCACTGCTCTCTCTTGGAAAAACTCCACTTCTCACCTATCACACATTAACAGTTCCCATCACCAGATCACACATATAGCCAGCAGCTTTTGTTTTGGCCAAAAGATTTTTTAAGCCGCCACCATAACACGGTAGACACTTTTGGCCGGGCCCTACTCTACTGTAACCTATTAAATATTTGGTAAAATATGCAATACAATTTAGGTATATTTTTATTTATTTTTCAATGTTTAAAATGACCAATAATATAACATACCACCACAAAGTGACCGAATACTACAATTCTGATCAGTAATTAAAAAAAAAAAGCACCATACTATCACCATAAGTGCCATTATACACAGGAGATCTGTACATAGTATGCAGTGTCTGGGTACAGATAATACAGTGATCACTAGTGAAATTATACACAGGAGCTCTGTATATAGTATACAGTGTATAGTGTCAGTGTATAGGTAACACACTGACTCACCAGTGACGTCTCTAGGTGAAGTCCTTCATCTTTCATCCAGCACAGACCGCCATCACTTCATCCAGCCAGGACTTGTCTATGCAGGACATAACACAGTTATCTCGAGCTCTGCTTGTAGAATACATTACTTAATTTTTCACAACTTCTACATTACACCACATGAAGAAAAAGAGGTAACATAGTATCGCTCTATACAGTAACAGGACCGCCCCCTCATTTAAAACAGTATACTCAAAAAATAAAATAAATACATCACTGCAGTAATAATATCCCTAAATTAGCCCCTATGGTATAATATTCCCCATCCTGGCCACCGTGTGTCTCATTCCTGGCGTCAGCCATATGTTCTCCCATCCTGCCCTCATGAGTATCCATTCTGTTATGACCTGGTGGTAAGGACAATAATGGACCTGGTGGTTAAGAGCACACGGAATGACCTGATAGTTACAAATAATATAGGACGAGCTCTGAGACGTGGGAACTCTGCTGACCGCAATCCCTAATCCTATCACACACACTAGAAATAGCCGTGGATTGCTCCTAACGCTCCCTATGCAACTCGTCACAGCCTAAGGAACTAGCTAGCCCTGAAGATAGAAAAATAAAGCCTACCTTGCCTCAGAGAAATTCCCCAAAGGAAAAGGCAGCCCCCCACATATAATGACTGTGAGTAAAGATGAAAATACAAACACAGAGCTGAAATAGATTTAGCAAAGTGAGGCCCGACTTACTGAACAGACTGAGGATAGGAAAGGTAACTTTGCGGTCAGCACAAAAAACTACAAAAAGACCACGCAGAGGGCGCAAAAGACCCTCCGCACCGACTCACGGTGCGGAGGCGCTCCCTCTGCGTCCCAGAGCTTACAGCAAGCAAGACAAAAATCAAAATAGCAAGCTGGACAGAAAAATAGCAAACAAAGAAAAACAAGCAGGAACTTAGCTTCTGCTGGGAAGACAGGTCACAAGAACGATCCAGGAGAGAACTAGACCAATACTGGAACATTGACAGGTGGCATGGAGCAATGATCTAAGTGGAGTCAAATAGAGCAGCCAGCTAACGAATTAACCTCGTCACCTGTGGAAGGAAACTCAGAAGCCGCAGCCCCACTCACAACCAACAGAGAAAGCCCATGGACAGAACCAGCCGAAGTACCATTCATGACCACAGGAGGGAGCTTGACAACAGAATTCACAACACCATTCTGCCCCATATGATCTCCCCATCCTGCCCCATATGATCGCCCCATGTGATCTCTCCATCCGGCCCCATCTGTCTCCATCATATCCATCCTGCCCCATGATCCTGCACGATCTGTCTCCAATTCTGCCCCCAGTGTCTCCAATCATGCCCCATGTCTCCATTCTGCCCCCTATGTCTACAACTATGCCCCTGTGTCTGCAATTCTGCCACTTGTCTCCAATTATGCCCCCTGTGTCTCCATTCTGCCCCATCTGTCTCCAATCCTCCCCATCTGTCTCCAGTCATGCCCCCATGTCTTTCATCCTGCCCCGTGTCTCCAATCATGCCCCGTATCTCCATTCTGCCCCATGTCTCACAGTCTGCCCCTGTGTCCAGCATTCTGCCCCTGTCACTGTGTCCAGCATTCTGCCCCACTGTGTCCAGCATTTCTGCCCCTGTGTGTCCAGCATTTCTGCCCCACTGTGTCCAGCATTCTGGCCCACTGTGTCCAGCATTTCTGCCCCTGTGTGTCCAGCATTTCTGCCCCATTGTGTCCAGCATTCTGGCCCACTGTGTCCATCATTCTGCCCCACTGTGATCAGCATTCTGCCCCTGTGTGTCCAGCATTCTGCCCCACTGTGTCCAGCATTTCTGCCCCACTGTGTCCAGCATTCTGGCCCACTGTGTCCAGCATTCTGGCCCACTGTGTCCAGCATTTCTGCCCCACTGTGTCCAGCATTTCTGCCCGTGTGTCCAGCATTTCTGCCCCACTGTGTCCAGCATTTCTGCCCCCCTGGGTCCAGCTTTCTGCCCCGCCTGTGTCCAGCTTTCTGCCCCCCCCCCCGTGCCCAGCTTTCTGCCCCCCCCTGAGCCCCCCGTGTCCAGCTTTACTGCCCTGGGCCCCCCGTGTCCAGCTTTACTGCCCTGGGCCCCCCCCGTGTCCAGCTTTCTGCCACCCCCCCGTGTCCAGCTTTCTGCCCCCCCCCCGTGTCCAGCTTTCTGCCTTCCCCCGTGTCCAGCTTTCTGCCCCCCGTGTCCAGCTTTCTGCCCCCCCGTGTCCAGCTTTCTGCCCCCCCATGTCCAGCTTTACTGCCCTGGGCCTCCCCTGTGTCCAGCTTTACTGCCCTGGGCCCCCCCCCGTGTCCAGCTTTACTGCCCTGGGCCCCCCCTGTGTCCAGCTTTACTGCCCTGGGCCCCCCCTGTGTCCAGCTTTACTGCCCTGGGCCCCCCCTGTGTCCAGCTTTACTGCCCTGGGCCCCCCCTGTGTCCAGCTTTACTGCCCGGGCGGGCCCGCACGTCAATAGCGTTAAAAAGCTGTAGCGCCGGCCGCCGCTAAGGGCCTGGTTCAGCCTGCGGCTGCCGGTAGGGGCCCGGTGAGCAGGTAAGAGGGGGCCCGATGCGGGCCCCCTCTGCTCACCGGGCCCCATACGCCAGTCACGGCTGTAAAGCCCTGATGGCGGCCCTGCTTATGTCCACCCAATGAGACAAGTGTGCATGTGTTGGCCATGGAGGGCGAATATCACTTTTTGCAGCTACCTCTACTTTTCTTGTACAAAATTTATGCCCACTGAGTCAAAATAATATTTGTGACACCAGTCACTGATGTTAGTGAAGGTTTTACTCACGATCAGTTATCTAATTCATCACAAAGCTGATTAATAGTTTTGAGGTCAGGGCTTCCAATGATAGTGACATATCAATGCTGCAGTATGATCTCTACTATTACTGTTTGCATATTGGAGATTGCTAAATATTAATCCCAAAGCCATACAATGTGTTTTGGTAAAATCAATATTTAAGACATATCCACATACTTTTGGCCATTAACTGACTGGCCATCACATGACTGCAACATGAAAAGAAAAAAAATGCAGTAGTTGTCTAAAATTGTAGCTAAACATAAGATTGTTGCATACATTAGAAAAGATAGATGGTGTGAAGAATATGGGAGAAATAATTTCATATCAATCTTTTTTATCCTATCTAGCGTGGGATTATAAAACTCCCTTCAGCATGCAGCTGTGTGAGAACTAGCTCAGCAGGGGAGGGGAGGGGGCGGGGGCGGGGTGAGGTGTCAAGCCTCAAAGGCTACGAGTGACAGATCTCACAGCTTTAGTCAGCTCAGAGCTGCTTGCAATATAAGCTGTACATTGTGCATATTTCTGAAGACCCCAGAGCATCATCAAGGGGTTCAACCACCACAGGGAGGGGAGATGCGTAGAATGGTTAATAGGTGCCTGATAGCCAAGATGTGTTTAGTCTCAACACGTAGCAGGGGCCCAGCCTGATCCGACGGCACCAAAACCGCCTCTCTTGGACCGACTATTAAGGAATTATGACCCATCTTAGGTTTTGGAGTTTTTAGCTGCTAGACACAAGGGGAAGATGTTTAGGTTCAGCCCAGAGGGCAGTAGGGGAGCGGCCCAAAGGGGATAAAGGCTAGTGTAAGACCATGTGGGCAATCTCTTTGGTAAGTTTGCTTTTCACTTCGAAAGTGTGGGCCGCGTCAAGTAACATGCTAAGGGATAAAGGAGACAGCTGGCAGCCCATGCCCACCACCAGGACCATATAACAGGTGATGTCCTTCCTGGGCACCGCCGGGTACTATAGGACGTTCGTCCCCCACCATAGTAGCCTGGACCCCACAAGAAGCTGCCCTCTGCAGTCGATTGGACAAATGACTGTGAGACGGCCTTTCGGGTGCTGAAGACCGCCCTTTCCAGCTTCCCGGTACTACAAGCAGCTGACTTTACATCCCCGTTTATAGTACAGATCGATGCCAGTGACTTTGGCCTCAGTGCTGTGCTCAGCCAGGTTAACTCTACGGGCAAAGAACATCCCGTTTTGTACCAGAGCCGGAAGCTCCTGCTGAGGGAGGTGGCCTATTCCATGATGGAGAAAGTTTTAGTTACAGTCATGGTCAAAAGTATTGACACCCCTGCAATTCTGTCAGATAATACTCATTTTCTTCCTGAAAATGATTGCAAACACAAATTATTTGGTCTAGCATATATCTGAGTCGTGACTGGTTTTCCACTCTGAAGCTGAGTGGATATGAGACTAGCAGAAAAACCTTTCTCTTTTAACAGTGTCCTTTCAAGTTCAACGCCGTCAAGTGGAGGCCAGTTATCTGAGGATGGAATATCAGCCCTTGGGAAAGGAAGTTCAGATTTCCAGTAGGACCCACGGACCAGACACTGACATCCTTCTCAGACACTAGAACCAAGGCCTCTTGGGCCAGAAAAGGGCAATTAACATGATCGCATTGTATTCCCTGATTTTTCTTGCAACCAGGGGAATATGTGAACTTGGAGGGAAGGAGGGGATTCCCAGGGAATCAGGAGGGTATCTACCGCTAAGGGATCTTCCCTTGGGTTCAGGGAACAGAACTCCCTCATCTTTCAATTTAGTTTTGTAGCAAAAAGATCTACTACCAGGAGGCCTCACAAACAATCTGTGTGAAAATATCTCGATCCAACACCCATTCCCCTTGTCTCAGAGGATTGCGGCTTAGGAAGTCTGCTTTGGTATTTTCCTTCCCACTTATATGTAGAGCTGTCAGGAGAGAAGATGCTTGTCCACTATTAGAAACAGATAATCTGTCACTCTCATAAATGTTTTTGACCGAGTACCCCCCTTGGGGTTTATGTAAGCCGAAGCTACACAATTGTCCGAGAGGATCTTGACATTCTGACGCATGGGATACAAGGAACTCAGTTACAGCCCGCTATACAGCCAGTAACACCTTTACATTGGAAGAAAGGGTTTTCTCACTTTCAGTCCAGATTCGCTGGACCACCTCCCTACCTTGATGGACTGGCATCGGTAGTGACTGAGTGATATTAATTACCCAGGACAGGTTTAATAACTATCGATCACTGAAGGGGCTGTACTGACCAAGGAGACGTCATCTATCCCTCTAAGTGACCCCTAAGAGAAAACACATTATATAACACATCCCACTGCTGAACCCTGGAATGGAATTGTGTCCCTAAAACCGCTAGGAAGCATGATGTTGAAGTACCCAGCTAGAGCTGCAATGCCCCAAGAGACATGATGGGGACTCATAGCTTCTTTCACCTGGTACTGGATCTTCTCTATCTTAGGAACTGAGAAGTGACATTCCTGAATCTCCGAATACAGTATGATCACAAGAAACTGCCAAGTTTTTAAGGGCACTAATATGAATTTTTCTACATTTAACTAACAGCCCAGATTCCTTAGGGTGGTCACTACTTCCACTCGGTGTTTATTACATTGGTGGACCGACTTCTTTACGTCTCCCACTTTTTTGAGGATCTTGTCCAGAGCGGGGCCAAAGAGATACTCTCACACATGGGATGGAACATAGTCTCGTTCTGGTCTGGATATCTCCAGGCCAAAACTTCAGCCACAAATCCCTATGGGTAGCATTAGAAAGGGCAACCAACCTTGTCGCCAACCTTACAGAATCCGCTGAGGCATCATAAGAATGTTGAACAAGACATCTTTTCTTGTCACCCTTTCAGCTGGGATTCCAGCTGCTCCAGACAGATTATCAATGATCTGGCCGTGCATGTTGCTGCTACTGCGGTCTGACTGACTTCTCCCAAGTACCCTTGAGAAAGCGGTGTGCTTTTCTATCCAGGAGGTGACTCAGTGCCCCCATATACTGTAGTAAATGGGCAGAGAGGCTCTCCTGGAAGCTTTAGTTACCACATCCAATCTTGGGGCTTTGCCCCAAAAAGACAAAGAAGGTTCTTCAAAGGGGTATTTTCTTTTAAAAGGGGGGAGACAGGGCCGGCTCCAGGTTTTTGAGGGCCCCGGGCGAGTCTCAGTGGGCCCCCCCTTTAACAAATACCATGATTCATGATCGCATATAAACACAGCCATGTAGTATATAGCACAGCCACGTAGCATATAACACAGCCACGTAGAATATAGCACAGCCCACGTATCGTATAACAGCCCATATAGTATATAGCACAGCCACATAGTATATAGCACAGCCCAAGTAGCATATAACAGCCCAAGTAGTATATAGAACAGCCATTTAGTATATAGAGACACTTGCCACATATAGTGCTGCACAAACGTTATGGCCCCATAGATGCTCCATACAGACACTTGCCCCATATAGTGCTGCACAAACGTTATTGCCCCATAAGATGCTCCATACAGACACCCCATATAGTGCTGCACAAACATTATGGCCCCATACAGACACTTGCCCTATATAGTGCTGCACAAACGTTATGGCCCCATATAGACACTTGCCCCATATAATGCTGCACAAACGTTATGGCCCCATATAGACACTTGACCCATATAGTGCTGCACAAACGTTATGGCCCCATATAGACACTTGCCCCATATAATGCTGCACAAACGTTATGGCCCCATACAGACACTTGCCCCATATAGTGCTGCACAAACGTTATGGCCCCATATAGACACTTGCCCCATATAGTGCTGCACAAACGTTATGGCCCCATATAGACACTTGCCCCATATAATGCTGCACAAATGTTATGGCCCCATATAGACACTTGACCCATATAGTGCTGCACAAACGTTATGGCCCCATAAGATGCTCCATACAGTCACTTGCCCTATTTGCTGTTGCTGCGATAAAAAAAAAAAATCACATACTCACCTCTCCGTCGCTCAGGCCCCGGCACTTTCAATATTCACCTGTCCTCGTTCCAGCCGCCGCTCCATCTTCTTCAGTCTCTTCTGCACTGACGCCAGGCAGAGGGCGCGCACTAACCACGTCACCGCGCCCTCTGACCTCAGCGTCACTGCAGAAGACGCTGAAGACTGAGGCAGAGTGGCGGCTGGAACGAGGAGCAGGTGAGTATCGCGCAGCGCTCCCCTCCCTGTTATACTCACCTGCTCCTGGAGTGGTGGAGTCCCTGCTTCCCGGCACGGCAGCTTCTTCCTGTATTGAGCGGTCACTGTTACCGCTCATTACAGTAATGAATATGCGGCTCCACCGTTATGGGAGGTGGAGCCGCATATTCATTACTGTAATGAGCATTACCATGTGACCGCTCAGTACAGGAAGAAGCTGGGGAGCCAGGGACCTGCAGGGACCGCGCCAGCCGCCAGGAGTAGGTAGGTGAGTATAATTAGACAGCCCCCAGCCGCTCCCCCTCCCGGTGGTCCTAGGCACTGGCAGCTGCCTGCCTGCCCCTAACGCCAGCCCTGAATGGGCCCCCCTGTCTCACCAGGGCCCCGGCACTTGCCCGGGTACGCCGGGTGCTGACGCCGGCCCTGGGGGGAGACTTTCCTTTCTGGTCTCTTCCACTCTTTCTGCACCAGGCCCTGGATTTTCTCATTTAACGGAAATACCTCCATGTCCTCTGATCTAGGGCACGTGATCTCATATCCTGCACTGACCTCTCAGGCCTAGCATTCACAATGCCCATGGAAGATTGGACCTCTTTCACCAGTCCATTGACTTCATTTAATGGTAAACAATGACACCCTGAGCCACTATCCAAGGATGAGGCTGACAATGAGAAACCAGGTGAGTTAAGGTACCGTCACATTAAGCGACGCTGCAGCGATCCAAACAACGATCCTGATCGCTGCAGCGTCGCTGTTTGGTCGCTGGAGAGCTGTCACACAGACAGCTCTCCGGCGACCAACGATGCCGGTCCCCTGGTAACCAGAGTAAACATCGGGTTACTAAGCGCAGGGCCGTGCTTAGTAACCCGATGTTTACCCTGGTTACCAGCGTAAACGTAAAAAAAAAAAAAAAACACTACATACTTACCTTCCGCTGTCTGTCCTCCGGCGCTGTGCTTCTCTGCACTGACTGTGAGCGCCGGCCAGCCGTAAAGCAGAGCGGTGACGTCACCGCTGTGCTCACAGAGCAAGAAGAAATTAATGGGCCGACTAAATAGAGCTGCTGGCCCAAGCACTGCAATCCCCAGGAATCTGCCCAGGGGCCAGATAAAAAGTCAGAGCGTCTGAGGTTCACCACTCCTGATCTAAACTGTTAAAGATGTGATTAAACATAGATATTGTTGCTGATAGAAGCAGGTTCCAAATGTATAACACAGCATGCACCCATGTACCAGGTGTAAAGCATACTTATACCGTACATCCTAAGTTGGGAGGGGATTAATTTCTAATAAGTACTAAGCAAATGGGTGAAAAACATTATGCTGCAACGGCCCTCAATTCTCACCATGAAGGGACCATGTGATAGTTAAGAGTATAGAGGAGTGAATTTCTACGGGTCCCTGCTTATTCAGCAAGCTATAGCGCTACCGAATAAGCTGCGTCCGGCTTCCTGGATCGCTCTGGCTCATCAGCTGTTCGGTTCTGCAGCTGCATGTGTCAAAGGCACAACACATGCATGGAGAGCTCAACTTACAATAATCAGTGGGCTGACATCCGTGAGTTGCTTGTCCAAAATTGGAGCATTCTCACGAGTGATAAAAGAACAATCCCCTTTGTCTCTCACTCCCCCTGTTTGGTGGCTAGGAGAGCCAAGAATCTGAAAGACAATCTCTGCCATAGCCATTATCAACGGCCAGTGACCAGATTAAATCGTGGCAACATGATCTTTGGCTCTTATCCATGCGGCAACTGTAATATATGTCAACATATGATTGCTCAAGATGGATACTCTATTTCCACTTTGTCGTTCCAGATTCGGCCTAAGGAATTCTTTAACTGCAGATCGCGTAACCTAGTATACGCCATTTTTTGTGACTGCCCTAAAATCTATGTCAGCCAGACGACACAGGAAATAAGGAGAAGGATGCACCAACATCTATCAAACATCTCTATGGCCCGTAAAGATCGTGACAAGAATAAGACTCTAACATCAGTAGCCACCCATTTCTTGGATCAACATCAAGGAAAATTTTCCAGATTTAAAGTGATGGGTCTAGAATCCGTGAAAATGAACATCAGGGGTGGCGATATTCATAGTTGTCTGCTCAGATGTGAAACGAAGTGGACATACAACCTTCAAAGCCTTTCACCCAAAGGCCTCAATGAGGAACTACTCTTTGCAGGATATTACAAACAATTATAGATCATCTTACGTTTATGGGTTATTGATACGAGAACTGTGTGGACTTGTCTCTTGGAGAGCATACTTTTTAGTATATGTATATATAAGAATATAAAAAACTGTTTCTTCATGGATACCTTGTATGACCAGCCAAACCTCTTTATTCCCAATTGGAACAATTTGGTTTCCTCTTGCGGCCCTAGTGGTGTGTACATTTGACATATGACGGTATTTTAGTCTGTGAGAATTCAATAATGTACAATATTAAATGGGTACTCAGTTGACTCAGGCCCATTTCTGATAGAGTTCTTCCTTTTGGATATTCTGCCTCTGGCGATAACACTGGTTTTAGATGTGACTATAGTCGCATATATCTATCATTATTATGTATTATTCAAGTCATCTACACTGGTGGTTCTCTTGATGGCTCTATAATAATTAGTATTCGGAATAAGAAATATAATTGTTTCAGACTTGTACATATACTTTTTTTTTTTTTCTGGGGGCCAGTATGGAATGTTTCCAACTGTGTTCATGGGTATAACCCAACAGGTATTGTCATATCTATTCTTGGAGATGCCATAATTGAACCGTACATATATTTGTACGCATTAATTGCTCCTCTGTGACATTGTTGCATTTGTGTAATAACCTCTTTGGGATGGTGTGCTAACATGTTTGCGGTTCCTTCAATTGGATATACATGTTAAATAGGTGCTTAGATTACTGTGGTTGCGTTCAAGCATTCCTTGATGATGTCTGCGATATGGGGGCAATGTGCTTTATTTGTAGCATTTTTTTTATTTTGATTTGTATAATCATTTGACTTGTGCAAGTATTCGACTAATATAGGGGAAGACATACTCTCATAATCATATAATTGGTCGGGGGTTGCGCTTAAGTTTGCTATCACTTCAATTAATTTCTTTGTTATACCTACCTGTCCAGATCCTAACTCTATCTTACACATGGCAGTCTTTTGGGTACATACTGCCTGTTAAAGCATTTGTTATTCCCTGTTGCCATAGCGCCTGTGTAGTATGCTACTTTATCGGCGCTTGCGCATCTATCCTAACATTACCTTCCATTGTGCTTTTGTGGGCGTGATCATTTTATGCCATTCTATTAGGCCATCATTATTTCCGGCCGAGTGTCACTTGCGCATGCGCCGTTCAAGTTTAATCGTCCATCTTGCTACACCCGGTTAGATGCTTGTACACCCTAGCGTACTTCCGGTGCGGCGATTACTCCTCGCTTACGTTCTCACAGCTGCTTGGGATTTCACATCTCGGGTATAGTATATGAGCTTGATCATTGAGTCTAAGTCTTCACTCCATTATTTACCCCTGAAGAAGCCACTGCAGTGGCGACACGCGTTGGGTCCATGACCCCCCTAGGACCTTTGATTTGGTTTGCACTTCTCTGGGCATGATCGATGAGACTCATTGATGCAATTAATTTTGCTAAAACGCAGGTTTGGTTGGTGCATGTTGTCAATCCATACTGTCACATGTTGCGTATATCCTTTTTATTATGGGCATGCGGCTTCATTATTGGAGCCACATGGTCAGATGTCCGGTATTAATCCATGATATTGTTTTCCTCATGTGCAGTGTGGTTGAACATATGTGCTCTCCCCATTCTGCCTGATTAGTTTATAAATGCCAACCACTTCTCTTGAATAACAGATTTATCTGTGCTGGGAATATACATTTACCGTATATTTTTCAATTCAGGCAGTGGGGTTTTTCATGTTCTTTCACTAGTGCAAACACATTAGTTGCAGTCTGCTGTGCTTATAAATTGGCCTACACAATTGTTGGGTATTTGTCATTTTTATATACTGTTTGGCTGGTCATACATCCTATTGTGCGACAGACTTTTCTGTGCCAGGTATATCAAGTAGTATTTAGGCAGTGGTGCCCTGTCTTTTCATGCAAGTTTGCACTATTTTCTGATTGATGTCTTGATATCCTATTAACATTTGTCTATACTTATTGTAAAAGTTCAGTTCCTAATTTGTTCAGTTCCTAGGGGGAGTCACTTGTTCATGGGGTTGTTTTTTCACTGTTCTTATGTAAATTTTGCTGTGTGTGTTGTTTCCTAGACTCTAAAAAATTATTTAAATAATTGTATATTGTGTATTCAGGGTGCTCCCCACCATTTGGTATGTTTTTCTCTTTTTTTTTTTTGCATTTGTGACTGTGACACAGCCGCGACACATGCAGCTGCGGCACCGAACAGCTGATCAGCCGGAGCAATGCAGGAAGCCGGGTTCCCAATGCAGGTTAATCGGTAAGCGCTATAGCTTGCCGAATAAACAGGGACCCAAAAAGATCTGTGGTTTCTTTACAATGTACCCATGATCAGCAACAAACCCAGCTATCAGCTGTAGCATGAATTACTTGAAAGTCTCCATTGAGAGTAATGTTATGGCATATCTGATACACAAAAAGTGAGTACTCGTTTAATGACACTAGGAATATACAGGAGGGCATCATAAAAACTAAACAGGTTGAAGGAAGAAAATATCATGGTTAATATTGCTCTTTTTTTGCTACTTTTTTGTCTTTATTTTGTGTTCCTTTAAATATTTTATGTCTCCTTAGTAGAAACTCCATTGACAAAAAATCAGAAGGTAGAGAACGAGACATTAAGAGTACAGAGCAGCAGAGGACCATGTTACCTGAATAAATATTTATTATAAAATAAAGCTTTACACTAAACATAATTGCAGTAAGAAACACCATAAATTAGCCATTTCATCCTGCTATAAGGGTGACTGCATCTGTACTTTACCCCTAACATAACATATCCGGAGTTGAATTTAGGCCATGTTCACACAGGACAGATTTAATTTAGTTTTTTCTATTTTTTCCCTCATAAAAATCAAGATTGTATTTAAATAAGACTTTCAATTATATTTATTTACACTTCAAACAGAAGCTATCATCAGCAAATTACCTATTGGTTAAATCAGGATTTTGTTTTACATGTATTTTAAAACATTCTTGAAAATTTTTATTTCCACATTTTGTATTAAAAAATAAATTCGAAATCTTGCAATTTTCACAATTACCAATGGGGCTTTTTAAACTCATGCTTCCTGTCCTTTCAGTCAGGGTATGTGCACACGTCAGGATTTCTGGCAGAAATGTTCCTGACAAAAATCTGACATTTCTGCCAGAAATCCGCATGCGTTTTGTTCTCTTTTTTTTTTTTTTGCGGTTTTGATGCGTTTTTTCCAAATGCATAGAATAGCGGGAAAAACTCAGAAAATCCGCAAAATTAATTAACATGCTGCTTTTTTTTTTACCGCAATGCTTTTTTTGCGGGAAAAAAACGCATCATGTGCACAAAAATTGCAGAATGCATTCTAAATGATAGGATGCATATGTAGGCGTTTTCTAATGCGTTTTTATCGCGAAAAAACCTGAACGTGTGCACATACCCTAAAGGTACCTTCACACAACGATATCGTTAAGGATAACGTTGCAACGTTACGCTTTTTGTGACGTAGCAACGATCCCGCTAACGATCTCGTTATGTGTGACAGCGACCAACAATCAGGCCCCTGCTGGGAGATCGTTGGTCGCTGGGGAATGATCAGGACCTTTTTTATTGGTCGCTGATCACCCTCTGCCATCGCTGGATCGGCGTGTGTGACGACGATCCAGCGATGTGTTCACTTGTAACAAGGGTAAATATCGGGTTACTAAGCGCAGGGCCGCGCTTAGTAACCCGATATTTACCCTGGTTACCATTGTAAAAGTAAAAAACAAAACAGTACATACTCACATTCCGATGTCTGTCACATCCCCCAGCGTCCACAGGGTTAAAACTGCTTTCTGCAGGAGCGCTGCTAATGCACGCGCTCCGGCCGAGAGCTTCCCTGCACTGACTGTCAGTGCCGGCCGTAAAGCAGTGCACAGCGGTGACGTCACCGCTGTTACTGCTGGCGCTGACAGTCAGTGCAGGGAAGCTCTCGGCCGGAGCGCTTGCATTAGCAGCGCTCCTGCCGAAAGCAGTTTTAACCCTGTGGACGCCGGGGGAAGTGACAGACATCAGAATGTGAGTATGTACTGTTTTTTTTTTTTTTACTTTTACAATGGTAACCAGGGTAAATATTGGGTTACTAAGTGTGGCCCTGCACTTAGTAACCCGATGTTTACCCTGGTTACCTGGGGACTTCGGCATCGTTGAAGACAGTTTCAACGATGCCGAAGTCTTTCCCCTGATCGTTGGTCGCTAGAGAGAGCTGTCCATGTGACAGCTCCCCAGCGACCGCACAACGACTTACCAACGATCACGGCCAGGTCGTATCGCTGGTCGTGATCGTTGGTAAATCGTTTAGTGTAACGGTACCTTAAGAGTGCTCAGCGGGTTCCTTATCAAAGGAAGGATTACAGGTTACACAATACACAGCTGATAACACAGAATCCATCAATCAGAAGAGGTGAAGTCACAGCTGACTGCTCCCACTTTATTCACAATGACATTTGCACAGGCTCATTATATACTCTAATAATGCAAAAGATAGGATTGGGATCTGACTATTGTGTCCATGTTCATGTGTTGTTTCCTGAAACAATAAGAAAAAAATTGCAACATTTCTATTTTTCATACACACTTTGCAATATGTTTAAAAAAACACGCCAAAAATATATTGAACACAAAAGTCTGATTTAGACAATAGATCATATTCTGATAAAAGCTTCTCTTTAACCCTGCTGTTGTCAAAAACGACCGACCTTGAACTTCAATATTCTTTAAAATATTCAAGATGCGGCTCTGAAACCCGTGGCCGACCGACCCATCCTCATTTAAGTCAATCAACCACAAGTTTCAGAACCGCATCTTGAACACCCCAAAAAATACCAAAGTTCAAAATAGGTCTCCCCAGACCGAAGACAACATCAGGGTTAAAATCCACTCCCAATGCCGCACCACATACACGTTAGATCGTCAGGACGATCTTATATGTACCGGGGCCTCCTGACTCTCCCCAACTTGTCTGGAGACATAGCGTGCAGTAAAGTGGAACTTAAATTACCCTATCCTTTTGTTTAGTGGGGAGATAAACAGCTCCTAGACAATTATGGCAGCAGCCTTCTCAAAGAAAAAATAAGAGTTTGGCTGAGTATTCCCATAAAAGGGGCACGTATTTTAGGGACAGATAGCTGTTGACCAAACTACCATTTGGCTGACAACTATATAATGCATATGGTCAGCTCTAGCTTTGGTAAGGAAAACGTGACCTGTATGAAAAAAGCCTAATCGTGTGCATAGTGAATTAAGACGCACTTTTAAACCAGATAAAACTGTGCAGCCCTTCCTCTCTTTATGATAGGAAGCTGTAGTACGATCATGCTAATTGTAGTTCTGTTGCATTTGTTAAAGTCTTGCTCCATATTTTGCCTTTCTGCTTTTGAATACTGTATATCCTGTAAACAATATTTTGCTAAGCTGACATTTTTCTATCTCAACTATGGTAAAGAACAAAAAAAGCCCAAGAATCAAGTGAGTACCGTATTTTTCGGACTACAAGACGCACTTTTCCCCCCCAAAAAAGGGGGGAAAATGGGGGGTACGTCTAATAGTTGCAATGCAGGCTTACCGTGGTGGCAGAGGTGCGGTGGCAGAGGTGTGGCGGCAGAGGAGGCGCAGTAAGCGGGGTCCCTTTCTTCGGTGAGGTGATGCAGCAGCCCGGTAAGCAGCAGAGCCGGGTGAATCCTGTTGTTATCGGTGGTGGTGGCCATTTTCCTGAGGCCGCACGTGCGCAGATGGAGCGCTCTGCTTCCCGGGGCTTCAGGAAAATGGCCGCCGCGATCTCCATCTGCGCACGCGCGGCCTCCCGCGGCCATTTTCCTAAAGCCCCGGGAAGCAGAGCGCTTCATCTGCACACGCGCGGCCTCAGGAATATGGCCGCCCCCACCGATAACAACAGGATTCACCCGGCTCTGCTGCTTACCGGGCTGCTGCATCACCTCACCGGAGAAAGGGACCCCGCTTACTGCGCCTCCTCTGCCGCCACACCTCTGCTGCCGCACCTCTGCCACCGCAGGATTCAACCGGCTCTGCTGCTTACCGGGCTGCTGCATCACCATACCGGGGAAAGGGACCCCTCTCACACCATACCTCTCACTGCGCCTCCTCATCCCAGCACCTCCTCATCCCAGCACCTCCCCACCTCTGCCGACACCATGCCTCCTGTGACCCTGCTCTGCCACCGCCAGCCCTCAGGTAAGATACTGTAAATTCGGACAATAAGACGGACCCCCATCTTATAAAAAATCTTTTTTTCTGCAATTTTCACCCCAAATTTGGGGTGCGCCTTATGGTCCGGTGCGTCTTATAGTCCGAAAAATACGGTACATCTGTATCCAAAATTTGACAATTTTTAAAATTTGACATTTTTGACAATAATGTAGGAGGTTCCAATTTTATCGTCATCATTATAATAAATATGCTGTATCTTTCATTCATTCTATTTGAGCTATTTTTACTTTCTTGGTCTGATGAAAACACAAACATGCAGGCCTCCACTGACTACTCAGTTCTTGTCTGTGCTAGAGGCTTCCCTTCTTGTGTGGTGTTGTACGATTTACAACCATCGCATTTCATCCCTAAAATATGGAAGGGTACAGTTGATCTTCCACTGCAGTCATTGCAGAGAATCTGAGAGAAAATAAAATTACAATTTACAACATTAATAACAAATAGAAGTTAAGAATAGGAAAGAAGGCTAGGAAATTTCATATCGATCTATCTGGATTGTAATGAAGGAGTCAGAACCCTAAATTAGGCTTATAAAAATGGAGCAGCAGATATAAAACATTTTGTGGTTCTCCATTTAATTTCTCTCTCCTCTGATGTGATCGCCCATCAGAGGAGAGAGAAATAGGGTCCACCGATTATCCCCCCCGGTACCTCTGGTGTCCAGGCATCCCCCATGAAGTCCCCCGAGCGTCTTTTTCCGGGAGAAAATGGGGGGCGCATGTGGAGTGCGCCCGCCGTGATCTGCAGACCAGCACCCGGCAACAATAGGAAATTTTTCCTATTGTTTCATTTTGATCACTGTGATAGGGTCTATCACAGTGATAAAAAAAAAAAAACAGTAAATAAAACCCTCCTTTATCACTCCCTTAGTTAGGGAAAAACAATAAAATAAAAAATATATATATATTTATTTCCATTTTTCAATTAGGGTTAGAGTTGGGTTAAAGTGATTTGGGCTAAAGTTAGGGCTAGGGTTGGGATTACGGTTAGGGATATGTTGGGTTTAGGGCTGGAGTTAGAATTGGGGGTTTCCACTGTTTAGGTACATCAAGGGGTCTCCAAACGCGACTTGGCGCCACAATTGATTTCAGCCAATTTTGCGTAAAAAAAAAAAAATCAAACGGTGCTCCCTCCCTTCTGAGCCCTGTCATGTACCCAGTGGTTTAACCCCACACATGGGGTATCAGTATACTCAGGACAAATTGGACAACAACTTTGGGGGTCTAATTTCTCCTGTTACCCTTAGTAAAATAAAAATTTGGGGGCGAAAAGATCATTTTTGTGGAAAAAATGATTTTTTATTTTCACGGCCCTATGCTATAAACTTCTGTGAAGCACTTGGGGGTTTAAATTGCTCACCATACATCTACATAAGTTCCTTGGGGGAGTCTAGTTTCCAAAATGGGGTCACTTGTGGGGGGGTTTCCGCTGTTTAGGCACATCAGGGGATTTCCAAAAGCGACATGGCGTTCAATCTCAATTCCAGCCAATTCTGCGTTGAAAAAGTCAAACGGAGCTCCTTCCCTTCCAAGCTCCGCCGTGCGCCCAAACAGTGGTTTACCCCCACGTATGGTGTACCGGCGTATTCAGAAGAAATTAAATAACTTTTGTGGTTCAATTTCTCTTTTTACACTTGTGAAAAGAAAAAAAAAGGTTCTGAAGTAAAATGTTGTGAAAAAAAGTTAAATGTTAATTTCGTCCTTCCACATTGCTTCAGTTCCTGTGAAGCACAAAGGATTAATAAACTTCTTGAATGTTGCCCCTTCTATGAATAGAATAAATGGCGCTATAAAAATGTGTAATAATAATAATGTGGTTTTGAGCACATTGATGGGTGCAGTTTTAGACTGGTGTCAATTTTGAGTATTTTCTGTCATATACACCCCTCAAAGTGACTTCATATGTGATGTAGCCCCTAACAAAAAATGGTTTTGTAAATTTTGTTGTAAAAATGAGAAATCGCTGGTCAAATCTTAACTGTTATAACGTCCTAATAAAAAAGAATTTTGTTTCCAAAATTGTGCTTATGTAGACATGTGGGAAATTTAATTTATTAAGTATTTTGTGTGACATATCTCTCTGATTTAAAGGCATAAAAATTCAAAGTTTGAAAATAGAAAAATTTTCGCTTTTTTCATAAATAAACACAAGTCATATCGAAGAAATTTTACCGCTTACATGAAGTACAATATATCACGAAAAAAAAAAAAAAACTCAGAATCAGTGGGATCTGTTGAAGCATCCCAGAGTTATAACCTCAAAGTGACAGTGGTCAGAATTGTAAAAATTGGCTTGGTCATTAAGCAGCAACTTGGCTCTGTCACTAAGGGGTTAAGGTTTTTGGATTTATTTATCAGTAGTACAGCATATCCACTTCTCCATTATTTAGCCTGATTTCTACATAGATCCTATTACAGTGATCAAAACAAAATAGTAAATCAACCTTCCCCCCCCCCCTGTCATTCCCTTAGTTACAAATAATAAAATAAATTAAAAATGTATATTTTTCTATTCTTTGCAGTTAGGGGGTTAGAGTTGGGGTTAGAGCTAGGGCGAGGGTTAGGGTTGGGGCTAGGGTTGTGGTGTTAGGGTTAGGGTCGTGTTGGGGTTAGGGTTATGATTACGGTTAGGGTTGGGATTAGGGGAGTGTTTGAGTTAGAATTGGGGGGCTACACTGTTTAGGTTTGAAGGGTTCAACTAAGATCAAAACTAAAGGGCTTCATTTGGTGCTTGCGACTCCATCTTGTTGTTAAAGAGATAAATTCTGTTAATTTGGTAAAAGTTCATAGTTGTTGTGGGGCCACATTGTTCCAGCCTGGACAAGATATGAGACTGAGGGTGTACTGTTCTGCGAGACCTTGACGCACGAGCTGTTATGTTTTTTCCTATGCCACGTAGACACGGCCATATATGTAGTTTCCGTTTTTTCTGTATTCTTATAGGTAAAGTGTTGCAAGTGTTTTTAAACTATTGGTTGAAGTATAACTTGCTAAGATTATGAAAAGTGTAACACAAACTAATTATCAGTTGTCGGCAACACCCTGTGGATCAATTTGGAAATCACCGAGTCAACCACGAAGGGTCACTTCAGATTCTCCCCCAACAGCTTGGTGCCCAACGTGGGGGCCCCAAACAGGTACGCTTCTGCCCCCCGCAGGACAACAAGACAAAGAACCCTCAGACCGGAGACAGGCACTGGAAATTGGGACTAATCATCCCCCACGACAACCACGGTAAGTTGGCAGTTATAAGGTTCAGACTGACCGTTTGGTGTGGTTTTCCTGTGTTTGTTGCTGCAAAGAGGATTTGAGGTTATCCCTGATGGTGGGGTGATTCTTGGGTGGAGTCATATAGAGGTGTAGTTCCGTTGGGGGCACAGTGTTCAAACCGTACCTCATAAGGGACGGACACCCCGGATTGACCAGTGATTGTAATTCTCTTTCTAGTCAAAATATCCTGAAATCCTGATCACTGTTAGAATCAGGCGCGGTGATCGAAGATTGGGTAGGATAAGTAACTCAGGAATATATAGATATATTTACAGGGGTTGGACAAAATTATACTAACACCTAACCTTTTGGCATCATAATCTTCGAACTTGTGATAAACATGCAAACCGTGACATATGGTAATGTTTTGTAGTTGATTATTTGTGTTATGTGATATGTGTATGTAAATTAACTGTTTGTTTTGCATAATTGTAAGAACATTGATGAGCACCTGATACCAATGGCAGACCTCTTGGATTTTCAAAGAGGCCAAATTGTTGGTGCTCGTATGGCAGGCGCTAGTTTAACAGAAAGTGCCCGAATGCTTGGCGTGTCAAGAGGTACTGTCTCCAAAGTAATGACTGCGTTTGAAAGAGAAGGAAAAACGTCCCCAGCAAAGCACAGATCTGGCCGAAAGTCAAAGTTGACAGAGACCCCGTCGGACTCTAAAGCAAATTGTGAGAGAGGATCGCAAGACCACGGCTCTGAAAATCACTGCTGAGCTCAGTGAACACCTACAGAACCCAGTTTCCACGAAAATTGTTCATCGGGAGCTGCACAAATCTGGATTCCACGGAAGAGCTGCAATTAAAAAAAACGCTGTTCTCAATGACAAATGTTTCCAAGCGTTTAGAGTGGTGTAGAAACCTCAAGAATTTGTCCCTCAAGGAGTGGAAACATGTAATATAATCAGACGAATCATTGTTTACCCTATTTCCGACCTCCGGCTGAGTGTACGTTTGGAGACAGCCGAAAGAAGCATTCCATCCAGACTGCCTTCTCCCAACCGTAAAACATGATGGAGGTTCTGTGATGATCTGGGGTGCTATTTCGTGGAGATCTGCCAGGCCAATGATATCCCTTCATGGAAGAATTAACAGCCGAGATTATTTAGGCATTTTGGGCGACCAAGTGCATCCAATGGTTCAAGCACTGTTCCCGAAGGGGAACGTCATCTTTCAGGATGATAATGCACCAAATCAGACAACTAGAATCGTTAAAGCATGGCACGAGGAACATTCAAATGAAGTTGAGCATCGCATCTGACCTCCACAATCCCCAGACCTCAACATTATTGAGCATTTATGGTCGATTTCAGAGATTCAAGTTAGATGTCGATTTCCGCCGCCATCGTCGCTCAAAGAACTGGGGCGTGTTTTAACTGCTGAATGGGCAAAAATTCCTTTGGAAACAATTCCCACCTTGTATGAATCCATACCTCGGAGAATCGAGGCTGTAATCGCCTCAAAAGGTGGACCTACACCATATTCTACCCTCTCCTAGTGTTTCATCACCCATCCCCTGCAGACTGTGAGCCCTCATGGGCAGGGTCCTCCCTCCTTATGTACCTGTGTGCCTTGTTATCTGCTCATGTTTAATGTATTTGTCTATATTTGCCTCGTGTTCACATGTAAAGCGCCATGGAATAAATGGCGCTATAAAAATGTATAATAATAATATTAAACTAACTTTTGTTGATGTTTCCAGGTGTTTCCATTATTTTGTCCAACCCCTGTACATACATATATATTTATATACTAGATGGTGGCCAGATTCTAACGCATCGGGTATTCTAGAATATGCATGTCCACGTAGTATATTGCCCAGCCACGTAGGATATTGCCCAGCCACGTAGGATATTGCCCAGCCACGTAGGATATTGCCCAGCCTCGTAGTATATTGCACAGCGACGGAGTATACAGCACAGAGCCACATAGTATACAGACTTAAAATAAAAAATAAACCTATACTCACCCTCCGAAAGCCCGTAGAAGTCCTGGCCCTGTGTGCGGTGCACGCACCAGCTTCCGGTCCCAGGGTTGATATCGGCGCAGGACCTGTGAGGACGTCGCGGTCACATGACCATGACGTCATGGCAGATCCTTCTCGCATACGATCCTTGCCACCGGAACCTGCCTTTCCCGCTCCTCACGATGCTCCGGTGACCGCTCCATGCAACTGGCAGGTTCCAGTGGCAATGATGGTATGCAACAAGGACCTGCCATGACGTCACGGTCATGTGACCGCGACGTCATCACACCGTGGGACCGGAAGCTGCCGCGCGGTGACAGAACTACAACGGGCCCTCGGATCGGAAGGTGAGTATGTTTATTTTTTATTTTTTAACCTGTGACATACGTGGCTGGGCTATATACTACGTGGCTGGGCCATATACTACGTGGACATGCATATTCTAGAACACCCGATGCGTTAAAATCGGGCCACCATCGTGTGTGTGTGTGTGTGTGTGTGTATGTGTGTGTGTGTGTATTTATATATATACATTTAAAGATTTTTCTGAATTTTCATGACTATGAAAATTGTAAATTCACATTGAAGGCATCGAAACTATGAATTAACACATGTGGAATTATATACTTAACAAAAAACAACTGAAAATATGTCATACTAGATAGTGGCCCGATTCTAACGCATCGGGTATTCTAGAATATGTATGTATGTATAAAACTTGGCACTCAATTTTTGAGAAGAAAAGCTTCTTAGTTTATTGATGCATCCAGACAAACAAAACCGCTAAACGTTTTCGGTCCACACCGGACCTTCGTCAGAGCGTTTCTTAGACATTGACTGGATGTCGCTCTCCTCTGCTCTGAACTACTAGTGCTCAGGATCCAGCGCCGTTACTCCCTCCAGGCTTTGTGCCTCTCCTCTGGCGCTTCACCTTCCTTTGTGATCCTGCAGCAGACTGCAGCTCCTATATCCCGTGCTCTGGCTGACGCTCATTCAGGCTCATTAGCTTCCTCATCCAGTCAATGTCTAAGAAACGCTCTGACGAAGGTCCGGTGTGGACCGAAAACGTTTAGCGGTTTTGTTTGTCTGGATGCATCAATAAACTAAGAAGCTTTTCTTCTCAAAAATTGAGTGCCAAGTTTCATTCATCTTTAATATACGGGGTGGACACCCTACTTGAGCACCGCCAACCCTCATATCTACTGAGTGCCGTGTTTCCTTACCGTATGTATGTATGTACATAGCAGCCACATAGTATATAGCACAGGCTACGTAGTATATAGGAGTACTACGTGGCCTGTGGTATATACCATGTGGCTGCTATATACATACATATTGCAGAATATCCGATGCGTTAATATAGGCCATGCAGTAAATAACACAGCCCACGGAGTATATAACACAGGCCACATAGTATATAGCAGCCATGCAGTATATAGCAGCCACGAAGTATATAGCAGCCACGAAGTATATAACACAGCCCACATAGTATGCAACACAGGCCACATAGTATATAGCAGCCACGAGGTATATAGCAGCCACGAAGTATATAGCAGCCACGAAGTATATAACACAGCCCACATAGTATGCAACACTGGCCACGTAATATATAGCACAGCCCACATAGTATCTAACAGTGGCCACGCAGTATAGAACACAGCCACGTAGTATATAACACTGCCCACGTAGTATATAGCAGCCATGTAGTATATAACGCAGCCCACGCAGTATAGAACACAGCCCACATAGTATTTAACACTGGCCACGTAGTATATAGCAGCCACGCGGTATCTAACACAGCCCACGTAGTATTTAGCAGTGTGGGCACCATATCCCTGTTAAAAAAAATAATTAAAATAAAAAATAGTTATATACTCACCCGGTGGGATCCAGCAAACCTCTCGCGATGCGCGCACGGCTGCCGCCATCTTGCAGTCCCAGGATGCATTGCGAAATTACCCAGATCACTTAGCGGTCTCGCGAGACCGCGAAGTCTTCTGGGTAATTTCGCAATGTATCTCTGGGACCAGAAGCTGGCGGCAGGCGCGAGCGCATCGTCGTACTATGGAAGGTGAGAATAGCAGGTTTTTTTTTGTTTTTTTTTTTAATTATTTTTAACATTAGATCTTTTTACTAATGATGCTGCACAGGCAGCATCAATAGTAAAAACTTGGTCACACAGGGTTAATAGCGGCGGTAACGGAGTGAGTAACCCACGGCATAACGCGGTCCGTTACCGCCGGCATTAACCCTGTGTGAACGGTGACTGGAGGGGAGTATGGAGCGGGCGCCGGGCACAGACTGCGGGGAGTATGGAGCGGGCGCCGGGCACAGACTGCGGGGAGTATGGAGCGGGCGCCGGGCACAGACTGCGGGGAGTATGGAGCGGGCGCCGGGCACAGACTGCGGGGAGTATGGAGCGGGCGCCGGGCACAGACTGCGGGGAGTATGGAGCGGGCGCCGGGCACAGACTGCGGGGAGTATGGAGCGGGCGCCGGGCACAGACTGCGGGGAGTATGGAGCGGGCGCCGGGCACAGACTGCGGGGAGTATGGAGCGGGCGCCGGGCACAGACTGCGGGGAGTATGGAGCGGGCGCCGGGCACAGACTGCGGGGAGTATGGAGCGGGCGCCGGGCACAGACTGCGGGGAGTATGGAGCGGGCGCCGGGCACAGACTGCGGGGAGTATGGAGCGGGCGCCGGGCACAGACTGCGGGGAGTATGGAGCGGGCGCCGGGCACAGACTGCGGGGAGTATGGAGCGGGCGCCGGGCACAGACTGCGGGGAGTATGGAGCGGGCGCCGGGCACAGACTGCGGGGAGTATGGAGCGGGCGCCGGGCACAGACTGCGGGGAGTATGGAGCGGGCGCCGGGCACAGACTGCGGGGAGTATGGAGCGGGCGCCGGGCACAGACTGCGGGGAGTATGGAGCGGGCGCCGGGCACAGACTGCGGGGAGTATGGAGCGGGCGCCGGGCACAGACTGCGGGGAGTATGGAGCGGGCGCCGGGCACAGACTGCGGGGAGTATGGAGCGGGCGCCGGGCACAGACTGCGGGGAGTATGGAGCGGGCGCCGGGCACAGACTGCGGGGAGTATGGAGCGGGCGCCGGGCACAGACTGCGGGGAGTATGGAGCGGGCGCCGGGCACAGACTGCGGGGAGTATGGAGCGGGCGCCGGGCACAGACTGCGGGGAGTATGGAGCGGGCGCCGGGCACAGACTGCGGGGAGTATGGAGCGGGCGCCGGGCACAGACTGCGGGGAGTATGGAGCGGGCGCCGGGCACAGACTGCGGGGAGTATGGAGCGGGCGCCGGGCACAGACTGCGGGGAGTATGGAGCGGGCGCCGGGCACAGACTGCGGGGAGTATGGAGCGGGCGCCGGGCACAGACTGCGGGGAGTATGGAGCGGGCGCCGGGCACAGACTGCGGGGAGTATGGAGCGGGCGCCGGGCACAGACTGCGGGGAGTATGGAGCGGGCGCCGGGCACAGACTGCGGGGAGTATGGAGCGGGCGCCGGGCACAGACTGCGGGGAGTATGGAGCGGGCGCCGGGCACAGACTGCGGGGAGTATGGAGAGGGCGCCGGGCACAGACTGCGGGGAGTATGGAGCGGGCGCCGGGCACAGACTGCGGGGAGTATGGAGCGGGCGCCGGGCACAGACTGCGGGGAGTATGGAGCGGGCGCCGGGCACAGACTGCGGGGAGTATGGAGCGGGCGCCGGGCACAGACTGCGGGGAGTATGGAGCGGGCGCCGGGCACAGACTGCGGGGAGTATGGAGCGGGCGCCGGGCACAGACTGCGGGGAGTATGGAGCGGGCGCCGGGCACAGACTGCGGGGAGTATGGAGCGGGCATTTTTCCGCCTGACTGTACCCGTCGCTGATTGGTCGTGGCTGTTCAGCCGCGACCATTCGGCGACTTTGATTTCCATGACAGACAGAGGCCGCGACCAATGAATATCCGTGACAGAAGGACAGGCAGACAAAGACGGAAGTGACCTTTAGACAATTATATAGTAGATTCTAGGTTCTTCAAAGTAGCCACCTTTTGCTTTGATTACTGCTTTGCACACTCTTGGCATTCTCTTGATGAGTTTCAAGAGGTAGTCACCGGGAATGGTTTTCACTTCACAAGTGTGCCCTGACAGGTTTAATAAGTGGGATTTCTTGCCTTGTAAATGGGGTTGGGACCATCAGTTGTGTTGTGCAGAAGTCTGGTGGATACACAGCTGATAGCTTTTTTCTTGCCAGTCTATTCAGTAGGACTAAGTAAAGAAAAACGAGTGCCCATCATTACTTTAAGAAATGAAGGTCAGTCAGTCCGAAAAATTGGGAAAACTTTGAAAGTGTCCTCAAGTCCAGTTGCAAAAGCCATCAAGCGTTACAAAGAAACTGGCACACACACGAGGACCGCCCCAGGAAAGGAAGACCAAGAGTCACCTCTGCTTCTGAGGATAAGTTTATTCGAGTCACCAGCCTCAGAAATCACAGGATAACAGCAGCTTATTTTAGAAACCAGGTCAATGCCACACAGAGTTCTAGCAGCAGACACCTCTCTACAACAACTTTTAAGAGGAGACTTTGCGCAGCAGGCCTTCATGCTGCTAGGAAACCACTGCTAAGGACAGGCAGCAAGCAGAAGAGACTTGTTTGGGCTAGAGAACACAAGGAATGGACATTAGACCTGTGGAAATCTGATCTTTGGTCTGATGAGGCCAAATTTGAGTTCTTTGGTTCCAACCACCGTGTCTTTGTGCAACGCAGAAAAGGTGAAGAGATGGACTCTACATGCCTGGTTCCCACCGTGAAGCATGGAGGAGGAGGTGTGATGGTGTGGGGGTGCTTTGCTGGTGACGCTGTTGGGGATTTATTAAAAATTGAAGGCATACTGAACCAGCATGGCTTACCACAGCATCTTGCAGCGGCATGCTATTCCATCCGGTTTGCGTTTAGTTGGACCATCATTTATCTTTCAACAGGACAATGACCCCAAAGAGACCTCCAGGCTGTGTAAGGGCCATCTGACCAAGAAGGAGAGTAATTGGGTGCTACGCCAGATGACCTGGCCTCCACAGTAACCAGACCTGATCCCAATCGAGATGGTTTGGGTGAACTGGACCGCAGAGTGAAGGCATAAGGGCAAACAAGTGCAAAAGCATCTCTGGGAACTCCAAGATTGTTGGAAGACCATTTCCAGTGACTACCTCTTGAAGCTCATCAAGAGAATGCCAAGAGTGTGCAAAGCAGTCATCAAAGCAAAAAGGTGGCTGCTTTGAAGAACCTAGAATTTAAGACAATTTCAGATGTTTCACAGTCTTTTTATTAAGTATTTAATTCCACATGTGCTAATTCATAGTTTTGATGCCTTCAGTGTGAATGTACAATATATATATATATATATATATATATATATATATATATATATATATATATATATATATAAAATCTATCTATCTATCTATCTATATATATATCTATATCTATATCCATCCATCCAGAGATGTCCGGAGGGATTGTGAAAGGTTAAACTAAGATCAAAACTAAAGGGCTTCATTTGGTGCTTGTGACTCCATCTTGTTGTGTACAAGATAAATTCTGTTACTTAATTAGGTAAAAGTTCATAGTTATTGTGGGGCCACATTGTTCCAGCCTGGACAAGATATGAGACTGAGGGTGTATTGTTCTGCGAGACCTTGACGCATGAGCGGTTATGTTTTTTTCCTATGCCACGTAGACACGGCCATATATGTAGTTTCCGGTTTTTCTGTATTCTTATAGGTCAAGTGTTGCAAGTGTGTTTTTATACTATTGGTTGAAGTATAACTTGCTAAGATTATAAAAAGTGCGACACAAACCGGATTAGGGATTTGCTTTTGATCCTCCCAAACAGAGACATGTCTCTGTCTGGTCATTCTCAGTTGCTGTCAACACCCTGTGGATCAATTTGGAAATCACTGAGTCAACCGGGAAGGGTCACTTCAGATCCTCCCCCAACATAGGCACATCAGTAGGGGTCTCCAAATGCGACATGGAGCCCGCAATTGATTCCAGCCAATTTTGAAATCAAAAAGTCAAATGGTGCTCCCTTCCTTCTGAGCCCTGCATGCTCCCAAACAGTGGCTTTTCCACACATACAGGGTATCGGCATACTCAGGAGAAATTGCACAACAAATTTTGTGGTCCATTTCTTCCCGATACCCTTGTGAAAATGTTTGGGTCGAACGTAAATTTTTTGTGAGAAAAGTCAAGTGTTCATTTTTTCCTTCCACATTGCTTTAGTTCTCGTGAAGCACCTGAAGGGTTAATAAACTTCTTGAATGTGGTTTTGAGCACCTTGAGGAGTGCAGTTTTTACAATAGTGTCACTTTTGGGTATTTTCTGTAATATTGACCCCCCAAACGCACTTCAAGTGCGAGGTGGTCCCTAAAAAATGGTTTTGTCAATTTTGTTGGAAAAATTAAAAATGGCTGGTGAACTTTTAACCCTTATAACGTCCTAACAAAAAAAAAAATTATGTTTCCAAAATTGTGCTGATGTAAAGTAGACATGTGGGAAATGTTATTTAACTATTTTGTGTGACACGACTCCTTGATTTAAGGGCACAAAAATCATCATTTTAAAAATTGCAAAATTTTAGCTAACTTTCTATTTTTTTCAAAAATAAACGCAAGTCATATCGAATAAATTTTACTAACATGAAGTACAATAGGTCACCAAAAAATAATCTTAGAATCCGTGGGATCCATTCACTCGTTCCACAGCTATAACCTCAAAGTGACAGAGGTCAGAATTGTAAAAATTGTCCTGGTTACTAAAGGCCCCTTTCACACATCAGTTTTTTGCCGTCAGTCACAATCTGTTAGCTCGACGGAAACGTCGCAGATTGTGGAAAACTGATGCGACGGATTAGTTTTTTCGACGGATCCGACTAGAGGATGAGGCTAATTGGATCCAAAATAAATCGGAGCATGCTGAGTTAAAAAAACAAAACGGAATCTGTAGCCGGATCTGCCACTGTCCATTTTTTCGACGTACACAAAAAATCGTGCCCATTGTCTCCGCCTGCCGGACAAACAATTTTCGACGGATCTGGCGAACAACGGATGAAACGTGAGGCCATCCGTTGTTAATAATAGTAATCTTTATTTATATAGCGGCAACATATTCCACAGCGCTTTACAGTTTAACAAACACAACAGTCATAAGTAACAACGTTAACAATACAATAATTAAAGCGAAATAAGACGACTAATACAAGTCTGAGAATAAAACGATCCGGCGGCATCAGTCGCCGGATTTGTTTTTTCCAAAATTCGACAGATTGCGACTGAGAGCAAAAAACTGATGTGTGAAAGGGATCTAAGGGGTTAAACTACATGCAGAAGACCGTATTTCTGGTCAGGGTGAGGTCCATGTGCACAACGGACAAATAAAATCATAGTATGCACATGTCTTGTCCGTTTCGCATCATTAATGTGGTGTAAACAGGAGATTTGCTGCCAAGAACAATATTATATGTGCACAAAACGATTGTGTTAACAATCGTTCTGTGCGCATGGAAGTGTGATTTGCCTGTCTAAACAGACTATTAAACGCCCACCCATCTCAGCCTGCATGTAGCCACACAATGTACGACTAGTCTAAACGATCATTAGTGCTTGGAAGATTCTTAAATGTAATTGAATTTAACTAGCATGTATTAAGTGAATCTGTTCATTCACTCACATCAACATTCATATTCTGATATTCAGGAGGCATTGGTGTTTGGGCAACTTCTTCATCAAGTTGGTTCCAGGTCCTAGACATATCAAGGGCAGAACGCATGCATAGTGGACATCTGTATCCCCTGTAATGAAAGGGGGTGAAGCTTTATTAGTTTTACAGCCAAAAATATTTTTGATAGAAAAATATTACACGGTTCTCTTCATTTTTATAAATGGCATAATTTCCTTTTGCAAAAATTCTTATCTAATAGTATGTGAGGGGAACATAAAAACACTAATCTTCTATACTAGCAGCATTATAAAAAATAATCCTACAAAAACTGCTCATAACCAGATATGGGTGAACCTGGACAGAAATGTTTGGCGCTTGTACCGGACAATCATTGTTCGGGCCTGAACGCTGAACACAGACTTTCTGCTGAAATCTGATGCAGTGTTCAGGGGAAGTCCGTGGTGGCAAGGAGAGACAGAGATAAATAGAGATAAAGAGAGACAGAGACACAAAAAGAGAGACAAAAAGAGACAAAAAAATAAAAAGAGACAAAAAAAGAGAAAGACAAAAAGAGAGAAAGATAAAAAAAGAGACAAAAAGAGAGACAGACAAACAAAGAGACAAACAGAGAAAAGCAAATGAATCGATTATTCAGTGGGGATAGTGTGGAGGTTTGGGTACTGTTCTGGTAACAGAGTCAAACTTTTTTTAAAAGTTTGGATCAGGTACCAGAACCCGAACTTCAAGCAGTCCGCCTATCCCTACTCATAACCGTTAGATTCCTCTTCGTAGATCCGGATTTCTGCAGCACACTAGTATACCTAGCGACCATCCATTGTCAGAGATGGATCAGTCATGATGGATTTTCCAGCCAATCGTCTCCTGCATTAGAGAGGTCATTTAGCTCCTTCTCCTCCCTCCATAGTCATAGCATGCCTGTTTAGTGTATTATTTGGGGCGATGTAATGTGTATAGCTGTTTTCACCCCACCTTTGCAATGGCCACCTTCAGCACACAACAGCACTGCATATAAAGGAGAATTATTATAATGCAGAACATAAAGCAATGCAAATGTAGGACATTGCTGTGAATGATTGCACTCAGTGACATACGGTATGTCGATTAGAAAGAGTGCACATTACTATGCATAAAGGATCTGAAAACAGTACTCCTAATGCAGCATCCTGATGTGTTCTGTTCTTAAGAAATTCAATTCTGCAGACCAGTCAAGCCAAACGAAGGTCAGTCCCATATGAAAAGCAAGGTCAACAGAAATTAGTATCAAATCAGATTAGAAAAACGGTTTCATCGCTTTGGTATGCAGAAAAGGCCAGATTTAAAACCCAGACGTAAATGGCAGGCAGATACTGTTCAGCGTACAATGCTATGATTCAGTTTCAGACATTCTGCCAGGATGCACAAATGGCATTTAAGGCAATGAGCGCTGTAATATACTTACTGTTTTAGCATGTCTTCATAACATGTACTGGAGGGACACAACAAAACAATAGCAAATTAGATTCTGCAGGACCTAATCATAATCACCCAAATGCACAGAATCCAGGAAGATTACATTAGGATAAACCTACTTCTGGAATGAGATACACATAACAAAAAGTCAAAACAATCGCTTTTCCCTTTCTTTCAACCACAAGTGCAAATCAGGTTTATTAGGAAAAATGTACAACAGTTCTGCTGTTTGCAAGAAACCAAACAAGAACAATTTGCAATAATTCAACACAAATAATACAACAGGGTTTTTTTTTTAATCAAAATTTAACACAAATGCCACTTTTACTGACCAGAGTAATTATTCAACCCCTTCCTAAGTGTTTTTAACACTTAAGAGAACTTTTGGCTTTCATGACCAGCTGCAAACATGATGCCTAGTCAAGCACCAGTTTCTGGCAGCATTCCTGAGGAATATTAGCCCATTCCTCATGGGTATTTGACCTCCAGTTCACTAAAATTCTTGTGTTTGTGTACTTCAACCCCCTTCTTCATATCCTAATGATTTTCTATGGGTTTCCAGTAAAGAGAAGGCCACACCAAAATCTTCCAGGAATTCTTCTGAAACTAAGATTTGGTGGACTGAGGTATGTTTGGGATAATTGTCTTGTTGGAAGGTCCAATGATGCTCAAGCTTCAGCTTCCTCACAAAAGACATTGTTTTTTTCTGGGATTTCCTGATACTTGATTGAATTCATCTTGCCCCCACATGCTGCAAGCTTTCAGTGCCAGTGGAAGAAAAAAAGCCTACAGCATCACGGAGCCACCACCATATTTCACTATAGGCAGGGTGCCCTTCTCAGTGTATGCTTCAGTCTTCTTCCTCCAGACATACTGCTGATCCATGGACCTAAAAAGTGCCAGCTTTCTTTTACTGGTTCACAAAACAGAATCAGGAAACATCTGTGGCTCATATAGACATGATTTTGAGCATACAGTCATGGCCAAAAGTATTGAAACCCCTGCAATTCTGTCAGATAATACTCATTTTCCTAATGAAAATGATTGCAAACACAAATTATTTGGTATTATCTTCATTTAATTTGTCTTAAATGAAAAAAAGACAAAAAGAATTGTCCTAAAGCCAAATTGGATATAATTCCACACCAAACATAAAAATGGGGGGTGGACAAAAGTATTGACACTATTCAAAAAATCATGTGATGCTTCTCTAATTTGTGTAATTAACAGCACCTGTAACTTACCTGTGGCACCTAACAGGTGTTGGCAATAACTAAATCACACTTGCAGCCAGTTGACATGACTCAACCTCTGTCCTGTGTCTTTGTGTGTACCACATTGAGCATGGAGAAAAGAAAGAAGACCAAAGAACTGTATGAGGACTTGAGAAACCAAATTGTGAGGAAGCATGAGCAATCTCAAGGCTACAAGTCCATCTCCAAAGACCTGAATGTTCCTGTGTCTACCGTGCGCAGTGTCATCAAGAAGTTTAAAGCCCATGGCACTGTGGCTATCCTCCCTAGATGTGGACGGAAAAGAAAAATTGACAAGAGATTTCAACGCAAGATTGTGCGGATGTTGGATAAAGAACCTCGACTAACATCCAAACAAGTTCAAGCTGCCCTACAGTCCGAGGGTACAACAGTGTCAACCCGTATTATCCGTCGGCGTCTGAATGAAAAGGGACTGTATGGTAGGAGACCCAGGAATACCCCACTTCTTACCCCGAGACATAAAAAGCCAGGCTGGAGTTTGCCAAAACTTACCTAAAAAAGCCTAAAACGTTTTGGAAGAATGTTCTCTGGTCAGATGAGACAAAAGTAGAGCTTTTTGGGCAAAGGCATCAACATAGAGTTTACAGGAGAAAAAAAAGAGGCATTCAAAGAAAAGAACACGGTCCCTACAGTCAAACATGCCGGAGGTTCCCTGATGTTTTGGGGTTGCTTTGCTGCCTCTGGCACTGGACTGCTTGACCGTGTGCATGGCATTATGAAGTCTGAAGACTACCAACAAATTTTGCAGCCTAATGTAAGGCCCAGTGTGAGAATGCTGGGTCTCCCTCAGAGGTCATGGGTCTTCCAGCAGGACAATAACCCAAAACACACTTCAACAAGCACTAGAAAATGGTTAGAGAGAAAGCACTGGAGACTTCTAAGGTGGACAGCAATGAGTCCAGACCTGAATCCCATAGAACACCTGTGGAGAGATCTAAAAATGGCAGTTTGGAGAAGGCACCCTTCAAATATCAGGGACCTGGAGCAGTTTGCCAAAGAAGAATGGTCTAAAATTGCAGCAGAGCATTGCAAGAAACTCATTGATGGTTACCAGAAGCGGTTTTGGCTAAAGGTTGTGCAACCAAGTATTAGGCTGAGGGTGCCAATACTTTTGTCTGGCCCATTTTTAGAGTTTTGTGTGAAATGATCAATGTTTTGCTTTTTGCTTCATTCTCTTTTGTGTTTTTTCATTTAAAACAAATTAAATGAAGATAATACCAAAGAATTTGTGTTTGCAATCATTTTCAGAAAGAAACTGAGTATTATCTGACAGAATTGCAGGGGTGTCAATACTTTTGACCATGACTGTATTGCAACTGATCTCTGGGTAAGTAAAACGGAGTTTGGGCAAGGAGACCTTTAGTGTTTAGTATGCTCCTAAATGCTGTACGTTTTCTTTAGTCTTTCAAGGGTTTTTTTTTTGCCCACCTGCCTCCCTAGTAATCTAGTGACAGCCGGTGATATCTTAAATGTTCGGGTTGTATAGCCAGTGTTCCTTTTAACTTGAGAACTACATTTCCAACTGTATCTCTAGGAATAAATGCTGAAGGGGCTCTACTAAGTATTAAAGATTCTTGTCATGAAGGAGATAAATAATTATGAGACTCAGCAGTTCTTAAAAGTGGCAATTTGTGCTGAATTTGTAGTGACCACGTGTTACATTAGTTGAGTTGAGCTATTTAAATTGTTCTTTTTTCATTTGTTTACTACAAATCAACAAAAAGTTTGTAAATTTTACCAATAAACATAATTTGCAATGGGAGTTGAATAATTGTAATTGCAACTGTATACATCTCATTTATGCACTTCATACACATATAAATGTGACAATTGCAAAGGAATTGTATAAGCATGTATATGAGATAGTTCGGGAAATTAGGCTGCCGTCACACTAGCAGTATTTGGTCAGTATTTTACATCAGTATTTGTAGCCAAAACCAGGAGTGGAACAATTAGAGGAAAAGTATAATAGAAACATATGCACCACTTCTGTATTTATCACCCACTCCTGGTTTTGGCTGAGAAATACTGATGTAAAATACTGATCAAATACTGATAGTGTGATGGCAACCTTAGATTGTTATCTCTACTAAGGAATATATTGGTGCTAAAAATAATAAGATAATAAAAGAAACCACAACAATATTATCTATGGGTTGTGTTTGCATTGCTGCTCAGCCTATTTAACCTTTCTGCACACAGCACTGTAATAAGGTACCATTAGGGTTAAGTTCCTACACAATGCTGTACTATTACGCTATAGACATCACGGGCGAGGGTAAGCGTAATTAGCAGTGACTAGAGAATATTCACTCTGGAGAGGATTGAAAAAGCAGTAACAAATGAACAGACTGTCTATTTTTAATGCATCATCCCTTGATTTCTATGATAAATATTGATGCACTCTGGCAATTGTTCAATCCCATAGAAACAATGACTTGACAGCTGATATGTCAAACTCAAATAGCCTGAATCATGTACATTCTCACCTGTGCAAGAGATGCCCGCAAGGGAGAACACGAGCGCCAACTCTGGAGGTATGTATATCCTGTAGAGAAAGGCATCACACAGAGGGTAATATTTTATGTGCAGCACTCACAGATACAAGACAGTCTACTCTGGCACATTCTGATGCTACGTGTACTCCACAACAGAGTCCAGGCATGTAAGAATATATCATCCGTTGCATTTTCAATATTCCATAATTTATTGCAAAATAAATAGTATGGAGGCTTGTTCAGATGTCACAGCATTGATGCTGCACGGAAAACCTTGGCAATTTACAGTATAAGCCACGTAGATGTGGTCTTTAAACACCATTCACAGATAATGGAAAAAGATCAGCATGAACGTTAGGGCATGAAATGGCTTTTAAAATGTGCAGAATGGACATTATATTGAGGAAATATGTTTTACAGGCTTTGCCACTCATCTGGATTGTCAGGTTAAGTTTCTTAAGGAAAATCAATCACTAGGTTTTTCCTAACCAACCCACCATACCTTTAATTGGCAGCTTAAGGCTAGTTTCACACTAGCTTTTGAGTAGCTGCGGACTTCCTCTGTGAAGCCCCGCCCTCGGCCACACCTCCACCGCTAGCTCTGCCTACTTCTGCATGCAGCCTGTGTACCTATCTTTAACATTAGGTACACAGGTTGTGCGGCTGTATGCGGATGCTTCCGCATGCGTCGTTTTGTCGATGCGGAGAAAAAAAGAAATTGCAACCAGCTGCATCCTACGCTGGTCGCCGTATCGTCAAAATGACGCATGCAGAAGCATCCGCATACAGCTGCACGACCTGCGTACCTAATGTTAAAGATAGGTACGCAGGCCGCATGCACAAGTAGGCAGAGCTAGCGGCGGAGGTGCGGCCGAGGGCAGGGCTTCACAGAGGAAGTAAGCAGCCCTCCGCAGCTCCTCAAAACGCTAATGTGATACCAACCTTACATATACACTGTACATAGGTCAAGGTTATACAGATCTCATGAATATTCCAGGCTACATAGCAGCAAGTTTACTAGGCCTCTACTGCTAATCTCCTGATTTTATCAAAAGTACAGCAAGCAGTCCAGTAAAGGTACCGTTACACTAAACGACTTACCAACGATCACGACCAGCGATACGACCTGGCCGTGATCGTTGGTAAGTCGTTGTGTGGTCGCTGGGGAGCTGTCACACAGACAGCTCTCTCCAGCGACCAACGATCCAGGGAAAGACTTCGGCATCGTTGAAACTGTCTTCAGCGATGCCGAAGTCCCCGGGTAACCATCGGGTTACTAAGTGCAGGGCCACTTACCATAGTCCCAAATAAAGACAGACAGACAGACGGAAGTACCCCTTAGACAATTATGTATATGGACTAGAAGGTGGCACGATTCTCGGGTATTCTAGAATATGCATGTCCACATAGTATATTGCCCAACCCACGTAGTACATTGCCCAGCCACGTAGTATATTGCCCAGCCACGTAGTATATTGCCCAGCCACGTAGTATATTGCCCAGCCACGTAGTATATTGCCCAGCCACGTAGTATATTGCCCAGCCACGTAGTATATTGCCCAGCCACGTAGTATATTGGCCAGTTACGTAGTATATTGCCCAGTCACGTAGTATATTGCGCAGCCAAGTAGTATATTGCCCAGTTACGTATTATATTTCCCAGCCACGTAGTATATTGCCCAGTTACGTAGTATGCAGTGACGCTGCTACCATGAGGCGATTTGAGCTCTTTGGCTCAGGCGGCAGAAGAGAGGGGGCGGCAGATTCTGTAGTATTATACTTACCTACTCCCGGCGTGGTCCCTGCTTCTTCCAGCGCTGCAGATTCTTCCTGCACTGAGAGGTCACATGGTACCGCTCATTACAGAAATGAATATGCGGCTCCACCTCCCATAGGGGTGAAGCCGCATATTAATTTCTGTAATGAGCTGTAACTGTGACCGCTCAATACAGGAAGAAGATGCAGCAGTGGAAGAAGGAGGGACGCAGCGCCAGCAGTAGGTGAGTATACGGGGAGGGGGAGCGCTGCGCGATATTTACCTTTCCTCGCTCCAGTGTGGCTCCGTCTTCAGCGTCCTCTGGCAGTGACGCTCAGGTCAGAGGGCGCGGTGACGTAGTCAGTGCGCGCCCTCTGCTGAAAGTCAGTGCTGAAGACGGAGCCGCACGAGGAGCAGGTAAATATTTCCAGTGTCGGGGTCCTGAGCGAAGAGAGGTAAGTATGTGATTTATTTTTTAGCGCAGCAAAAGCAAATGGGGCAAGTGACTATACAGAGCATCTTATGGGGCCATAACACTTGTGCAGCATTATATGGGGCAAGTGACTATACGGAGCATCTTATGGGGTCATAACACTTGTGCAGCACTATAAGGGGCAAGTGGCTGTGCGAAGCATCTTATGGGGCCATAACACTTGTGCAGCACTATAAGGGGCAAGTGGCTGTGCGGAGCATCTTATGGGGCCATAACACTTTTGCAGCACTATAAGGGGCAAGTGGCTGTGCGGAGCATCTTATGGGGCCATAACACTTGTGCAGCACTATAAGGGGCAAGTGGCTGTGCGGAGCATCTTATGGGGCCATAACACTTTTGCAGCACTATAAGGGGCAAGTGGCTGTGCGGAGCATCTTATGGGGCCATAACACTTGTGCAGCACTATAAGGGGCAAGTGACTGTATGGAGCATCTTATGGGGCCATAACACTTGTGCAGCACTATATTGGGCAAATATCTCTATGGAGCATCTTAAGGGGCCCTTATTACCCTTTATGCAGGATTATATGGGGCATAGTTTAATATGGAGCATCAAATGGGGCCCATCAAACTTTATGAAGCATTATATGAGGCTCCTGATTCAATATGGATATTCAAAAACACTTAACCTACTGATGTCTCAATTAATTTTACTTTTATTGGTATCTATTTTTACTTTTGGGGGGTCGGCTTATACTACTCGGGTCGGCTTATACTACTCGGGTCGGCTTATACTCGAGTATATACGGTAACTGGATTTGCGCTGCTAGGTTTTTTTTTTTTTTATATAACTCCGGGGTCAAGTGCCTGCCCCCCTCCTCCCTCCCTCCTTCCCATCCCCCCTCCAGCAGGGACTGTGTGTGTGTATGGAGGGGGGGGGGGGGGGGTCGTGCCATTTTTCCTTTCGCCTCAGGCAGCAGAGAGGCTAGGTTCACCCCTGGATGCAAGTTCTTTACAAAACAAATTGACTGCACTCCAGACCAACAATAACCTAGAAAAGCAGTTGCAAGAAGCAACATCAACACCACCTACCTTCACACGCCGCAACAAAGAGACACAATTCCAGTCATCACATTAGGGTCGAGTTAATTGTTTATCAAATATAAAAGAGCAATTTTCAAGTTGATAATTTTATATAATGATATAAAACTCCAAATGGCCCTTGTCGGGGAAAAAAGGTTCCCCATCCCCGCTGTAGGACCTGGAAGGCAGTTATCCAAAGTGCAGATAGACAAACGAACATCTAAGGTATAAAGTGGCATATGTAAAGTTTTCTTTTAAAAGGAATGCACCATCAGAAAATTATCTGCTGATTAAGTCGGCTTTTTGGGTTGCATGTGTTTTTCTTTTAAAATGTTGGCAATTTTCTTCTCATATCATGATCTGTATTAAAAAAATATAATTTTGCAATTTTCATCACAGAAGACTTTTCCGAAGTCTGAATATCATCGCAGGTAAGATTAAAATAACAGGTAACACATCTATGGACAGCTGATAACACATGAGCCACCATCACAGTAGGTGAGGTCACAGTTTCCTCTCACTTCACAATTACATTGCCAATTAGATGCTTCAACAACAAAGATAGGGTCTGAGTCCTTTTATTTTTGCTGATGTACAGTATATGTGGATTTTCTGAAACAGGAGGCATGAGACTAAAATTTCCTCAGTGGCCACTGTGAAATTTGCAAGATTTCAATTTTTAATAAAGTGATATTGAAATAAAGAATAGAAATTTTATTTTTAAAATATAAGTAACTAGAAAACCTGATTTTAAAAAGAGCTAAATTGCTGATGACACATTCTTTTTAAGCAATCTGCAGTTTGCACAATGCAATCCTTGCATCCTATATCACCAGTTATTAGTCCCATGTCACTAAACCTAAATAGTGTATTTGTTCTACAAAAAGTTTGCAAGATAATTAAACAATGAGTGAGATTTTATAGCTCCGTAATGATTTCAGCGAAAACAAGGGAGTTTTCTAGCAGAATTAACTATAGCAATTGTTACCATCCACCTCTCGTGTCTCCCCTTTTCCTCATAGTTTGTAAGCTTACGAGCAGGGCCCTCACTCCTCCTGGTATCTGTTTTGAACTGTATTTCTGTTATGCTGTAATGTCTATTGTATGTACAAGTCCCCTCTATAATTTGTAAAGCGCTGCGGAATATGTTGGCGCTATATAAATAAAAATTATTATTATTATTATTATTATATTATTCCTTCGATTTCCTGTATGTATTAACACCCTCTTTGATCTCACAATCTGTCAAACAACTAACAAACTTATACAGATCTTCTGATGCAGTCTGACAGTACTATAGTATATGTCTCAAGATGCTGTATACAGCTGCTAACTGGCGGAGAAGATCATGTCATATACTATGTATCCTACCCCCCAGGAAGTTGTTGAGAGGGGTTCCTTGACCGTACTCACTTCCACATCTGGTGGTGAGTATCGCCAATGCTGCTGCTAGAGCATGTGCACAATCAGCACGTATTGCACAACTGTCCTTTCAATTACAAGGGGTCACCCGTTTTGATGTGGTGATGCATCAAAATCAGTGCTCCTCCACTTCCTGGTACACCACTGCCCTGGATAAAGCAAGGGAGGCAAAACTCTTGCTTGGGTCAGAATAGAGGTGTGCAGCATGGAAACGTGTGTGTTATATGATATTACAAACTATTTTTACCCTTGTCAGTGTAGTAACAGCCTTTGTGTATATTACTAAACATATATATGTACTTTACTATGTGATAGTTGGGAAGAGAGAGTAATAAAGCGGTTGACATTGGAAGAGCTCCAGTTATCAAACTACAAGGATCAGCAAGCTGATTGATTACAGCATGCAATTTACTGCTTTCTGTATTTAAGTAGCAAAACAAAGTTTTAAAGATGCACTATTACAGCACTTTTTTTTTTTGCTTTAACCCCTTAGTGACAGGGCCATTGTTTTTTTATCTGACCAGTGTCACTTTATGGCTATGTGCACACGTTGAGGAATGGGGTGCATTATTTTCTGCACAAAATCCGCATCTCCTGGCAGAAACCGCAGGTGCAGATTTGCCGTGGTTTTTGCCACTGCAGATTTCTATAATGGAAGGGTGCAGAAACGCTGCAGATCCGCGCACAAGGAGTGACATGCACAACTTTTAAATCCGCAGCGTTTCCGCACGGATTTTGTCCGCACCATCTGCACAGCTTTTTTTTCCCATTGATTTACATTGTACTGCAAATCACAGTGCGGATCTGCAGCGGATCCGCACTAAATCCGGATCGTGTGCACACAGCCTATGTGGTAATAACTCTGGTATGCTTCAACAAATCTCTCAGAATCAGTGGGATCCATTGAAGCGTTCCAGAGTTATGATATCATAAATTGATACTGTTCAGAATTGTAAAAATTTGCCTGGTCAGGAAGGTGAAAACAGGCTTGGGTCGAAGGGGTTAATGGAGAAGCAGTGACTACTAGTGATGCAAACAGGCTTTAGAGAGGAATATATACACCAATAAGACTATTTATTGAAGAGCGAGCACATATCTCCAGGGCATCCAGCTCACATAGCATACCCACTCATTCATTCACTTATAAATCCAGACAGTAAAGTAACTGTTATAAACAGGATAATACTTATGTCTACATACAGTGGAGCAGGAATTAGCATTGGTTTATGATGTAAACTCAAGAGCCTCATACTTATTGGATCCATTTGCCTTTCCAGACGATTTCTAATACACTGGCTTATCTTTGCGTCTCTCAATTGTGTGCCCCAAAGCAGTGCTAGAAAAAGACGTAAAAATGTGCAATAGCAATTCCCAAAAAATACTCATTGAGAAACAGATAAAACCGTGCTGGGTTTACTATAGTGTACTACATTACTAACTTTACCATTACTCACCTCTAAACATATAGGGCAGTCTTGCCTTGACACATTTTCTATGCACTAAGGCAAAAGAGAAAAAGAAATTAAACAAAATATTGTAAGTAACACAATATGACTATACGCTGGGAGTCAGTGCAGGTATAAAACAGACCGGGCTACCACTTTGTATTAATCACAATGCAGTCAGCAGGAATGAAAGGAACACTTTTCATGGAAATAAATGAGAAGCAGGTAAAATACACACAATTATCTCTAAGATTTTATACAGGATTCACCAAACTGAAAAAAAAAAAAAAAAAAAAAAGAGGTCCACGTCCTTTAGATCATTTTCACTAGGCGCACATGCCAGGCCTAATAGGTGGGCAATGCTTATCTAGAGCACTTTGCTTGCCTGGAAAGCATAACTCGCAGCAAATTTCTCTAAAACAGACACCAAAAAGAATGACAACTAATGTAACTTAGCAGGGTGGTGAGGGACATAAATTGGTTACTTGCTGTAACTAGTAAAGAACAGGGGGCTATAGTGAAGCTTTCCTGTATAATTTCCTACATACTCAACTCAGTATAGGAATACCAAATTATTAGTGAATTTTTAAGAAAAAAAGTATATAAATATGTTGGTTTTGCTCAGCTGCTGGATAGCGCCCCCCTGTGTGCTGGCACTCTTTAATGTAACATAGTAACATAGTTTTTAAGGATGAAGGAAGACTAAGTCCATCTAGTTCAACCCATAGCCTCACCTAAAATGCCCTAACATGTTGATCCAGAGGAAGGCAAAAAAAAAAACAATGTGGCAAAGAGTAAGGGTATGTGCACACGATGCGGATTTTGGTGCGGATCCGCAGCAGTTTCCCATGAGTTTACAGTTCAATGTAAACCTGTGGGAAACCAAAAACGCTGTGCACATGCTGCGGAAAAAAAACGCGCGGAAATGCAGCGGTTTACATTCCGCAGCATGTCACTTATTTCTGCGGATAAGCGGTTTTACAACTGCCCCTTTGGAAAACCGCAGTTGTAAAACCGCAGAAAAACCGCGGTAAATCCGTAATAAATCTGCAGCAAAAACGCAGTGGCCAAGAATACGTGTGCACATAGCCTAAGGCTTCTTTCACACTTCCGTCGGCTGGCGGCCGTCAGAATGCGTCATTGCGACGTATTGACAGATGTAAAAAAAATAGTGGAAAACTGATGTAACGCATCCAGTTTTTTTTTACGGAAGCGTTAGATGTGTTGAATTAGGCACTGCCTGAATTTGGGTCCTCCCTCCTTATGTACTCGTGTGCCTTGTTATCTGCTCATGTTTAATGTATTTGTCTATATTTGCCCCGTATTCACATGTAAAGCGCCATGGAATAAATGGCGCTATAAAAATGTATAATAATAATAATAATAATAATAATTTGAATGGAGGGAGAGGGAGAGAGAGAGAGAAAGAAAACATTCCCCTGACTAGACAATCCTTCCAGGCATGCTCAGAAGAGAAAAACGGGATATGTCGCTGGATTCCTGCTTTTCACAGCCAGCGACGGATCCATAGGCTTCCATTACAGCCGCCGACGGGCAGCGCCATCGCTGAGCGACTATCCGACGTGCAGAAAAAACGTTCCTCTGAACATTTTCTCCACCCGACGGACAGTTATTTTCCGACGGATCCAGTGCACGAAGGATGAAACGGATGGCCATCCGTCACAATCCATCACTAATACAAGTCTAAGGGAAAAAACAGGATCCTGCGGAAAAATTTGCAGGATCCTGTTTTTTCAAAAAAATCAACGGATTATGACAGGAGCTAAAACACGGAAGTGTGAAAGAGGCCTAAGCTCCACATTGGGGGAAAAAATTTCCTTCCCGACTCCACATACGGCAGACTAGCTCCCTGGATCAACGCCCTACCAAGGAATCTAGTATATATAACCTGTAAATTATACTTTTCAAGAAAGGCATCAAAGTCACTTAAATTTTAGTAATAAATCACTCATTACAACATCATACAGCTAAGAGTTCCATAGTCTCACTTTTCACAGTAAAAAATCCACGTCTGTTATTATGGTTAAAGGCGGGAGATGATTAGGGCATGCACGAGCATTTTGGTAGAGTGTGGGTTGAGGAAAGGACGGATTCTGGAAATATTTTTGAGCTGAAGGTGACAGGAGGTGGCGAGAGCTTGGATGTGCGGTTTGAAGGACAGGGCAGAGTAAAGGGTTACTCCGAGGCAGCGGATTTTGGGGACAGGGGAAAGTGTGATTTTATTTATTTTGATAGATAGATCAGGTAGGGAAGATATGATTTTTTATTTTTATGGCTCTGCATTATAAACTTCTGTGAAGCACTTGGTGGGTCAAAGTGCTCACCACACATCTAGATAAATTCCTTAGGGGTCTACTTTCCAAAATGGTGTCACTTGTGGGGGGTTTCAATGTTTAGGCACATCAGGGGTTCTCCAAATGCAACATGGTGTCCCATCTCAATTCCAGTCAATTTTGCATTGAAAAGTCAAACGGCGCTCCTTCGCTTCCAAGCTCTGCCATGCGCCCAAACAGTAGTTTACTCCCACATATGGGGTATTGGCGTACTCAGGACAAATTGTACAACAACTTTTGGGGTCCATTTTATCCTGTTACCCTTGGTAAAATAAAACAAATTGGAGCGGAAGTAAATTTTTTGTGAAAAAAAGTTAAATGTTCATTTTTATTTAAACATTCCAAAATTCCTATGAAACACCTGAAGGGTTAATAAACTTCTTGAATGTGGTTTTGAGCACCTTGAGGGGTGCAGTTTTTAGAATGGTGTCACACTTGGGTATTTTCTATCATATAGACCTCTCAAAATGACTTCAAATGAGATGTGGTCCCTAAAAAAAAAAATGGTGTTGTAAAAATGAGAAATTGCTGGTCAATTTTTAACCCTTATAACTCCCTAACAAAAAAAAATTTTGTTTCCAAAATTTATGAGGTTATAACTCTGGAACGCTTCAACGGATCCTGGTGATTCTGACATTGTTTTCTCGTGACATATTGTACTTCATGATAGTGGTAAAATTTCTTTGATATTACCTGCGTTTATTTGTGGAAAAAAAACAGAAATTTGGCGAAAATTTTGAAAATTTCGCAATAAGTAACATTTCCCACATGTCTACTTTACATCAGCACAATTTTGGAACCAAAATTTTTTTTTGTTAGGGAGTTATAAGGGTTAAAAGTTGACCAGCAATTTCTCATTTTTACAACACCATTTTATTTTAGGGACCACATCTCATTTGAAGTCATTTTGAGGGGTCTATATGATAGAAAATACCCAAGTGTGACACCATTCTAAAAACTGCACCCCTCAAGGTTCTCAAAACCACATTCAAGAAGTTTATTAACCCTTCAGGTGCTTCACAGGAATTTTTGGAATGTTTAACCCCTTCATGACCCAGCCTATTTTGACCTTAAAGACCTTGCCGTTTTTTGCAATTCTGACCAGTGTCCCTTCATGAGGTAATAACTCAGGAACGCTTCAATGGATCCTAGCGGTTCTGAGATTGTTTTTTCGTGACATATTGGGCTTCATGTTAGTGGTAAATTTAGGTCAATAAATTCTGTGTTTATTTGTGATAAAAACGGAAATTTGGCGAAAATTTTGAAAATTTCGCAATTTTCACATTTTGAATTTTTATTCTGTTAAACCAGAGAGTTATGTGACACAAAATAGTTAATAAATAACATTTCCCACACGTCTACTTTACATCAGCACAATTTTGGAAACAAAATTTTTTTTTGCTAGGAAGTTATAAGGGTTAAAATTTGACCAGCGATTTGTCATTTTTACAACGAAATTTACAAAACCATTTTTTTTAGGGACCACCTCACATTTGAAGTCAGTTTGAGGGGTCTATATGGCTGAAAATACCCAAAAGTGACACCATTCTAAAAACTGCACCCCTCAAGGTGCACAAAACCACATTCAAGAAGTTTATTAACCCTTCAGGTGCTTCACAGCAGCAGAAGCAACATGGAAGGAAAAAATGAACATTTAACTTTTTAGTCACAAAAATGATTTTTCAGCAACAATTTTTTTATTTTCCCAATGGTAAAAGGAGAAACTGAACCACGTACGTTGTTGTCCAATTTGTCCTGAGTACGCTGATACCTCATATGTGGGGGTAAACCACTGTTTGGGCGCACGGCAGGGCTTGGAAGGGAAGGAGCGCCATTTGACTTTTTGAATGAAAAATTGGCTGCACTCTTTAGCGGACACCATGTCACATTTGGAGAGCCCCCGTGTGCCTAAAAATTGGAGCTCCCCCACAAGTGACCCCATTTTGGAAACTAGACGCCCCAAGGAACTTATCTAGATGCATAGTGAGCCCTTTAAACCCCCAGGTGCTTCACAAATTGATCCGTAAAAATGAAAAAGTACTTTTTTTTCACAAAAAAATTCTTTTAGCCTCAATTTTTTCATTTTCACATGGACAACAGGATAAAATGGATCCTAAAATTTGTTTGGCAATTTCTCCTGAGTACACCGATACTTCACATGTGGGGGTAAACCACTGTTTGGGCACATGGTAAGGCTCGGAAGGGAAGGAGCGCCATTTGACTTTTTGAATGAAAAATTATCTCCATCGATAGCGGACACCATGTCGCGTTTGGAGAGACCCTGTGTGCTTAAACATTGGAGCTCCCCCACAAGTGACCCCATTTTGGAAACTGGACCCCCCAAGGAACTTATCTAGATGCCTAGTGAGCACTTTAAACCCTCAGGTGCTTCACAAATTGATCCGTAAAAATGAAAAAGTACTTTTTTTTCACAAAAAATTTATTTTCGCCTCAATTTTTTCATTTTCACATGGGCAATAGGATAAAATGGATCCTAAAATTTGTTGAGCAATTTCTCCCGAGTACGCCGATACCTCATATGTGGAGGTAAACCACTGTTTGGGCACACGGCAGGGCTCGGAAGGGAAGGCGCGCCTTTTAACTTTTTGAATGGAAAATTAGCTCCAATTGTTAGCGGACACCATGTCGCATTTGGAGAGCCCCTGTGTGCCTATGCAATGGAGCTCCCCCACAAGTGACCCCATTTTGGAAACTAGACCCCCCAAGGAACTTATCTAGATGCATACTGAGCACTTTAAACCCCCAGGTGCTTCACAGAAGTTTATAATGCAGAGCCATGAAAATAAAAAATAATTTTTCTTTTCTCAAAAATGATTTTTTAGCCTGGAATTTCCTATTTTGCCAATGGTAATAGGAGAAATTGGACCACAAATGTTGTTGTCCAGTTTGTCCTGAGTATGCAGATACCCCATATGTGGGGGTAAACCACTGTTTGGGCGCACGGCAGGGCTCAGAAGGGAAGGCACGCCATTTGGCTTTTTAAATGGAAAATTATCTCCAATCATTAGCGGACACCATGTCGCGTTTGGAGAGCCCCTGTGTGCCTAAACATTGGAGATCCCCCACAAATTACCCCATTTTGGAAACTAGACCCCGAAAGGAACTTATCTAGATGTGAGGTGAGCACTTTGAACCCCCAAGTGCTTCACAGAAGTTCATAACACAGAGCAGTGAAAATAATAAATACGTTTTCTTTCCTCAAAAATAATTTTTTAGCCCAGAATTTTTTATTTTCCCAAGGGTTACAGGAGAAATTGGACCACAAAAGTTGTTGTCCAGTTTCTCCTGAGTACGCTGATACCCCATGTTTGGGGGTAAACCACTGTTTGAGCACACGTGGGGGCTCAGAAGGGAAGTAGTGACTTTTGAAATGCAGACTTTGATGGAATGGTCTGCGGGCGTCACATTGCGTTTGCAGAGCCCCTGGTGTGCCTAAACAGTAGAAACCCCCCACAAGTGACCCCATTTTGGAAACTAGACCCCCAAAGGAACTTATCTAGATGTGTGGTGAGCACTTTCAACCCCCAAGTGCTTTACAGAAGTTTATAACGCAGAGCCGTGAAAATAATAAATACGTTTTCTTTCCTCAAAAATAATTTTTTAGCCCAGAATTTTTTATTTTCCCAAGGGTTACAGGAGAAATTGGACCGCAAAAGTTGTTGTCCAGTTTCTCCTGAGTACGCTGATGCCCCATGTGTGGGGGTAAACCACTGTTTGGGCACACGTGGGGGCTCAGAAGGGAAGTAGTGACTTTTGAAATGCAGACTTTGATGGAATGGTCTGCGGGCGTCACGTTGCGTTTGCAGAGCCCCTGGTGTGCCTAAACAGTAGAAACCCCCCACAAGTGACCCCATTTTGGAAACTAGACCCCCCCAAGGAACTTATCTAGATATGTGGTGAGCACTTTGAACCCCCAAGTGCTTCACAGACGTTTACAACGCAGAGCCGTGAAAATAAAAAATCATTTTTCTTTCCTCAAAAATGATGTTTTAGCAAGCAATTTTTTATTTTCTCAAGGGTAACAGGAGAAATTGGACCCCAGTAATTGTTGCGCAGTTTGTCCTGAGTATGCTGGTACCCCATATGTGGGGGTAAACCACTGTTTGGGCACACGTCGGGGTTCGGAAGTGAGGGAGCACCATTTGAATTTTTGAATACAAGATTGGCTGGAATCAATGGTGGCGCCATGTTGCGTTTGGAGACCCCCTGAAGTGCCTAAACAGTGGAAACCCCTCAATTCTACCTCCAACACACCCCTAACCCTTATCCCAACTGTAGCCGTAACCCTAATCACAACCCTAACCCCAACACACCCCTAACCACAACCCTAACCCCAACACACCCCTAACCCTAACCACAACCCTAATTCCAACCCAACTCTAAGGCTATGTGCCAACGTTGCGGATTCGTATGAGATTTTTCAGCATCATTTTTGAAAAATCCGCGGGTAAAAGGCACTGCGTTTTACCTGTGGATTTACCGTGGATTTCCAGTGTTTTTTGTGCGGATTTCACCTGTGGATTCCTATTGAGGAACAGGTGTAAAACGCTGCGGAATCCGCACAAAGAATTGGCATGCTGCGGAAAATACAACGCAGCGTTCCCGCGCGGTATTTTCTGCACCATGGGCACAGCGGATTTGGTTTTCCATATGTTTACATGGTACTGTAAACCCGATGGAACACTGCTGCGAATCCGCAGCGGCCAATCCGCACCGTGTGCACATAGCCTAATTCTAAAGGTATGTGCACATGCTGCGGAAAACGCTGCGGATCCGCAGCAGTTTCCCATGAGTGTACAGTTCAATGTGAACCTATGGGAACCAAAAATCGCTGTACACATGCTGCGGAAAAACTGCACGGAAACGCAGCGGTTTACATTCCGCAGCATGTCACTTCTTTCTGCGGATTCCGCAGCGGTTTTAGAACTGCTCCAATAGAAAATCGCAGTTGTAAAACCGCAGTGAAATGCGCAGAAAAACCGCGGTAAATCCACGATAAATCGGCAGCGGTTTAGCACTGTGGATTTTTCAAATCCGCTGCGGAAAAATCCGCATAGGACCAGAATACGTGTGCACATACCGAAACCCTAACCCTAGCCCTAACCCTACCCCTAGCCCTAACCCTACCCCTAACCCTACCCCTACCCCTAACCCTACCCCTAACCCTACCCCTAACCCTAACCCTAGTTCTTACCCCAACCTTAGTGAAAAAAAAAAAAATTCTTTATTTTTTTTATTGTCCCTATCTATGGGGGTGACAAAGGGGGGGGTCATTTACTATTTTTTTTATTTTGATCACTGAGATAGGATATATCTCAGTGATCAAAATTCACTCTGGAACGAATCTGCCGGCCGGCAGATTCGGCGGGCGCACTGCACATGCGCCCGCCATTTTGGAAGATGGCGGCGCCCAGGAAAGAAGACGGACGGACCTCGGGCGGCCAGGTAAGTATAAGGGGGGGGAGATCAGGGCACGGGGGGGGCGTCGGAGCACGGGGGGGTGGATCGGATCATGGGGGGGGGGGTGGATCGGAACACGGGAGGGAGGATTGGAGCACGGGGAAGGATTGGAGCACGGGGTGAGGGATCGCTGTGCGGGGGGGGTGGATCGGAGCACGGGGGGGGGGTCGCTGTGTGCGGGGGGGGATCGGAGTGCGGGGGGGTTTGATTGCAGCACAGGGGGTGTGATTGGTGCACGGGGAAGCGGACAGGAGGACGGGGGAGCGGAGCACAGGACGGAGGGGAGCGGACCACAGATCGGGGGGCTGGGGGGGCGATCGGAGGGGTGGGGTGGGTGCACATAAGTGTTTCCAGCCATGGCCGATGATATTGCAGCATCGGCCATGGCTGGATTGTAATATTTCACCAGTTTTTTAGGTGAAATATTACAAATCGCTCTGATTGGCAGTTTCACTTTCAACAGCCAATCAGAGCGATCGTAGCCACGAGGGGGTGAAGCCACCCCCCCTGGGCTAAACTACCACTCCCCCTGTCCCTGCAGATCGGGTGAAATGGGAGTTAACCCTTTCACCCGGCCTGCAGGGACGCGATCTTTCCATGACGCATATGCTGCGTCATGGGTCGGAATGGCACCGACTTTCATGACGCAGCGTATGCGTCAAAGGTCGGGAAGGGGTTAAATAAAAATTAACATTTAACTTTTTTTCACAACAAATTTACTTCAGCTCCAATTTGTTTTATTTTACCAAGGGTTACAGGAGAAAATGGACCCCAAACGTTGTTGTACAATTTGTCCTGAGAACGCTGATACCCCATATGTGGGGGTTAACCACAGTTTGGGCGCATGGCAGAGCTCGGAAGGGAAGGAGCGCCATTTGACTTTTCAATGCAAAATTGACTGGAATTGAGATGGGACGCCATGTTGCGTTTGGAGAGCCACTGATGTGCCTAAACATTGAAACCCCCCACAAGTGACACCATTTTGGAAAGTAGACCCCCTAAGGAACTTATCTAGAGGTGTGGTGAGCACTTTGACCCACCAAGTGCTTCACAGAAGTTTATAATGCAGAGCCGTAAAAATAAAACAAAATTTTTTTCCCACAAAAATAATTTTTTAGCCCCCAGGTTTGTATTTTTCCGAGGGTAAAAGGAGAAATTGGACCCCAAAAGTTGTTGTGCAATTTGTCCTGAGTGCGTTGATACCCCATATGTGGGGGGGGAACCAGCGTTTGGGCGCATGGGAGGGCTCGGAAGAGAAGGAGCGCCATTTGGAATGCAGACTTAGATGGAATGGTCTGCAGGCGTCACATTGCGTTTGCAGAGCCCCTAATATACCTAAACAGTAGAAACCCCCCACAAGTGACCCCATATTGGAAACTAGACCCCCCCACGGACTTATCTAGATGTGTTGTGAGAACTTTGAGCCCCCAAGTGTTTCACTACAGTTTATAACGCAGAGCCATGAAAATAAAAAATTTCTTTTATTCCCACAAAAATTATATTTTAGCCCCCAGTTTTGTATTTTCCCAAGGGTAACAGGAGAAATTGGACCCCAAAAGTTGTTGTCCAATTTGTCCTGAGTACGCTGATACCCCATATGTTGGGGTAAACCCCTGTTTGGGCACACGGGAGAGCTCGGAAGGGAAGGAGTACTGTTTTACTTTTTCAATGCAGAATTGGATGGAATTGAGATCTGTCGCCATGTCGCGTTTGGAGAGCCCCTGATGTGCCTAAACAGTGGAAACCCCCCCAATTATAACTGAAACCCTAATCCAAACACACCCCTAACCCTAATCCCAACGGTAACCCTAACCACACCTCTAACCCTGACACACCCCTAACCCTAATCCCAACCCTATTCCCAACCGTAAAGGTAATCCAAACCCTAACCCTAACTTTAGCCCCAACCCTAACTGTAGCCTTAACCCTAGCCCCAACCCTAACCCTAGCTTTAACGGGAGAATGGAAATAAATACATTTTTTTAATTTTTCCCTAACTAAGGGGGTGATGAAGGGGGGTTTGATTTACTTTCATAGCGGGTTTTTTAGCGGATTTTTATGATTGGCAGCCGTCACACACTAAAAGACGGTTTTTATTGCAAAAAATATTTTTTGCGTTACCACATTTTGAGAGCTATAATTTTTCCATATTTTGGTCCACAGAGTCATGTGAGGTCTTGTTTTTTGCAGGACGAGTTGAAGTTTTCATTGGTAACATTTTCGGGCACGTGATATTTTTTGATCGCTTTTTATTCCGATTTTTGTGAGGCAGAATGACCAAAAACCAGCTATTCATGAATTTCTTTTGGGGGAGGTGTTTATACCATTCCGCGTTTGGTAAAATGGATAAAGCAGTTTTATTACGATTACAGCGATACCTCATTTATATAATTTTTTTATGTTTTGGCGCTTTTATACGATAAAAACTATTTTATAGAAAAAATAATTATTTTTGCATCGCTTTATTCTGAGGACTATAACTTTTTTATTTTTTTGCTGATGATGCTGTATGGCGGCTCGTTTTTTGCGGGACAAGATGACGCTTTCAGCGGTACCATGGTTATTTATATTTGTCTTTTCAATCGCGCGTTATTCCACTTCTTGTTCGGTGGTATGATAATAAAGCGTTGTTTTTTGCCTCTTTTCTTACGGTGTTTCCTGAAGGGGTTAAAGGGAACCTGTCACCCCGTTTTTTCAGATTGAGATATAAATACTGTTAAATAGGGCCTGCGCTGTGCGTTACTATAGTGTATGTAGTGTACCCTGATTCCCCACCTATGCTGAGAAATACATTACCAAAGTCGCCGTTTTCGCCTGTCAATCAGGCTGGTCAGGTCAGGTGGGCGTGGTGACATCGCTCTTTTCTTCCCCAGCTTTCCGTTGGTGGCGTAGTGGTGTGCGCATGTCCAAGTTCCGAATTCCCTGCGCGCACGTGAAGAAACAGCGCGCGATCTGTGCTGTTATCCCTTTCATCGGTGGGGGCGGCCATCTTCCTGGGGCCGCGCGTGCGCAGATGGAGTGCTATGCTGCACGGGGCTTCAGGAAAATGGCCGCGGGATGCCGCGCGTGCGCAGAAGAGATCGCGGCGGCCATTTTCCCAAAGCCGAGATGCAGAAAGGGGTTAAAATATCATTCTATTGGAATCAGCCCCTCTCCATCCAAGGTCTCCACAGTGTTTCAAAGGTTTCCCCCCCTTTTCTTTTTTCATAAATATGCTTTTCCATATTAACAATAAGATCAGACTGTCTGTAAAATTCTCGCAGCGTCGGCAGTTCTTCACTTATCCAGTGTCTGTTGTATGTTGCGCGGAAATTAATCGCCAATCTGGCTATTGCCAGTTTGTGACAATTATGCACCCGGATCTCCTCCATATAGCCCAAAATACATACCACAGGGTCCCTTTCAATTTTATAACCAAATATTTTCTCAATTGCTTCCCCCACATCTAACAAATATGAGTTCAGCTTGGACATTGCCATAACATGCATAACATGATCCTGCCCCTTCAGCCTGAAACCTAGGTCTCAATACTATCCCTATACAGCCTATCTGGATTTCTATATACTCTACGGAGCACATATATTTGCAAGAGTCTACCTTATCACTTAATGATAATTGTGGGGTTATACTCCATGATTTCTTCCCATTTATCCTCCTCTATCCTTCCCAACTCTTCCTCCCTTTTCTCTTTTGCTTTAATCGGGTACCTGTTTAAAAAGGTATACAACAAATCTTTGTAAATATCTGAAACCACCCCTTTTATTCCCCCCTTCGCGCAAACATGTGCACACGTTGTGGATCTGGCTGCGGATCTACAGCTGATTTGACGCTGTGGATTCGCAGCAGTTTCCGTGAGTTTACAGTACCATGTAAACCTATGGAAAACCAAATCTGCAGTGCACATGCTGTGGAAAATTCCGCACGGAAATGCTGCGGTTTATTTTCCACAGCATGTCAATTCTTTGTGCAGATTCCACAGCATTTTACACCTGCTCCATAACTGGAATCCGCAGGTGTAAAGACGCAGGTGAAATCTGCACAAAAAAGCAAAGTAAACCCGCAGGTAAGATGCAGGGCGTTTTACCTGTGGATTTTTCAGCATCTGCACGGAAAAATCCACGCACAAATCCGCAACGTGTGCACATACCCTGAATCTCCATATTAACTGTTTTACTCTGTGTTATATAGGCATGCCTCAGCAGTCTATATTGAAACCTACAGACCTCGGGTAACCCATAGTTCTCTTGCAGCATCTCAAATTATGTCAGTCCTTGCACATCTTGTATTTGGGCCATATATTATATCTTTCAATTTTTGAATTCCCCATTTTAATAAACTCCGGTAATACTTTGTTATGCCATATTGGCAGAAGTTCCACTCCCCTAGTCTTCTTAATTGCCTCCCATACCTTTTGCAGTAGTGTCATAGTGGGATAAGCCGTTCCAAACTTCCTAAAACTACCTGCTTCCAAACCCTGAACTAATGGATCCCTTCCCAACAGCTGAACCAGAATCCTTTGAACCAAAACCATACCATTTACTTCCCTCCAATCTGTCATCTGCTAACCCTGCGATGCCAAAAAATAGATCCAACGTTTCGAACGAGCCAGTCCCCCTCTGTCCTTAGGCCTCTACAGTAATTCCAACCTAATTCTTGGCTGTTTTTCCCCCAAAATCAGATTCCTAAATATAGAATTGATGGTGCGAAACCATCTTTGGGGGTATTGTGCAACACGTACAGTAATTGTGGCATGAGAATCATTATAATCAGGTTTATTCTTCCCACCACTGAAAGATGTAATCTACACCACGCCCCTATTTTACCTCTAAAACTACCCAGCAATGGAGATAAATTCAGGTCAATATAACTCGAGAGGGGAAGTGACACCTGGATACCCAAATACTTAAAACGGTCGAACCACTGCCAACTTACTACCCTCCCCCTCCATCAGGAAATCATCATGACTTTCATCCACCACCAGAATATTAGATTTCTCCCAGTTAATTTCAAGGTCTGATACAATCCCAAAAGTCCTAAGAATGTTCATCGCTTCCAGCAAAGACTCCCCGGAGTCCTCCAAAAAAAGTAGCACGTCATCTGCATACAGGGCTATTTTCTCTTCTACTAGGCCATACCTAAATCCCCTGACCGAGGCCGCATTTCTAATTGTCTGCAACAGGGGCTCCACTACCAACGCAAAAAGTAGCGGAGACAGTGGACACCCCTGCCTGGTCCCCCTATAAAGATCAAAACTTCCAGACAACTGTCCATTAACTCTAACCCTAGCAGTCGGGATGTATACAGTAGTCGCACCCATGATATAAAAGTCATCCCAAATCCAAAACCTCTTAATCCCTCCCAATATCAACACCATTTGACACTATCAAACGCTTTAGCACATCCAGCGATACCACAACTCTGCTACCCTCATTATCTGACGGCAGCTGCAAGTTCAGAAAGAGTCTGCACAAATTTATCACTGTAGACTTATTTGGCATAAAACCAGACTGATCAGGATGGACCACATTCGCCCAGTGGTTAGCCATTACCTTGGCCAATATCTTAAAACATCTGCCGTCAGAAACGAAATGGGCACATAGGATTCTGCCAACTCCGGGTCTTTACCTTCCTTCAGAATAACCACAACTACTGCCTCTCTCATGGACTCCAGCAGCACCCTTTCCTTTAACACCTCTTCAAAGACTACCTTTAATTTAGCCACGATACATCCATCAAGTTTTTATATATCTCAACCGGGAGTACATCAGCTCCAGGGGCCCTATTATTTGTCATTAACATGATAGTAATTTTAATCTCTTCTTCTGTTGTAGGTTCTTCCAACCTCCTCCTATCACAGTCCTTAATATTGGGAAGTCCCGCCGCTCCAAGGAATCTTTCTATGTCCCCTGATGAGGCCCTCAGTCCAGATGTATACAATTAAGACTACTGGAGGACAGGAGAAGGAGCACTGATCCAATATCATAGAGATACAATCAAATTATTAAAAATACTTTATTGATCAAATAACAAACTTACATACACTATAAATATAAACAAATGAGAGACATAGCACGGACACCAAATATTGCACAGCAACACTGAATCATGAACAGATATAATGGACCATATGATATCTACACTCTGATTGAAAATAAGCCATAGATCAGGCATAAGAAAACGTCACCCATAAATACTCATCAGAGTATATGTATCCATATATCAGCCAAATATCCACGCTGACACAAGTAGCCTCACTAACAGCCTAATACCCGCAGTGAGCACATATGGCAAACTGTAAACAACAAACAGCCTACCCGCGCCCCATATAGACCAAATAGTCGCATAGGGACATACTTATGAATCAGAACATACCTGTGGACATGATACAGTGATGCACACGCAAAAAAGTCACCTCGACGCGCGTTTCACTGTCAAACACAGCTTCGTCAGGAGGTGCAGTAGCTTAAAATAGATCCCCTCTTATAGTGCTCATTCAATTGCCTTAATTGGCCGCATGCCGATCGGCGCACATCCACCAACAAAAAAATTATGAGGTCATGACGATGCAGCATTTGTCTGTGGTTGGTGGCGTGTGAGCGCGCTTCCACGCATGCGCTGCGTTGCTATGGTGAGACGGCGCTCTCGCAGGGCAGCCTGTAATCCGGGCGCTGGACGGGTCACATGACCTGGTCACGTTTCCGGATGCTGGGCGCCTTGAGTGATGTACTCTCCATGGCGCCGCATCATGGTGGATGTGCGCCGATCGGCATGCGGCCAATTAAGGCAATTGAATGAGCACTATAAGAGGGGATCTATTTTAAGCTACTGCACCTCCTGACGAAGCTGTGTTTGACAGTGAAACGCGCGTCGAGGTGACTTTTTTGCGTGTGCATCACTGTATCATGTCCACAGGTATGTTCTGATTCATAAGTATGTCCCTATGCGACTATTTGGTCTATATGGGGCGCGGGTAGGCTGTTTGTTGTTTACAGTTTGCCATATGTGCTCACTGCGGGTATTAGGCTGTTAGTGAGGCTACTTGTGTCAGCGTGGATATTTGGCTGATATATGGATACATATACTCTGATGAGTATTTATGGGTGACGTTTTCTTATGCCTGATCTATGGCTTATTTTCAATCAGAGTGTAGATATCATATGGTCCATTATATCTGTTCATGATTCAGTGCTGCTGTGCAATATTTGGTGTCCGTGCTATGTCTCTCATTTGTTTATATTTATAGTGTATGTAAGTTTGTTATTTGATCAATAAAGTATTTTTAATAATTTGATTGTATCTCTATGATATTGGATCAGTGCTCCTTCTCCTGTCCTCCAGTAGTCTTACGTTAGTTTGGAAGGGATCCTTAGCAATATAGTGAGGAACCTAATTGGTGTGATCAGATGTATACAATTGTTTATAAAACCTTCTAAACTCCCCCAGAATACCCTCTGTGTCCACCATTTCAGTCCCCTCAACGTCCTTAGTTTATATACATATGATGAGTCCTTCTGTGCTGCCGTCACCACCGAGAGCAAATAACCCACTCTTTCCCCTTCCTCATAGAACTGTATTTTCTGGAATGCTCGTCTTCTCTCCGCTTTCTTGATATATATATCTTATTGACCACTTCCTTGGCTCCCCTAAATCTACTTTGGTATTCCACTGATGGGTTTGTCGCCATGTCCCTTTCTGCCTTTTCTAGTGTCTCTATGACTTCCATATCTTCTAGCCTAGTTTTGGATTTACATTTATAAATCTCCCTAAAAAGAAGGCTCCTCAAAAAAGCTTTCATGGCATTCCAGACTATCCGCTTATCAGAACTATCGTCATTAAACCGCCAGTATTCTTTAACCTCCCTCTTAATAACGTCCATATTAATATGTTCAAGCCATAGCGGGTGCATGCCTCCCCATCCAATCATCCCTCCTGTCCGTCTAATTAACAACTCTATAGGTTTGTGATCTGAAATCACTCTCAGGAGGTATTCTACCCCACAGATCATGTGTGTCATTAGATCATTACCCAATGCCAAATCAATTCTGGAGAGAGACCCATAAGTCGCAGAGTAGCAAACTTCGTTTTGATTCCTCACTCTCCAGAGATCTACCATCCCCAACTCTTTCATATAGTTCCCAAATGATGCCCGTTTTCTAGTGCCCTTGCCTATTCCCTGCTTGTGCTATAATCCTGTAGAATGTAAGCCCACAAGGGCAGGGTCTTCTTCCCTCTGTATCAGTCTGTTATTGTTAGTTTTGTTTACTGTAAGTGATATTTGTATTTTGAATTTAACCCCTTCTCATGTACAGCACCATGGAATTAATGGTGCTATATAAATAAATAATAATAATAATCCCACCCTTCATCTAACACATTATTGAAGTCTCCGATAATTAACAATGGCAATCCTATGCCCCGTTTATAGTATTCAAATATCTCTCGAACCTTTTTCCCCAGAATACGGGGGTGGAATATACACAGCTACAATACACAATGGCTGTCCATAAATCTTGCAAATTATCAAAACATACTGAACATCCCTATCTACATGGCTCTCGATTTCTTCAAAGACTGTGGATGCTCCTATCAATAACGAGACGCACCTAGCATACGAAGAATATGTAGAATGGTATGTCCTCCCAATCCACCTCCTCAGCACTTCCACCTTTTCCCCAAGTAGATTTGTCTCTTGAAGACAAATGACATCCGGACTCCTTTTCTAACATATTCCATAATCGCCGTTCTCTGCGTTCCCTCTGACAGCCCTCTTATATTCCAACTAAGGACTTTAATTTTTGCCCCCCATCATATATAAAACCACACGTTTACAAATTCCTGACCCCTTAAAATAGAATCCGGTTCCTTGTATTTAATAAATCCCACTTTCCAACAATAAACCCTAACCCTCCCTCCCCAATATTTATTAACACAATAAACCATAAGCATTCCGTTGGTATATTTCTCCTCTCTTACGAGAGAGTGGGTAGTCCAATGTCTAGCTAACCTTTCAGCGCTGTCTTTAAACTGATATCTAACTACAACACCTCCCCAACTCCTCCGCATATACCGTATGTTTTGGACTACAAGACGCACTTTTCCCCCCAAAAAAGGGGGGGAAAATGGGGGGTGCGTCTTATAGTTGGGATGCAGGCTTACCGGCAGTGGTTTGGCGGCAGCGGCAGAGGTGCGGGGATGATGAGGTGCAGTGAGCAGTATGGCGTGAGCGGGGCCCCTCCACAGGTGAGGTGACGCAGCGGCCCGGTAAGCAGCAGAGCCGGGCGAATCATGGCTTTATCGGTGGCCATCTTCCTGAGGCTGCGCGTGCGCAGATGGAGTGCTCTGCTTCCCGAGGCTTCAGGAAAATGGCCGCGGGAGGCCGCGCGTGCGCAGATGGAGATCGCGCGTGCGCAGATGGAGATCGCGGTGGCCATTTTCCTGAAGCAGAGATCTAAATCTGCGAACGCGGCTTTAGGAAAATGGCTGCCGCCACCGATAAAGCCATGATTCACCCGGCTCTGCTGCTTACATTGGATACTGGGCCACTGCGTCACCTCACCTTTGAAAGAGATCCTGCTCATACCGCTTATTGCGCCTCATCATCCCCGCACCTCTTCCGCCGCCACAGCACTGCTGCAACCCCCCCATGGACACCAGGCCGTGGCGTCGCCCACCTAAACAGGAAGGGACTCTGCTCAGGTGCACGCCATATCGCCCACCGCAACACCGCACCTCTGCCGACACCATGCCTCCTGTGACCCTGCTCTGCCACCGCCAGCCCTCAGGTAAGATGCTGTAAATTCGGACAATAAGACGGACCCCCATCTTATAAAAAATTCTTTTTTTCTGCAATTTTCACCCCAAATTTTGGGTGCGTCTTATGGTCCAGTGCATCTTATAGTCCAAAAAATACGGTACATAACATCATTATTACAATAAGTCCCTCTGTAGTCTGCATCATCTATTAAAACAGGATCCAGAGGCTTCTATAACTCAACAACATTTCTATTTTCACCATCTTCTTCTCACTTCCCTCATTCCTTATCAGCTATGAGCTTCTTTTTATTTAAGTCCTAGCCACTGCTCCCAGGGCTACAACCCTAAGCTTTGCCAGGTACAGATTAGAGTAGATCAAATTCAGGTCTCTCAGTCTCTTCTTTACCGATCCATAACTCATCCTCTGCTTTTGCACCTCAGCCGAATAATCAGAGTAAATAGAGATCTTTTGGCCATTAATGTACATATCTTCAGCCGCTCTTGCTTTCCTCAATATAATGTCTCTATAATTAAGGATCCTAGCAAGGATAGTACAGGCGAGAGGGGTCTCATAGGAACGCGATGTACTCTTTCCACCGCAAATAACTTAGACAGGATATCAGCACCGATCTTATTGGGTCATTCCATGTCAAGTGGACCAGTGGTCCCCACTCGACCTTCTCCGATTTTGCTGAAAATTTATAAGGATGTACATGTATGTTTGAAAAGAGGTTCTGTAAATTTTTAGGGCCAGATCTCAAATACATTGGGCACTGTTGACCTTTCACTGGAGGTTCCACCAAGCCTGCGGCTTCAGCTAAGAGGATTTTGCAAACTTTGGCACATAGCCATTAGCGTTCTATACCGGCTATGATACTGAAATTTGGCATACTAGCTCAACTTTTGCTGCTAAACACGATAAAATTATTACCGGCTATGACAAAACAATATTTCGGCCGCAATTTTGTGTCAAAGTAGCTTGAAAAACGCGTTGCATAAAATTTATGCCAAACTTTGCCCACATATAACTCAAGACCAAAAACCAATAGTAACTGGTGCTTTGCCCTGTACACCAAACATCTACATGACTTTGCATTGCTGCAATATCAGTCAAAGCATATGTATTTGTGGAAGTATTCACACCCACATATGATGAAAAGCTTAAAAAAAAACAAATTTTACCTATTTTTGAGTCAAATTTCTCAAAAAGAGTACCCCTAAAATATATTAATTCTGATATCATTAGAAAGAGCACATTTTTCTCTACAAGGATCATTGTTTTGTTTTTAGGAGTCTCAGTTTAAGAAATGAAAAATGCCACTGAACATGGTGTTATTTATGCGCGTAATGCATTGATTTTGTGTTTGATTTTCAGATTCTTATCACATGTTAGAGTTGTATTGTTGCTAGCAATGTCTATTATAATCAAAAACCCATAAGCCTATTTATTTATGAAAAGTTATTGACTATTGTTACATTTTAATGCATATATTTATTTTTTAGCGATGGAGAATTAAATTGATGAAGAATCGGCCCAGTGCTCTATCGGCCTTGCGAACAATTCGAAGTGCCACCTTAAGGGTACCGTCACACACTGCCATTTCGATCGCTACGACGGTATGATTCGTGACGTTCCAGCGATATCGTTACGATATCGCTGTGTCTGACACGCAGCAGCGATCAGGGATCCTGCTGAGAATCGTACGTCGTAGCAGATCGTTTAGAACTTTCTTTTGTCGCTGGATCTCCCGCTGGCATCGCTAGATCGGTGTGTGTGACACCGATCTAGCGATGCGATCTAGCGATGAGTTCGCTTGTAACCAGGGTAAACATCGGGTTACTAAGCGCAGGACCGCGCTTCGTAACCCGATGTTTACCCTGGTTACAAGCGTAAAACTAAAAAAAACAAACAAACAGCACATACTTACATTCTGGTGTCCGTCAGGTCCCTTGCCGTCTGCTTCCCTCAGTGACTGCCGGCCGTAAAGTGAAAGCAGAGCACAGCGGTGACGTGCTTTCACTTTCACTTTACGGCTGTCAGTCAGTGAATGCGGGAAGCAGACGGCAAGGGACCTGACGGACACCGGAATGTAAGTATGTGCTGTTTGTTTTTTTTTTACGCTGGTAACCAGGGTAAACATCGGGTTACTAAGCGCGGTCCTGCGCTTAGTAACCCGATGTTTACCCTGGTTACCCGGGTACCTCGGCATCGTTGGTCGCTGGAGAGCTGTCTGTGTGACAGCTCCCCAGCGACCACACTACGATTTACCTACGATCACGGCCAGGTCATATCGCTGGTCGTGATCGTAGGTAAATCGTATAGTGTGACGGTACCCTAAGACATTCACCCATAGCAAGGATGAGTTAAAATTGAAGGTCGAGTGGGGACGATTTTTAAAACTGGTCCACTTGATGTGGAATGACCCTATTATGAAGCCATTCCTCATAATAGGGTCTCACATTATTCCTCCTTGAGCGATTTTCCAGATCATCATTTTTGTTAGCCAGAGCAGCACCTTTCTACAGACACTGAGTGTGAGACTTCTGCATTTTAGAAAGTTGGTCCTCCAGCACTCTTACTCTCTCTACTGTACTGACTCTAGTATCAACTTTATTCATGTCTGCCTTTACATTAGTCACTTCTTTAACACCATTTACTCTTTGTGTGAGGGTTGTTATTGCAGTTTTGCAGGATCTGATCAAATCATACATGTCCCGCAATGTGGGCTCCCCTACTATAGGCTCCTTCACTGTCTCTTGCTCCACACCTTTTTCCCGCCATTCTTCCTCCCCTTCTGTCCCCCCTGTACCTTATCCTCCAAGTCTTCTCCTTGCTCTTTCACTTTCTCTCTGGTCTTTCCCTCTTCTGCCACCTCTTTCTCGGCTCCGTTCACCCAGGCATATTTCTCCAGCCTGGCAGCAACTTCCATCCTCTTTGCATAAGAAGCATTTGCAGCGTCTGCCCTTTCCACCGCCTCCGCGCTCTCAGCGCTATCTTGGGTCCGGCTCGCAGCTCCTGCCTTGGTGTCCTACTGCCACTTCTGCACCATCTCAGCAGCACCGCATGTCGGGACCGACCTCCGATATCCTCCCCCACCAGCACAAAGCGTTACCGGTAGTGATGAGTGAGTGTACTCGTTGCTCGGGTTTTCCCAAGCACGTGGGTGACCTCCGAGTATTTATGACTGCTCGGGGATTTAGTTTTCATCACGGCAGCTGAATTTTTTACAGCTACTAGCCAGGCAGAGTACATGTGGGGGTTACCTGGTTGCTAGGGAATCCCCACATGTATTCAAGCAGGCTAGTAGCTGTAAATCATTCAGCTGCCGCAATGAAAACTAAATCACCGAGCAGTCAAATACTCGGAGGTTACCCGGGAAAACCCGAGCAACAAGTACACTTGCTCATCACTAGTTACCGGCTTTCAGGAGGGACTTAAAGCAGGATTAATGGAGGGTTACAGCGGAGGAGCTCCAGAAGCTGTCCGCTCACATCAGGTGCTAGGCCACGCCCCCCTGAAATCATCTTTAAGGACCTTCCACCTACCTCTAACTTTGTCATTTGTGCCAATGTGCACCATTACCGCTGGGTCCTCACCGGCCCCTCCCAGCAATCCGTCAACCCGATCAGCGACTTGTCGGACTCGAGCGCCAAGTAGGCAGCACACTGTTCAATGATCCCTGACTTTGTGACAGATTGCACTGTTCCCCTAATAATTGAGTGCCCCACTACCAGCACCTGTCTGGCCTGCCCTGCTTTCCTATTTCCCTCCTTACTGGAGCAGACACTCCCCCGGCTATCAGAGGACATGCCTTGATGCAGCAGTGCTACCCCTGTACTGACACCCCCCTGAGCTGCCAACTTAGCAAACTTATTAGGGTGTGCCAGATCAGGACTAGCCTTCCTGGCCCTCTTCCCTCTATCCACCTTCTGTCACCCAGCTAGCTGCCTCACTGTCCTGCAGCTCCATACTACCATCCTCCCCCACATCTATCCCATTGAGTGTCTGCTCAGTGAGCAGCGCACTCCTTTCCATATTGTCAATGGCTCTCAGTGTTGCCAGCTGCACATTTAGCTCCAGTACCTGGGCTTCCATATGCACAACATGCTCACATCTCGCACAGCAGTATGCACCCTCGACCGGCTGTTCAAGGATTGCATACATGTGGCAAGATGTACACTGGATGGCATTGTCAATTATGGAGCTCATTTCCTAATGGGGATTGCACCAGAAAGAAAAGTTACGTAAAAAGAAATGTAGAGTACTAATAAAATGCAAACAGCAATTCAGTAATTCCTCCCTTGTAAACTCCCTTAATCTAAAGTCACCGAATCACAAGTCTCGCACTTACTTCCGTTCACAGGCAGCTCATTCACACTCGCTAAGGAAGAAGATTTAAATAAATTTTTTTCGCTTTAGCACCAACTCAACCAACAGCTCAACGCACTTCCAAAGGACTGAACCTCCCAACCAGCTGCCACTTATAAACCCTTAATTATGAACCTCCACCCTTAATTAACCCCTTGTCAATATAGCTACACCTCAGGATTTAAGAGCAATGTACAGTAGTTAACCCATAACCCCTTTCTGCCAGCTGACGGAATAGTACGTCAGCTGGCAGATCCCCTGCTTTGAGGTGGGCTCCGGCGGTGAGCCCACTTCAAAGCCGCGACATATCAGCTGTTTTGTACAGCTGACATGTGCGCACAATGAGCGCAAGCGGAATCGCAATCCGCTCGCGCCCATTAACTAGTTAAATGCCGCCGTCAAGCGCCGACAGCGGCATTTAACTAGCGCTCCCGGCCGCGCGGCCGGATACGCTTGCACCGCTGACCCCCATCACATGATCGGGGGTCAGCGGTGCATTGCCATAACAACCAGAGGTCTCCTTGAGACCTCTATGGTTGTTGATGGCCGTTTGCTTTGATCGCCCCCCGGTGGTCTTTCTGCTACATAGAGGTGATCTGTACTTCACCTCTATGTAGCAGAGCCGATCGTGTAGTGCATGCTTCTAGCCTTCTATGGAGGCTATTGAAGCATGCCAAAATAAATAAAAAAAAGTGTTTAACCCCTTCATGACCATGGGATTTTTCATTTTTCAGTGTTCGTTTTTCACTCCCCTCCTTCCCAGAGCCATAACTTTTTTATTTTTCCGTCAATTTGGCCATGTGAGGGCTTATTTTTTGTGGGACGAGTTGTACTTTTGAACGACATCATTGGTTTTAGCATGTCGTGTACTAGAAAACGGGAAAAAAATTCCAAGTGCGGTGAAATTGCAAAAGAAGTGCAGTCCCACACTTGTTTTTTGTTTGGCTTTTTTGCTGGGTTCACTAAATGCTAAAACTGACCTGATATTATGATTCTCCAGGTCAGTACGAGTTCGTAGACACCTAACATGTCTAGGTTATTTTTTATCTAAGTGGTGAAAAAAAATTCCAAACTTTGCTTAAAAAAAAAAATAAATAAATTGCGCCATTTTCCGATACTCGTAGCGTCTCCATTTTTCGTGATCTGGGGTCGGTTGAGGGCTTATTTTTTGCGTGCCGAGATGACGTTTTTAATGATAGCATTTCGGTGCAGATACGTTCTTTTGATCGCCTGTTATTGCATTTTAATGCAATGTCGCGGCGACCAAAAAAACGTAATTCTGGTGTTTCGAATTTTTTTCCCGCTACGCTGTTTAGCGATCAGGTTAATGCTTTTTTTAATTGATAGATCGGGCGATTCTGAGCGCGGCGATACCAAATATGTGTAGATTTGATTTTTTTTTATTGATTTATTTTGATTGGGGCGAAAGGGGGGTGATTTAAACTTTTATAATTTTTTTATTTTTTTAACATTTTTTTCAACTTTTTTTTTTTTTTACTTTTGCCATGCTTCAATAGCCTCCATGGGAGGCTAGAAGCAGGCACAACGCGATCGCCTCTGCTACATAGCAGCGATCTGCTGATCGCTACTATGTAGCAGAAATGGAGGTGTGCTGTGAGCGCCGACCACAGGGTGGCGCTCACAGCCACCGGCGATCAGTAACCATAGAGGTCTCAAGGACCTCTATGGTTACAATGGAGACGCATCGCCGACCCCCGATCATGTGACCGGGTCGGCGATGACGTCATTTCCGGCCACCCGGCCGGAAGCGGTAGTTAAATGCCGCTGTCTGCGTTTGACAGCGGCATTTAACTAGTTAATAGGTGCGGGCAGATCGCGATTCTGCCCGCGCCTATTACGGGCACATGTCAGCTGTTCAAAACAGCTGACATGTCCCGGCTTTGGTGCGGGCTCACCGCGGAGCCCTGCATCAAAGCAGGGGATCTGACCTTGGACGTACTATCCCGTCCAAGGTCAGATAGGGGTTAAAGATATAAAAAAAAAATCAAAAATATATAAAAGTTCAAATCACCCCCCTTTCGCCCCAATCAAAATAAAACAATAAAAAAAAAAATCAAAAATACACATTTGGTATCGCCACGTTCAGAATCGCCCGATCTATCAATAAAAAAGGATGAACCTGATCGCTAAATGGCGTAGCGAAAAAAAAAATCAAAACAAGCGATCAAAAGAACGTACCTGCACCAAAAGGGTATAATTAAAAACGTCAGCTCGGCACGCAAAAAATAAGCCCTCACCTGACCACAGATCACGAAAATTGGAGACGCTACGGGTATCAGAAAATCGCGCATTTTTTTTTTTTTTTTTTTTTAGCAAACTTTGGAATTTTTTTCACCACTTAGATAAAAAATAACCTAGACATGTTAGGTGTCTATGAACTCATAACTCATAATGACCTGGAGAATCATAATGGCAGGTCAGTTTTAGCATTTGGTGAACCTAGCAAAAAAGCCAAACAAAAAACAAGTGTGATATTGCACTTTTTTTGCAATTTCATCACACTTGGAATTTTTTTCCCGTTTTCTGTTACACGGCATGGTAAAACCAATGATGTCGTTCAAAAGTACAACTCATCCCACAAAAAATAAGGCCTCGCATGGCCATATTGACGGAAAAATAAAAAAGTTATGGCTCTGGGAAGGAGGGGAGCGAAAAACGAAAAAAGCTCCGGGGGGTGAAGGGGTTAAACACACAGTAAAATAAGAGACTTAAAACCTGTTTAAAGAAAAATAGGTTAAGAAAGCCCAATAAAATTAAACAGGTAGAAAAGCACTCAGCAACTCACAACTCATAGCAGTTCACACAGGTATTTGCTGCAGGATTCCCAAATACCTCCTCACCGAATCACAAGTCACACACTTGCTTCCGTTCGCACTTATGCTCCGGTTACACACAGCTCGATGTGATACAGTCTCGCAGATGTGTCCTGTCCCACAAGGAGTGCTACCAAGGTCCATATACTAACAGTATATAGGCAACGCAGGATGGTATTTATCAGTGCTATTTTACACGGTATAGAATAGAAAATCAGTTATGGTCTTGTAAGAAGGGGAAAGAAATGCAAACTAGCTGTATAGGCAAGGGGTTAAAAAAATAAGAAAAGACTTTTACATAAAAACAAGACAGTATATAAAAAAAATTATGAAAATATAGAACATTTTACAAATGTAATTTAATAGGCTATACTGCTCGCAAGTCCCTGGCGTTACCCTTATTTGTGTTGCGTCCAGTTTCATAGAGATCCATAACTCTGCAGCATTACATTGTCACAAGAGCCAAACATATTTATTACAGATTAAAGAGCGAGAAGTAGATATTGATTTCTTACCTTGTGGTTTCCTCTGAAGCTTAAGGGCAGACATAAATTACACTTTGTACAATGTTCAAACAGTTCCTTTGGGCCAATCCTAAAGAAAAAAAATATGTATGTATGTAATGAAATATAAAAACATCCAAAAATATACTGTAGGTCTCAAAGTCAGACAGGAGAATCTCAGCATGCTACAGAAGCACAATGAACATTCCCCGATTAAAAGTTGAGCCAATTAATGATTTGGACCTAAAAAGAAAATTTCTGAAGTCATTGTTTTGCTTTTTTCCCTGCCAATGTGGCTGGTAAACGGACTAGTTTTTTTCGGGGTAAGTTGTATTATTGATTAACTCTATTTTAGGGTACATAAGTTATTGATTACATATTTACTCTGGAGAAATGTTAACTTGCAATGTTCTGTACTTGTTTGGTAAAATAATTTCTCTATTTTATGGGTATATAGCCACACAGACATAGCCATATGTTGAATTATTTTTTGGTACTAATTTTATTTGATCTTTACTGTACAATAAAAAAGCAGACTATTTTAAAGGTTCTTATGACTGTAGGTGGGGATTTTTTTTTATATATTGAACTTTAATTAAAACTTTTTTTTTCCCTCTTCAGGATTGCAGCAGCATCTTTTGATTGCTTTTTAATGCCTTATGTTATGCTTTTAATACCGTATATACTCGAGTATAAGCCGACCCAAATATAAGCTGAGACACCCAATTTTACCACAAAAAAAACTGGGAAAACGTATTGACTCGAGTTTAAGCAGGGTATGCATTGTCCCCTAATCCCCATCCTGGTAAGCATGGCTATCCATCCCTATTATTCTGGTATGCATGCCCTCCCATCCCTATCCTAGTATGCATGGCCCCTTCATTCCCATCCTTGTATACATGGCTCCTCATCCCTATCCTGGTATGCATGGCCCCATCATTCCTATCCTGGTGTGCATGGTCTCCTCATTCCTATCCTGGTGTGCATGGTCCCCTCATCCCTATCCTGGTATGCATAACCCCCTCATCCCTATCCTGGTATGCATGGTCTCCTCATCCCTATCCTGGTACGCATGGTCTCCTCATCCCTATCCTGGTATGCATGGCACCTATGAGAAGGGGGGGGGGGGGGGGGGAAACTTACTCCCACACATCTTGTTTGATGCCAGAAGCCGATTTACGCTTGTAACAGCGCATAGCAGAGACGTCATGCGCTGCTTACAATCCGCGGACAGCTGCCGAAATACTCACTGCTCTCCACGCCAGGACTATGTGCGTGGAGAGCAGTGAGTATTCATTGCTCTTTAGTAGCGGGCACAGCAGCGCAGCTGCTGGCTTCCTGCAGCGGCTGGGATTTCACATGTGCCCGCTACTAAAGGAAATGAATATTCACTGCCCTCCACTACTGTGCCCACTATTAAAGAGAAATGAATATTCACTGCCATTCTCTTTAGCAGTGGGCACGAGCTTTGACCGCATGAGCCGACTCCTGCTTCCTGTGACCCGCTGCTGCCGAGCCCCTTCATCTTTTGGGACCCTCAGTTGAGTATAAACAGAGGGGGGCTTTTTCAGCACAAAAAACGTGTTGAGAAAACTTGACTTATACTCGAGTATATATGGTAAATGGGAATCTGTCACCAGGTTCTTGACAGCTTATCTGAGAGAACCATAATGTAGAAACAGAGACCATGATTAAAATGATGTGCCACTTACTTGGTATCTTGATGTAGTTTTGATAAAAATCACTATTATTAGCAGGAGATTATCGTTAGAGGAAGGGTAAACCTACTGCCATGTAGTCCTCCATAGAGTCAGGAATATTTGCTGCACATTCTTATTTCACATTCACTACATGGAGTAAGTGACATAGCTCATCAAGAACGATCTTACTTTTCTAATTGAAGGTATTTACTAATACTATTATCAAACCTGCTGCATATGGTTATAGAATCTTTTGAGATAGGAATACTCCTTTAACAAAATCTTTTACCCGTTAGGCTACTTTCACACTAGCGTCGGAATCTCCCCGTCGCAATGCGTCGGGGAGAGATTCCGACGCTAGCGTTAAACGCATTGCACAATGGAGGCAGCGGATGCATTTCTCCGGCGCATCCGCTGCCCCATTGTACGGTGCGGGGAGGTGGGGGCGGAGTTCCGGCCGCGCATGCGCGGTCGGAAAAAGCGGTCTGTCAGGAGCAAAAAACGTTACATGTAGCGTTTTTTGCTCCTGACGGTCCGCAGAAGCACGACACATACATCGCACGACGGATGCGACGTGTGGCAATCCGTCACAAATGCGTCGTCAATACAAGTCTATGGGGAAAAAACGCATCCTGCAAGAACTTTTGCAGGATGCGTTTTTTCTGCAAAACGACGCATTGTGACGGATTGCAGAAAACGCTAGTGTGAAAGTAGCCTTACTGGTGATGTCATATCAGCCATGACAATGTGACCCAGCAGCTGTCACATAGCAGTTATGGTAGCACTGCCACCCTTTCTTCTTTATTCTTTATATTTTTTTATATAGCGCTAACATATTCCGCAGCGCTTTACAGTTTGCACACATTATCATCACTGTCCCCGATGGGGCTCACAATCTAGATTTCCTATCAGTATGTCTTTGGAATGTGGGAGGAAACCAGAGTACCCGGAGGAAACCCACGCAAACACGGAGAGAACATACAAACTCTTTGCAGATGTTGTCCAGGGTGGGATTAGAACCCAGGACTCCAGCGCTGCAAGGCTGCTGTGCTAACCACTGCGCCACCGTGTTGCACCCTAATCCTCAGCACTCAATTATGAATTTACATACAGGTTGAGAAAACAAATAGTCAAAACACTCAGACTATTCAATGTCAGAACCACAACTTCATGAGGAGCATGCCCATATAACAGTAATAACAGAATTAAATATAGTCAAAATTAATCATGGGCCATAAAGGATAGACTACGGGATAATCGCTAACCAAAGATATACTTAAACCATAGAAAATAAACGATCCAATACCCAAGCATAGTATAATAAAAAATAATACTTTATTAGATACATATAAAAATGTCAGGTAGTCTTTTCCAAAGGCACTGCAATTTATCTTCTTCAGGATGGGGAAATTTTCTATTTTTACACTTTCGTTTTTCCTCCCTCTCTTCCAAGAGTCATAATCTTTTACATTTTCTGTCGACTTAGCCATATAGGGGTTCTTGGGGGACATGTATATTTAAATATCACAATTCACTTTACCGCACAATACACTACAAAACTGGAAAAGTGAAGTAAAAGGGGGAATAAAATATAATTCTGCCAAAGTTCATGTAGTTTATTTCTTTTGCATTAATAGTTTGGTAAAAATGGTCAGGAAATTGTCCAGATTAGTATAATTGAGGCGAAATAAAAATCATAGTTTTATTTATTGCGAATTGTTGTGTGTCGCCATGCTTCGAAACCTGTTACATGGTTACTTTCTGTTGATAAGGCTGTAAGGTTTTTATTTTTATTTTTTTGCGTAGCTATCTAACAATCTTATTGGTATTTTAGGGTATATGACATAGTGACATTTCTTATTGCATGTTTTGTTGAAGTTGCAATTGACCTAAAAAGTGCAATTTTAGCATATTAATTTTTATTCTCTTTACAGTTTTTAACGTATGGATTAAATTTATATTTTGATAGATCAGATTTTTATACTTTTATGGACTTAGTGTTACCAAATTTGTTTTTTGAATTCTCTTATAAAAGGAGTAAAATGGGAATATTCTATAATTTTTGTATTAGAACTGCAGTATATACCAAAATCACAGTCTCTTGTGAAGCCTAGTATGCGACTTCATGGTATGGGGGCGATAAGCGTATAAACCACCAGTCCATCCAATGTCAGTTTGGCGCTAGATAGAACCTGTGTGCCGATTGATGCTGCCGTAACTATGAGTAGAATTATTGGCACACTGCCTCATTACAATGCGCAGTTCTCTGAATAAAAGTATTTTTTATATAAAACACACTATTAACTGTACTAGTACAGCGCATGTCGTGTCTCCCCCTTTGATGTGGGCTCCGGCGCTAAGCCCACATCAAAGTCGCGACATGTCAGCTGTTTTGTACAGCTGACATGTGCGCGCAATAGTGGCAAGTGAAATCGCGATCCACCCGCCACTATTAGTTAAATGCCGCTGTCAAACGCTGACAGCGGCATTTAACTACCGCTTCCAGCCATAGGGCCGGAAATGCGCTCATCGCCGACTCCCGTCATGTGATCGGGGGTCAGCAATGCGTCTGCATAGTAACCAGAGGTCTCCTTGAGACCTCTATGGTTGTTGATGCCGGCTTGCTGTGAGTGCCACCCTGTGGTCGACGCTCATAGCAAGCCTGTAATTCAGCTGCATAAGAGCAATCTGATGATCACTACTATGTAGCAGAGCCAGAAGACACAAAAGAGCACAGTGAGGTCAAAAATACTCTGTTGTAAAAAAAAAAAAAAAAAAAGCGCATGTCCACATGAAAATTCCCTCTCTGAACCCTTCTTATACAGGTACTATACAGATTATCAGGTTTTTAAACACATCAGATAGGGATTATATACATTAGTTAGGACTGCTCTATATGGGTATACCTTGACGATTCGTGGAGCAGCTTAGTATACATTTTTTTTTGCAAAAAAAGTATCAACTAAATACCCTGTATTTTCCATCTTTTGACTAGCACTTGCTTATTACCGATTTTATTTTTTTACAACAGAGTATTTTTGGCCTCACTGTGCTCTTTTGAGTCTTCAAGTTTCTAAGTGGTGTGTGAACAGGTTCCTACAGACTTTTTCATTGTGCAAGTAGCCCATGTGTTTCTGGTTATGTAGCAGGGCCAATCCAGTTGTGCCAGCTTTTAGCCTCCCATGGAGGCTATTGAAGCATGGCAAAAGTTAAAGAAACGTTTAAAAAAAATGCAAAAAAAGGGGTTTAAAACGAACAGTGCACCGATGAAAAACTTTCTGATGTGTGGCTTCCTGGCAGGTGTGTGGACCTGTCATCATTTCAAGCTGACCTCCCCTAAGTGATGGAGAAATATCATGAAAAGCTAATCATCAAATAGTCCACAAACCCTCATAATAGGACATCTCCCTGGTCCTGGTTTGTCCATATTACATCATACCTGCATATACCGCAGCCATCACAATGATACTGTTTCTTGTCCTTATCATAGAGATGACATACACCACAGTAATAGTCCCCAAAAATACTGTTACAGTGTTCACAAGTCTGCTGAGCCTGAAAAGAAGCAGAAGAGTCAGTATCAATATCTTAAGCAAAACTGGGATACTTTACTTACATAGTCCTAGAAGAATAAACCATTTACTAAAGATATCAAGCAGAGTTAATGTAAATCGATTTGCATGATCTATTTCATCAGCCATGACAGTGATCTGTGACTGCAGAACAGGAGTGAGTGCATTGCCTCTTTCGGTCTTTCGTAACACTATCATTGAGGTGTGAGGAGCAGGTGATATCACGCCAGACTAGCTACTCAAAAGAAGAGCTGCAGATGCAGGGAGGTGAAAGACGATGAAAGACGATTCTTCCACTCCCATACAGCGGCCACAGATCACCCCATCTTTTGCAGGGAGAGGAGCATCCTGTTCTCTCTCTCAAGGAATACCCACCTTTGTGGGATCCATTTTTTCTGCTTTTTCTCTATTAAGCACTTTGAGGCACTTTTCTGTTCCATGAAATAGAGCACAATGTGGACCTCATGATGAGGCAAGATAAATACACAATTAGTACATAAACTCTTTATGGGTCAACATAAACGCATATATTTCAATTCTGCAACAGTAGAAAACAATCAAGTATTAATAAGTCTGCAAGCTTGCTGAGAACTTAAATATGCAAGTGCATACATTCATGCAACAAGCGGCATCCAAAACGCTCCAGAGTGCAGCATCCACTACGCTCTAGAATGCAGCACCCCAGCAGCAAGCGGCATCCACCACGCTCCAGAGTGCAGCACCCCAGCAGCATCCACTATGCTCCAGAGTGCAGCACCCTTGCAGCAAGCGGCATCCACCACGCTCCAGAGTGCAGCACCCCAGCAGCAAGCGGCATCCACCACCTTCAGAGTGCAGCACCCCAGCAGCATCCACTATACCCCAGAGTGCAGCACCCTTGCAGCAAGCGGCATCCACCACCACGAGGATTTCATCTGTGTAGCGTCTATATATACAGAATCCCCATGAGACACGCACATTAGGTGTGGCTTTTGTCAAGGTACTTCTCCTGGAACAGTATTTGCCGAATACAAAACTCATTGCAAAATTCGAACGCATGCGCAGAAAAAATGCAAACGCATGCAAAAAGGCATACAAATGCAGCTTTTTTTGGTGTCATGAGTAAACTGATGCTGATAAAAAAAAGGCAGCGTAAGCATGCATTTGAATGCGTTTTGGCATGAGTTTGCGCATGCAGATGATACGCTGCGGACAGATACGCAAGTGTTAACTTAACCTAAGAAACTGCATATGCTTGTCAAAAATATGCATATATGGTCATATGCAAATTGCCTCTTCTGAGAAAAAGAGGACTTAAACTCTATAGCACCACCTGTTGGAAGTAGCGATCCTACAAGTCACAATCAACCCTTTAACGAGTCGTGCAATATGACTTAGGATAAAAGCCAAATCAATATCTCAATTCGCAGACACGGTGTTTCGGGCTGTTGGCCCTCGTCAGTGCGAAGCATAAGAACTGATTTGGCTAGGTGAGAGGCTCTGGACTGGGGTCTAAGGGGTATCGTTTCTCCTTATGGAGAGTGACATACCATCTCTGGCTTGTCAAGGTAAGGAGGCTTATTCGCCATGCAATGCTCCTCTGGGAAATATAATATGCAAATTGCCCCTTCTGAGGCAATATGGTCATAGTAAGACGTACCAACTGTTTGTTCCAATATGTAAGGTGAGTATTAGGGACCAAATAGTTATAATAAGAGAGTATCACCTGTATTTATAACCAAGAACAAAAATGTGCATAGTGCCAAAATACAAATAAGGCATAGTCTATTCAATATGCATATGACAAAACAAAATAGAGCGTGTTGGTGACTACAGCACATATTTACCTTGGAATAATCCAGTAGCCCACTACACCTGACATGCGTTTCTCCACTGCTATGCCACCCCTGGACAAAGCATTTCTTGGGGAGAGAGCTATTTAAAGGGAGGGTGCCGTGATTTTAGTTTTTGTATTAATAATTATTGATTATATAATCAATTATTTTTAATACAAAAGTAAATGTAGTACTTTAATACTTTTTTATTTATTCATTTTTACTTTTGCCACTGGAGGCCGCCATTTTCATTAGTGTGGGTGTAAGTGTCTGGACACGACACTTGCACACCTCACTTACGGCAGCCATGGGCATAGGAGCCAACAGTCGGGCTCCGACCGCTTCTCCTGCCTCTCAGCTGTGACTTGGGCACGCCCACTGGGCTGCTACGTCACAGCTGTGAGGAGATCGCGGCCATTTTGTTTTTTTCCTCTGTCATCGCACACACAGCTCAGTGCGTGCGATCATAGCAGGAGCTGCCAGGGAGAAGCTGCTGCTGGGAGCGAGGTCCGGGGTGAGTATCTGCATCCAGGAGCTGTGATTGCAGCCTGTACTTAGTATTACAGCACAGGCTGCAATCACTGCTCACTGCCGACCTGTTCAGAGCAGAGCAGGGAGATCGTCACACTGCTCTGCCCTGAACATGACTCAGCACTTCCTGGGAGAGGACTGAAGGTAAGTACAGAGTTTTTATTTTCTTATGCATCTGCTACCTGTCCCTATATACCACTGCTACTAGCCCCTATATACCACTGCTACCTGCTCCTATATACCGCTGCTACCTGCCCCTATATACCGCTGCTACCTGCCCCTATATACCGCTGCTACCTGCCCCTATATACCGCTGCTACCTGCCCCTATACACCGCTGCTACCTGCCCCTATATACCGCTGCTACCTGCCCCTATATACCGCTGCTACCTGCCCCTATATACCGCTGCTACCTGCCCCTATATACCGCTGCTACCTGCCCCTATATACCGCTGCTACCTGCCCCTATATACCACTGCTACCTGCCCCTATATACCACCGCTACCAGCCCCTGTATACCACCGCTACCTGCCTCTGTATACCACCGCTACCTGCCTCTGTATACCACCGCTACCTGCCTCTGCATACCACCGCTACCTGCCTCTGCATACCACCGCTACCTGCCTCTGCATACCACCGCTACCTGCCTCTGCATACCACCGCTACCTGCCTCTGCATACCACCGCTACCTGCCTCTGCATACCACCGCTACCTGCCTCTGCATACCACCGCTGCCTGCCTCTGTATAGCACCGCAACCTGCCTCTGTATAGCACCACTACCTGCCTCTGTATAGCACCGCTACCTGCCTCTGTATACCATCTACCACTGCTGCCTGTCTCTATATATCATCTACCACTGCTGCCTGCCTCTATATACCATCTACCACTGCTGCCTGCCTCTATATACCATCTACCACTGCTGCCTGCCTCTATATACCATCTACCACTGCTACCTCTGTCCTGTGTAGCTAATCTAGTCTTGTGTAGCTAATCCTGTCCTGTGTACAGTATCACACAAGATAGGATTAGATACACGGCGCAGCACAGTATCACACAGGACAGGATTAGATACACGGCTCAGCAGTCAGTATCTAATCCTCTCCTATGCACTCCTCTCCCCCCTGCGTGTCTTTCCCCATTGTGGTTTATTATTTTTGTTGTGGGAGATGAGGGAGTCGAGGATTATGCGTTCGGTATGGTATAAAAAAGATTAATAAAGGACTTTATTCTGGCCGATTCTTTATTTACAATACATGCGAGATCTATGTGGCGGCATTATGGGTCATCTACATGGCGGTATTATGTGAGAAGCATATGGTGGTATGTGAGAACACTGGCGGTATTATGTGTGATCTATATGGTGGTATGTGAGAACACTGGCGATATTATGTGTGATCTATATGGCGGTATGTGAGAACACTGGCGGTATTATGTGTGATCTATATGGTGGTATTATGTGAGAACTGTATGACAGTATTGTGTGATCTATTTGATAGTATTTTGTGTGATCTATATGGCGGTATTATGTGAGAACACTATGGCAGTATTATCTTCAGAAAGCGGACCCATTCTATAGTGATTCTGGCTGAGCACCTGCACGCGGGTCTGGGGTAATAGAAGGGGCAGCATGACCTCCAGTTAGGTGCAGTCAGGGGAAGGCTGGTGAGGCAGCTGAAGAGAGGGGTCTCATTTTTATCGTTACTATATGGGTACATTTCCTTCCCAGCGTCACCCCGTACTTCGCCTGTCACCTCGCTTTCACACATTGCCAGGACAGGATGGGGAAGACCGGATCTGAGGAGGGGAATGGGGTCTGCATGCAAAGTCTGGATCAAACCAGGCCATCAATCCGCAGAAATGTTTCCTGGATTTCTGTGAAGCAGACGGTCCATCCATGTGTATAAAAGACAGCGCTCTATGTACAATCCCTGGCTGCTCCGCGCACCAAACAGGGGGCCCCCCCATAGACCTGCACACTGCTCTCCTGAAATACTCTGTGCTGCTGTCACCCTGCTTCCTCCACCACATATCTCCCAGAATCCTTGCTGCCTGCCATCCTCGGTGACTGTCTACTTCTCAGTATAAGGCTGCCTTCACACTATCATTATTTGGTCAGTATTTTACATCAGTATTTATAAGCCAAAACCAGGAGTGGGTGATAAATGCAGAAGTGGTGCATATGTTTCTATTATACTTTTCCTCTATTTGTTCCTCCCCTGGTTTTGGCCACAAATACTGAGGTAAAATACTGACCAAATACTGATAGTGTGACGGCAGCCATACTCTGCAGTCACCAACAAAATGGCTGCTCACTGGGTTCCTGAATATCATCCTCTCTAATCCCTTAGCAAACACCCAGGAGGGGAGGAGAGGAGTGACATCACACACGTCAGCAGACTCCGCCCATAATTACTGCAGTGCTGTAATGTGAGCTATTTGTACACTAGGTTTTTCTGAAATTTCAGCAGCTGCTCCCCCTAGTGTTGAAAAGTGGAAATTCCAAAACTTTTCAAATAATTTTTCATATTTTACTAAATTATAAACAAATGATAATATTTTTTAAGAAAATGTAATCATTAATTCTTTACATTTTTACAATTTCTGAAAAAAAATTTTTTTTTGATGGCACCTTCCCTTTAAAGTAGAACAAGCCAATAGTAAAGAAAAACAGGTAAAACCCCATGTGTGTGATTATCTGTATAATGTTAACTCCGTTGTCCCAGCTACCAGTCAGGTGACCAGTTTGAATGAGGGATTCCTAGGCTGACGACATAGTGGGGTCCAATCACGTGATTGCCTTGCGCAGGCGTGTACTACGGAGGACATAGAATGAACTTCAATCCAATATTGCGGCCAGCATGCAGCCAGCGGGTAAGGAAAGGGTGAATCAAACACCCGAAAACTCCGCCCATATGACCCAAAACCGGTCCCGCCAAATTCAGGTGACAGGTTCCCTTTAATGTATTCATAGATGTTTTTAACACACTATATACAAATAATTTTTATTTTGCATACAAAGTCTTTGATCAAAGCTCTTCCTTCTTCGTGTATTTATATTGCTACGCTTTAGGAATTTTTACTTCTTTGGATAAATATTTAGGTGTATATGTTAATTGCAGTAAATGTCAAGTGAAAGAACCTGGTAACCTTAAGGTCTTGACTAGGGCTCCTATTGGCCGGTGGGTCCAGCAACTGCTTAAAATATTACATAACATCAAACCCCATATTTTTGACATTTTCCATTGAAGTAAGGCCCCCTAAGGCCAAGATCTGGACTGTAAGAAACCCTTCTAGTGTCAATGATAATTTAATAGGTCAAAATATCTACCCAACTCTATGCTATCAAGTCTAGATTGAGCATCCCAGATGCCAAAGGGGCTCCAGAAGAAATATTTAGTACTTTATTATAATACGACAACAGCTGACATGTGCCCGCAATGGGTGCGAGCGGAATCGCGATTCGCCCGTGCCCATTAGTTAATTACCGCTGTCAAACTCTGACAGCGGCATTTAACAAGTGCTGCCAGTCGCACGGCCGGAATTAGGCGCACCGCTGACCCCAGTCATGTGATCGGGGTCATCGATGCGTTGCCATCACAACCGGAGTTCTCCTGAAGACATCTATGGTTGTTGATGACGGATATCTATGAGCGCCACCCTGTGGTCGGCATCATAGCAATGCTGTAATTCAGCTACATAGAGGTGATCTGAGCATCACCTCTATGTAGCAGAGGCGATCGTATAGTCGATGCTTCTAGCCTCTCAAGGAGGCTATTGAAGCATGCCAAAATTAAAACAAAAAAAGGTGTTTAAAAATATTTTTTTTAAAAAGATAAAAAAAAAAAAAAATAGAAAAGCCCTTTTGCCCCAATCAAAAAAAAAAAAATCAAACCTGCACATTTGGTATCGCCGTGTTCTGAATTGCCCGATCAATAAAAAAAATAAAAAAAAAAAATTAACCTGATCGCTAAACGGCGCAGTGAGAAAAAAAAAGTCGAAACTCCAAAATTACGTTTTTTTGGGTTGCCGCAACATTGCATTAACCCCTTTCTGCCATCTGACGTACTATTGCGTCCATGTGGGGTGGGCCCTACTTCCCAAGGACGCAATAGTACGTCATGCCCTTTAATGCGACACTGCGACTTAAGTCGCAGTGATCGCATTAAAATTCCGACGCCATCTTACCTGCAGGAAGATGGTGTCGGCATCCTAGGGCCTGTCGCCGCCCCCCCGGCCTCCCGATCGCTGTGATTGGCTGCTCAATTCTGAGCAGCCAATCGCAGCCTTTCTCATTGTTTCAGCCAATCAATTTGGCTGAAACAGTGAGGTCCCAGCCTAGGATCGAGTACCGATGTACTCGATCCTAGACCAGTGCCTGGCAATGCCAGGCATGTGCCCAAACCCCCCCGGGATTGGCGCGATCGCGATAGATCGATCGCGCCAATCGCAGGGCACAGCGGCGGTGTTACCGCTCTGTGCCCTGCCCCTATCTGCGCACTCTGCAGCCCCGGGCCATGGCTCCGGATCTCCTGCCATGGCTCCGGAGCATTCAACTCTGATTGGCGCGATCGACGATCACATCGATCGCGCCAATCGCAGGACACAGCGACGGTGTTACCGCCGCTGCTGTGTCCTGCCTACCTGCGCGCTCTGCAGCCCCGTGTTCCCAGTCTGATTGGCGCGATCGATGTGATCGTCGATCGCGCCAATCACAGGGCACAGCAGCGGTGTGACCGCGCTGTGCCCTGCCGGTGCCCTGCCGGTGACCTGCCGGTCACCTGCCTGTCACCTGCCTGTCACCTGCCTGTCACCTGCCTGTCACCTGCCTGTCACCTGCCTGTCACCTGCCTATGATCGGAGCTGTGAGCTCCGATCATAGGCTGGTGCATAGCAACACCAGCGTCACCAGGGCCTTCTTTGATTGGTGGGATCGATGTGATCATCGATCCCACCAATCACAGGTCACAGCAGCGGTGTGACCGCTCTGTGACCTGTCTCACCTGCCCCTGACCTGTGTAACTGCTCTGAAGGAATCCTCACACTTGGTGAGGATTCCTTCAGAGCGGTCACGCTTTGAGATCCCCTCCTGTGCTGAGACTTGTGGTGCCACAGTAGCCTGTGACACCACAATTCTAGCTAAAGAAAGAAGAGAGAAGAAAGAAGAGAGACTACAAACCGTAAGTGTTGATACCCCGATCCCGGCCCGATCTCTATTCATCCCCCCTTCTCCCGTCCCCCCTTCTCCCATCCCCCCTTCTTCCATCCCCCCTTCTCCCATCCCCCCTTCTCCAATCCCCCCTCCTTGCGCCGTATCCGTGCCCAAATTTAGCAGCCGCCGAGCGTTGATTGGTGACGCAGTTCACCTATCAACACTCGTGCTCGCTTTTTTTTTCCCCATCCCCGTGCGCTCCCCCAGCCGCCGCGTCTAATCTGTGCCTTCCCTTTTCTTTTTTTTTTTCTTTCCCCATCTCCGTGCGCTCCTCCAGCCGCTGCGTCTAATCCGTGCCTTTTCTTTTTTTTTTCCCCCATCCCCTTGCGCTCCCCCAGCTGCCGCGTCTAATCTGTGCCTTCCCTTTTCTTTTTTTTTTCTTTCCCCATCTCCGTGCGCTCCTCCAGCCGCTGCGTCTAATCCGTGCCTTTTCTTTTTTTTTTCCCCCATCCCCTTGCGCTCCCCCAGCCGCCGCGTCTAATCTGTGCCTTCCCTTTTCTTTTTTTTTTTCTTTCCCCATCTCCGTGCGCTCCTCCAGCCTCTGCGTCTAATCCGTGCCTTTACTTTTTTTTTTCCCCCATCCCCTTGCGCTCCCCCAGCCGCCGCATCTAATCTGTGCCTTCCCTTTTCTTTTTTTCTCTTTCCCCATCTCCGTGCGCTCCTCCAGCCGCTGCGTCTAATCCGTGCCTTTTCTTTCTTTTTTTTCCCCCATCCCCTTGCGCTCCCCCAGCCGCCGCATCTAATCTGTGCCTTCCCTTTTCTTTTTTTTTCTTTCCCCATCTCCGTGCGCTCCTCCAGCCGCTGCGTCTAATCCGTGCCTTTTCTTTTTTTTTCCCCCATCCCCTTGCGCTCCCCCAGCCGCCGCATCTAATCTGTGCCTTCCCTTTTCTTTTTTTTTTCTTTCCCCATCTCCGTGCGCTCCTCCAGCCGCTGCGTCTAATCCGTGCCTTTTCTTTTTTTTTTCCCCCATCCCCTTGCGCTCCCCCAGCCGCCGCGTCTAATCTGTGCCTTCCCTTTTCTTTTTTTTTTCTTTCCCCATCTCCGTGCGCTCCTCCAGCCTCTGCGTCTAATCCGTGCCTTTTCTTTTTTTTTTCCCCCATCCCCTTGCGCTCCCCCAGCCGCCGCATCTAATCTGTGCCTTCCCTTTTCTTTTTTTCTCTTTCCCCATCTCCGTGCGCTCCTCCAGCCGCTGCGTCTAATCCGTGCCTTTTCTTTCTTTTTTTTCCCCCATCCCCTTGCGCTCCCCCAGCCGCCGCATCTAATCTGTGCCTTCCCTTTTCTTTTTTTTTCTTTCCCCATCTCCGTGCGCTCCTCCAGCCGCTGCGTCTAATCCGTGCCTTTTCTTTTTTTTTCCCCCATCCCCTTGCGCTCCCCCAGCCGCCGCATCTAATCTGTGCCTTCCCTTTTCTTTTTTTTTCTTTCCCCATCTCCGTGCGCTCCTCCAGCCGCTGCGTCTAATCCGTGCTTTTTCTTTTTTTTTTTCCCCCATCCCTTTGCGCTCCCCCAGCCGCCGCGTCTAATCTGTGCCTTCCCTTTTCACATCCCCGTTCGCACACCCAGCAGCCACCGAACTCTGATAAGTGAACCGTGTCACTTAGAGCTCTCGTGCCTGGCGTTTTTTCCACATCCCCGTTCGTACACCCAGCAGGCGCCGAAATTTGACGCGGTTCACTTATCAGAGCTAGGGCCTGCTGTTTTAGACTTTTCCTTTCACAGGTATTTTTTTCTCCCCTTTACTTTTTCTTTCCCTTTAGCTTTTTCTTTTAAGAATAGTTTGCACCAAACACTATCCCCCCACACGTACACATAGTTCCCAATAAATTACACCCAAGCACCATACTCATAAAAAAAATGTCCCGCTCGTCCCGTTCGTCCCAACAGCGCTATTCAGCGGAGGAGGCATATGCTTTCCTTGCCTCCGACACTGATAGCGAGGGAGAGGATCCCACTTTTCATTATTTTTCTGATTCTTCCTCATCCTCTTCCTCCTCCTCATCTTCCTCCTCCGGCCCTGCGGAACCGCCACGCAGACGCCGCAGGACAGAAGTGCCCATCATTCATGAAGATGAAGATGAGGCAGGGCCCACTCCTGAAGATGAACCAGCGCGCCCCTCTTCGGACCCCGTATGGACCTCGCCCCCCGAAAATTACGAGCCACTGATTCCTGATTTTGTGGCAGAATCAGGAATCAGTTTTGACACCACCGGCCTCACAGAAATAGACTTTTTCAAAGTCTTTTTCTCTGAGGATTTTGTTAACCTCATGGTGGAGCAAACTAATTTGTATGCTCGTCAATTTTTGGAGCAAAACACCAGTTCATCATATTCTAACTGGTCTCCTGTAGACGCAGTTGAAATGATGCAGTTTTGGGGCCTGATGCTTCATATGGGGCTCCTGAAGAAGCCAGAAGTTCGGCAATATTGGAGTGTTGATATTTTATTCAACACTCCAGTGTTCCGAATGGTCATGGTCCGAACGCGTTTTGAGGCCATCCATAAATTCCTGCATTATTCCGATAATGCACAGTGTCCCGCACGAGATGACCCCAACTTTGACCGTCTGTTCAAAGTTCGGCCTGTCATCGAACACTTCAACAAAAAGTTCGGTGAAGTGTACGTGCCCAAAAGGGACATCTGCGTGGATGAGTCCTTGGTTCATTTTAAGGGGCGGCTCAGATTCCGTCAATACCTGCCCAGCAAGAGGGCCAGGTACGGAATCAAACTCTACAAGCTGTGTGAGAGTACCTCAGGGTACACCTACAGCTTTAGAGTCTACGAGGGGAAGGACAGCAGGATTGAACCGCCTGAGTGTCCCCCTGTCCTGGGAGTGAGTGGGAAAATAGTGTGGGATTTGGTGCACCCACTGCTGGATAAAGGTTATCACCTCTATACTGATAACTTTTATACCAGCATCCCACTCTACAAATCCCTCTCTGCGCGAGGTACCGCAGCCTGCGGTACTGTCCGCAAAAATCAGAGAGGCCTCCCAAAGACGCTACTTGGGCAGATGCTCAGAAAAGGTGAGAGCAGAGCCCAATGTAGCGACCACCTGCTGGTGGTCAAGTACAAGGACAAGAGGGATGTCCTTCTCTTGACCACCATACACGGTGATGGCAGTGCCCTCAGCACTGTACGGGGTACCTCTACACAGGTCTGCAAACCGGACTGTGTACTGGGGTACAACAAAAGCATGGGGGGCGTTGATCTCTCCGATCAGCTCCTCCAACCGTACAGTGCTTTGAGGAAGGCCAAGGTGTGGTACAAAAAGCTGTCCGTGTACATCGTACAAATGGCAATGCTCAACGCTTTCCTGCTGTCACAATGTGCACGCCACAGCGATACGTCGTACCTTCAGTTCCAGGAGGTAGTGGTTAAGGCCCTGTTATTTGGCACGAGGGAAGGAGCGGGCCCCAGTACTTCCGGAACTGAAGGTGCTCGTATCGTACCAGGTCAGCATTTCCCGGGGGAGGTCCCGCAAACTGCAAAAAGAGGTAGGTCGCAAAAAAGGTGCCGAGTGTGTTACAAAAGGGGAATACGCAAGGACACCACTTATCAATGCGACACCTGCCCCGAAAAACCTGGCCTGTGTATGAAGGATTGCTTCAGATTGTACCACACCTCCATGCACTACTAATTTACTTTACAGGAAACAGTAGATTAGTTCCAAAAAGGGGGCACATCTATGTAAGTTCATTGGGGGTCTAGTTTACAAAATGTCACTTGTGGTTTTTTTTTTTACTGTTTGGGCACATCAGGGGCTGTGCAAACGGAACATGATGTCCGCGTACCATTCCATCAAAGTCTGCTTTTCAAAGCGTCATTACTTCCCTTCCGAGCCCCGAAGTGTACCCAAACAGTAGTTTTCTCCCACATGTGGGGTATCAGCATACTCAGGACAAATTGGACAACAACTTTTGGGGTCCAATTTCTCCTGTTACACTTGGGAAAATTAAAAATTGGGGACTAAATGATCATTTTTGTAGGAAAAAATAGGATATTTTATTTTCACGCCCGGGCGTTATAAATTTAAGTGAAACACTTGGGGGTTCAAAATTCTCACCACACACCTAGATAAGTTCCCAGTTAGGTCTAGTTTCCAAAATGGGGTCACTTGTGGGGGATTTCTACTGTTCAGGCACATCAGGGGCTCTGCAAACGGAACATGATGTCCGCGTACCATTCCATCAAAGTCTGCTTTTCAAAGCGTCACTACTTCCCTTCCGAACCCCGAAGTGTACCCAAACAGTAGTTTTCTCCCACATGTGGGGTATCCGCGTACTCAGGACAAATTGGACAACAACTTTTGGGGTCCAATTTCTCCTGTTACACTTGGGAAAATTAAAAATTGGGGACTAAATGATCATTTTTGTAGGAAAAAATAGGATATTTTATTTTCACGCCCGGGCGTTATAAATTTAAGTGAAACACTTGGGGGTTCAAAATTCTCACCACACACCTAGATAAGTTCCCAGTTAGGTCTAGTTTCCAAAATGGGGTCACTTGTGGGGGATTTCTACTGTTCAGGCACATCAGGGGCTCTGCAAACGGAACATGATGTCCGCGTACCATTCCATCAAAGTCTGCTTTTCAAAGCGTCACTACTTCCCTTCCGAACCCCGAAGTGTACCCAAACAGTAGTTTTCTCCCACATGTGGGGTATCCGCGTACTCAGGACAAATTGGACAACAACTTTTGGGGTCCAATTTCTCCTGTTACACTTGGGAAAATTAAAAATTGGGGACTAAATGATCATTTTTGTAGGAAAAAATAGGATATTTTATTTTCACGCCCGGGCGTTATAAATTTAAGTGAAACACTTGGGGGTTCAAAATTCTCACCACACACCTAGATAAGTTCCCAGTTAGGTCTAGTTTCCAAAATGGGGTCACTTGTGGGGGATTTCTACTGTTCAGGCACATCAGGGGCTCTGCAAACGGAACATGATGTCCGCGTACCATTCCATCAAAGTCTGCTTTTCAAAGCGTCACTACTTCCCTTCCGAACCCCGAAGTGTACCCAAACAGTAGTTTTCTCCCACATGTGGGGTATCCGCGTACTCAGGACAAATTGGACAACAACTTTTGGGGTCCAATTTCTCCTGTTACACTTGGGAAAATTAAAAATTGGGGACTAAATGATCATTTTTGTAGGAAAAAATAGGATATTTTATTTTCACGCCCGGGCGTTATAAATTTAAGTGAAACACTTGGGGGTTCAAAATTCTCACCACACACCTAGATAAGTTCCCAGTTAGGTCTAGTTTCCAAAATGGGGTCACTTGTGGGGGATTTCTACTGTTCAGGCACATCAGGGGCTCTGCAAACGGAACATGATGTCCGCGTACCATTCCATCAAAGTCTGCTTTTCAAAGCGTCACTACTTCCCTTCCGAACCCCGAAGTGTACCCAAACAGTAGTTTTCTCCCACATGTGGGGTATCAGCGTACTCAGGACAAATTGGACAACAATATTTGGGGTCCAACTTCTCCTGTTACACTTGGGAAAATTAAAAATTGGGGACTAAATGATCATTTTTGTGGGAAAAAAATAGGGTTGTTTTTTTTCACGCCCAGGCGTTATAAACTTTCGTGAAGCACTTGGGGGATAAAAGTGCTCACGACACATCTAGATAAGTTCCTTAGGGGGTCTAGTTTCCAAAATGGGGTCACTTGTGGGGGTTTTCCACTGTTTAGGCACATCAGGGGCTCGCCAAACGTGACATGGCGTCCGATCTCAATTCCAGCCAATTTTAGATTGAAAATGTCAAACGGTGCTCCTTTCCTTCTGAGCCCTGCCATGCGCCCAAACAGTGGTTCCCCCCCACATATGGGGTATTAGCATACTCAGGACAAATTGGACAACAACTTTTGGGGTCCAATTTCTCCTTTTACCACTGAGAAAATAAAAAATTGGGGACTAAACGATCATGTTTGTGGAAAAAATAGGATTTTTTATTTTCACGCCCAGGCATTATAAACTTTCGTGAAGCACTTGGGGGATAAAAGTGCTCACGACATATCTAGATAAGTTCCTTAGGGGGTCTAGTTTCCAAAATGGGGTCACTTGTGGGGGTTTTCCACTGTTTAGGCACATCAGGGGCTCGCCAAACGTGACATGGCATCCGATCTCAATTCCAGCCAATTTTAGATTGAAAATGTCAAACGGCGCTCCTTTCCTTCTGAGCCCTGCCATGCGCCCAAACAGTGGTTCCCCCCCACATATGGGGTATCAGCGTACTCAGGACAAATTGGACAACAACTTTTGGTGTCCAATTTCTCCTTTTACCCTTGAGAAAATAAAAAATTGGGGACTAAACGATCACGTTTGTGGAAAAAAATAGGATTTTTTATTTTCACGCCCAGGCATTATAAACTTTCGTGAAGCACTTGGGGGATAAAAGTGCTCACGACACATCTAGATAAGTTCCTTAGGGGGTCTAGTTTCCAAAATGGGGTCACTTGTGGGGGTTTTCCACTGTTTAGGCACATCAGGGGCTCGCCAAACGTGACATGGCGTCCGATCTCAATTCCAGCCAATTTTAGATTGAAAATGTCAAACGGTACTCCTTTCCTTCTGAGCCCTGCCATGCGCCCAAACAGTGGTTCCCCCCCACATATGGGGTATCAGCGTACTCAGGACAAATTGGACAACAACTTTTGGGGTCCAATTTCTCCTTTTACCCTTGAGAAAATAAAAAATTGGGGACGAAACGATCATGTTTGTGGAAAAAATTGGATTTTTTATTTTCACGCCCGAGCATTATAAACTTTCGTGAAGCACTTGGGGGATAAAAGTGCTCATGACACATCTAGATAAGTTCCTTAGGGGGTCTAGTTTCCAAAATGGGGTCACTTGTGGGGGTTTTCCACTGTTTAGGCACATCAGGGGCTCGCCAAACGTGACATGGCGTCCGATCTCAATTCCAGCCAATTTTAGATTGAAAATGTCAAACGGCGCTCCTTTCCTTCTGAGCCCTGCCATGCGCCCAAACAGTGGTTCCCCCCCACATATGGGGTATCAGCGTACTCAGGACAAATTGGACAACAACTTTTGGGGTCCAATTTCTCCTTTTACCCTTGAGAAAATAAAAAATTGGGGACTAAACGATCATGTTTGTGGAAAAAATAGGATTTTTTATTTTCATGCCCAGGCATTATAAACTTTCGTGAAGCACTTGGGGGATAAAAGTGCTCATGACACATCTAGATAAGTTCCTTAGGGGGTCTAGTTTCCAAAATGGGGTCACTTGTGGGGGGTTTCCACTGTTTAGGCACATCAGGGGCTCGCCAAACGCGACATGGCGTCCGATCTCAATTCCAGCCAATTTTAGATTGAAAATGTCAAACGGCGCTCCTTTTCTTCTGAGCCCTGCCGTGCGCCCAAAAAGTGGTTCCCCCTCACATGTGGGGTATCAGCGTACTCATGACAAATTGGACAACAACTTTTGAGGTCCATTTCATCTTTTTACCCTTGGGAAATTAAAAAAATTATTGCTGAAAGATCATTTTTGTGACTAAAAAGTAAAATGTTAATTTTTTCCTTCCATGTTGCTTCTGCTGCTGTGAAACACCTGAAGGGTTAATCAACTTCTTGAATTTGGTTTTGCGCACCTTGAGGGGTGCAGTTTTTAGAATGGTGTCACTTTTGGGTATTTTCTGCCATATAGACCCCTCAAAATGACTTCAAATGTGAGGTGGTCCCTAAAAAAAATGGTTTTCTAAATTTTGTTGTAAAAATGAGAAATTGCTGGTCAAATTTTAACCCTTATAACTTTGTAGAAAAAAAAAATGTTGTCTCCAAAATTGTGCTGATGTAAAGTAGACATGTGGGAAATGTTATTCATTAACTATATTGTGTCACATATCTCTCTGGCTTAACAGAATAAAAATTCAAAGTTGGAAAATTGCGAAATTTTCAAAATTTTCGCCAAATTTCCATTTTTTTCACAAATAAACGCAAGTTATATCGAAGAAATTTTACCACTATCATGAAGTACAATATGTTACAAGAAAACAATGTCAGAATCACCGGGATCCGTTGAAGCGTTCCAGAGTTATAACCTCATAAAGGGACAGTGGTCAGAATTGTAAAAATTGGCCCGGTCCATAACGTGCAAACCACCCTTGGGGGTAAAGGGGTTAAAATGCAATAACGGGCGATAAAAAGATCGCATCTGCACAAAAGTTGTATAATTACAAACATCAGTAGACACTCAAAAAATAAGCCCTCACCCAACCCCAGATCACAAAAAATGGAGACACTACCGGTATCTGAAAATTGCACTTTTTTTTTAAAGCAAACTTTGGAATTTTTTTTACCACTTAGATAAAAGAGAACCTAGACATATTTGGTGTCTATGAACTCTTAATGACCTGGAGAATAATAATTGCTGGTCAGTTTTAGCATTTACTGAACCTAGCAAAAAAGCCAAACAAAAACATGTTTGCGATTGCACTTTTTTTTTGCAATTTCACCGCACTTGGAATATTTTTCCCGTTTTCTGTTACACGACATGGTAAATCCAATGGTATCGTTCAAAATTACAACTGGTCCGGCAAAAAATAAGCCCTCACATGGCCATATTGATGGAAAAATAAAAAAAGTTATGGTTCTGGAAAGAAGGGGAGCGAAAAATGAAAAAAGCTCCGGGGGTTAAAGGGTTAAGCCAAAACGGACAACTGTAGTTTGAGATTTCCTTCTTAGAGAATTTCTGGTTACCACAACCTAGCTAAGAACTAAGAGCTGATACAACTAGAACAGCCAAAAAAGAAGTTTGACCTATTCAATATACACACACGTGGTCAAAATTGTGGGTACCCCTCGTTTAATGACAGAAAAACCCACAATGGTCACATAACACTAATCTGACAAAAGTAATAATATATAAAATATCTATGAAAATGAGCAAATAAAAGCCAGACATTGCTTTTCAACCATGATTCCACAGAATTAAAAATAAATAAATAAATAGAACTCATGAAATAGGCCTGGACAGAAATGATGGTACCCTTTTGCACAACCTTTTGAGGCCATCACTGCAATCAAACGATTCCTGTAACTGTCAATGAGACTTCTGTACCTCTTGACAGGTATTTTGGCCCACTCTTGAGCAAACTGCTCCTGTTGTGTTGTGTTTGAAGGTCACCTTTTCCAGACAGCATGTTTCATCTCTTTCCAAAGATGTGCAATAGGATTTAGGTCAGGGCTCATAGAAGGCCACTTCAGAATAGTCCAATGTTTTCCTCTTAGTCATTCTTGGGTGTTTTTAGCTGTGTGTTTTGGGTCATTATCCTGTTGCAACACCCATGACAAACGACTGCGACCAAGCTTTCTGACAATGGGCAGCACATTTCTCTCTAGAATCCTTTGATAGTCTTGAGATTTCATTGTATCCTGCACGGATTCTAGACACCCTGTGCCAGATGCAGCAAAGCAGCCCCAGAACATAACAGAGCCTCCTCCATGCTTCATAGTAGGGACAGTGTTCTTTTCTTGATATGCTTCATTTTTCCCGTCTGTGAACATAGAGCTGTTGTGCCTTGCCAAAAATTCAATTTTTGTCTCATCTGACCATAGGACATTCTCCCAGAAGCTTTGTGGCTTGTCAACATGTAGTTTGGCAAATTCCAGTCTGGCTTTTTTATGATTATGTCCTCCTTGGTCATTTTCCATGAAGTCCACTTTGACTCATACAACGACGGATGGTACGATCTGACACTGATGTTCCTTGAGCTTTAAGTTCACCTATAATCTGTTTAGAAGTTTTTCTGGGCACTTTTGTTATCATTCGTATTATCCGTCTCTTTGATTTGTCATCAATTTTTATCCTGTGGCCATGTCCAGGGAAGTTGGCTACAGTCCCATGGATCTTAAATTTCTGAATAATATGTGCAACTGTAGTCACAGGAACATCAAAAGCTGCTTGGAGATGGTCTTATAACTTTTACCTTTAACACGTTTGTCTATAATTTTCTTTCTAATCCCCGAGACAACTCTTTCCTTCGCTTCCTCTAGTTTTTTAAGAGGCACATCTGTCCTCCACTCATTACCTCTAGTAATGGCACCGATCTGAACTTATTATCAGTGTATAAAAGACACCTGTCCACAACCTCAAACAGTCACACTCCGAACTCCACTACGGTGAAGACCAAAGAGCTGTCGAGTGACACCAGAAACAAAATTGTAGCCCTGCACCAGGCTGGGAAGACTGAATCTGCAATAGGCAGGCAGCTTGGTGTGATGAAATCAACTGTGGGAGCAATAATAAGAAAATGGAAGACCACTGGTAATCTCCCTCAATATGAACCACTGTGACAAGTAGTACAACACTGTGGGGAGTGCTAGCTAATAGTTTATATCTCACTAGTTAGTGGCCCGATTCTAACGCATCAGGTATTCTAGAATATGCATTTATGTATGTATATAGCAGCCACATAGTATATAGGAGCCATATAGCAGACAAATACTACGTGGCCTGTGCTATATACTATGTGGCTGCTATATACATACATATTGTAGAATACCCGATGCGTTAATAAAGGCCATGCAATATATAACAGTGGCCACGCAGTATATAACACAGCCACGTATAACACAGCCCACACAGTATATAGCAGCCACGCAGTATATAACACAGGCGACGTAGTATATAACACAGCCCACGCAGTATATAGCAGCCACGTAGTGTATAACACTGCCCACGCAATATATAGCACAGCCCACGCAGTATATAGCAGCCACATAGTATATAACACTGCCCACGCAGTATATAACAGTGGCCACGTAATATATTGCACAGCCCATGGAGTATATCACACAGCCCACATAGTATATAACACTGCCTATGTAGTATAAAGCAGCCACGCGGTATCTAACACAGCCCACGTAGTATACAGCAGTGTGGGCACCATATCCCTGTTAAAAAAAAATAATTAAAATAAAAAATAGTTATATACTCACCCCCTGGGATTCACCGAAGCTCCGGTGATACGCGAGCGGCTGTCGCCATCTTCCATTCCCAGGATGCATTGCAAAATTACCCAGATGACTTAGCAGTCTTGCGAGACCGCTAAGTCTTCTGGGTAATTTCGAAATGCATCGCTGGGAATGAAAGATGGCGGCAGGCGCGAGCGGCTCGGCGGACTACGGAGGGTGAAAATAGCAGGTTTTTTGTTTTTTTATTATTTTTAACATTACATTTTTTTTTTTACTATTGATGCTGCATAGGCAGCATCAATAGTAAAAAGTTGGGGACACACAGGGTTAATAGCAGCGGTTACGGAGTGAAATACCCGCGGCGTAATGCGGTCCATTACCGCCGGCATTAACCCTGCGTGAGCGGTGACTGGAGGGGAGTATGCGGGCGCCGGGCACTGACTGTGGGGAGTAAGGAGAGGCCATTTTCTTCCGGACTGTGCCTGGCTCTGATTGGTCGTGGCAAAACAGCCACGACCAATCAGCGACTTGGATTTCCATGACAGAGGCCGCGACCAATGAATATCCGTGACAGAAAGACAGACAGAAGGAAAGACAGAAAGACGGAAGTGACCCTTAGACAATTATATAGTAGATTGCTTATATAGGGACAACTTAACTCCACAGCACTGTACAAGGATTTGCACCATTACATCAGTGCCTGTCCTCAATGGGTCACAAAATGTATATAAAAATTAGGACAAGAAAACAGCTTGGCACAATCAGAGAATAAGGATTAGAAGGAGCTAAAACACCTAACATACAGCTTAAGCCGTATGTATTGCGGTGCTCGGGGTCAAGACAGACAATGCTACATGCGACCTGCTCGCACCTTGCCTTCACCCTTTGTGGGGCACAAAATCTACTTTCCCCATTTTAGGCAGGGACAGACACTAAGGTCAATTTAATTGGGAGCCAATATAACTATTGGTATATTATTTGGAATGTCAGGAAACCGGTGTACCCAGTGGAAACTATGTCGCTCGAGGACAACATACAAACACCATGCACATCTTACAATTGAACGAATTCAAGCCCATGACACCAGTGCTGCCACCTTACAATGCCAACCACTGGTAACAGTATGTCATAGGGAAGGTGCACATATATGACCATGGCTCTGGAGCTGCATACGCCCCACACAGAGCAAGTGCCAGCACCTGCCTCTAACTTAATTGGCGCTAGCACCGATCACTGTTTAACCACTTAAAGAAGCTGTCCACTACTCGAACAACCCCTTGTCAATTGCTATATTCCTCAGTGTAAAATGACAGCCTAAACTCACCTGCAATGCTGCTCCAGCAGCGTCAGCACCTCGTCTGTTGTGATATTGTTGTACCATCAGAAGGGAGTGTGAGTGAAGCGGCTACTGATTGGCTGCAGTGCTCACATAGTATAACAACATCACGCGAGCCCCAGGAGGCCAGGCGCCCATGTCGAGTATAGGCTGCCATTTTACAAGGGAGAATATAGCAGCTGACAACCGGTTGTCAGAGCAGTGGAAAACCCTTATCAATTCTAGTGTCAACCTCTTATATTAGCATTCACGTGGAGTGATCACAATGGGGCGGCTATTCCAAAGCCTGATGTATGCCCACCCTCCGACAGTCTTCCCTGTTCCCCAGTTTTCAGTACGTTGTATGGTAAAATAAATGGTGTCGCTCAGAACAGAAAATATTACTAAAAACAAACAACCATGTATGGCTATGGTGACATAAAAATTTTTTAAAAAGTTGACTCTTGGAAGAAGAGTAAATAATTAAAGCAAAAAAGAATTAAAAAATGTACCAGGTAATAGAGGGGTTAATAAATCATTCCTATTCTCGAGGCACATATATAGCAACAGACCCACTTGCATGTAAGTGGTAGATTTGGTAATGAAGTTGAGCATAAAGATTCACCAGATCGTGGTCCAGTAGCCAAACTGGTAATCCATGACCCGAGCCAAAAATTACCTACTACCTGCCAACATCCCTGGTTAGTAGGCCCGGCTCAATGACATGTATATGCTGTAGTGCCTATTGATCAGAGGAGATGCTGAGGATGCTACTTGGATATGGTGGCCACAGACTAGAAATGTAGTAGCTGGACGAGGTCCTGCAAATCTATTTGCGCCCATTAGTGATAGCAGGTAAGGTTCTGTTCACACTTGCTTTTTCCAATGCGGTTTTCAGTACTTCGGATTGCAAGTATAACAGACTCCAGGCTATGGCACTAAAACTTCAGGAACCACAACTGTGTGTTATAAGTATATGGGGACCACTAGGTATTGATGGACAGTGCCTTGGTGAACAGAAGCCATGACACATTGTCACTTCTAGGGATCTGCTCTTGTAGATAGAGCGTGATGTGCCATTAATGGCGCAGTAACTTTACAGTACCTTCTGAATGCACTTGCACTTCAAACACTGGACCTGAGTGACCTTGAAGCGATCCATCTTGTGCGTTTCCTTGTTGTCATGGCAAAGGCGACAAGTGTAAAATTTACCACAGCAAGGAGCCTGAAAGACAAAAGGGTCATGACTAAGCATGTAACAGGGATTATGGAAATAGTGCCACTTTTGCCCATAGCTGAGATCTGGTACTGCAGCTCTGCAATGACAAGCGCGCTGCAGAGTAAAACGCAGTCATGTTTTTACAACATAAGGAAAAGTTTCACGATGAGCACTTGATTTTCTGCATCTGTCACTTGCATTTTTTTTTAACGCGCTTTTATTGCATTTCTGACCCTTTTTCTTATGTCATGATTTAAATAAAAACAATTCTTGGTATTTGGCTTTGATTATTGCTATAGCCATGTGTAGATTACATGCGTTTTATTATATTTCCACAGAGGACACAAACAAACCACACGTGCATTTTTTTACAGGGGATTTTTATCATTTCATTCAAGTCTATGGGAATAATCCGGCTATTTCCTGCAAGAGAAAATGACATGCAGTGGATATGAAACATGAACTGCAGGTGAGTTTGTGCAGCATAAAAGCAAGGGGTGATCGAATAGCTTTGGATAAGAGTTTATCGAATAGATGCCTCGGGAACCTGGATACCTGGAGTGCTCCCGATAATCGGGTGTTCGGTGCCGCAGCTGCATGTGTCGCGGCTGTGTGTCAGTCACAACAAACAGGTTCTCCATGCATGTGTTGTGACTGCCACGCTGCTGCGACACATGCAGCTGCGGCACCAAACACATTGTGAGCGCTCCAGGTATCTGGGTTACTGATGCAGCTATTCGGGAAGCGCTATCTATTCAGATAGGCTCTTATCCAAAGCTTTTTGATCATCCCTTATAAAAGCAAAGCACAGTGTGCATGAGATTTCTATAAACTCGGATGGAACTGTGGATGCCGCAGTGTTTTATGCACAAAAACGCAGCTTCAAAAACTCATTGTGGAAACTTAACCTTAGGCCGGGGTCACACTTGCAAGTGCAATGCGAGAAACTTGCGCGAGTCTCTTGCATCAATAACCGGCACTTGGGACCAGAGTGTGCGGCTGCGTGTATTTCTATTCAGCCGCACGCTCCGTTCCCGAGTGCCGGTGGCAATGTCGGGTGTTGATGCACGAGTTTCTTGCATTGCATTCGCAAGTGTCACCAGTGATCATAGAAATAAAAGATGAAATCCCATACAGGGACTAAAAATAACAAAAAAATATATTGTTTTAAAACTATTAAAAAAAAATATTAAACCAATAAATATGTAAATATATGTAAATAAATATATATAAATAAATATGTAAATTTAAATAATAGCATACAACACAAAAAAGTACACATATTTGATATCGCCACATCCGGAACGACTCAATCAATAAAACTATCAAATTAGTTAACCTCTTCAGTAAGCACCTTACAAGCATATGGCAAAAAAATGCATTTTCATCACACTTGAACAAAAAATTGGAATAAAATATGATCCAAAAGAAAAATGTAAATAAGAACGGTATTGCTTAAAATGTCGTTGTCCAGCAAAAAACCAAGCTGCCATATAGCTCAATCAGTGGAAAAATAAAGTTACAGCTCTCAGAATAAAGTGATGCAAAAACAATTTTTTCTATAAAATAGTTTTTAGCGTGTAAAAGCAACAAAAATACTATATAAGTGAGGTATCGCTGTAATCATACTGACTTGAAGAATAAAGCTGCCTGATCAACTTTATCACACGCAGAACAGCATATAAAAAATAAAAATTTCTGAATTGCTGGTTTTTGCTCATTCTGCCTCTCAAAAATATGTATAGTAAGCGATCAAAAAATGTTATGTGCACAAAAATTATAGTGATAATAATGTCAACTACTCCAGCAAAAAACAAGCCCTCACATGACTCTGTTGGCAGAAATCTAAAAAAATTATAGCTCTCAAAATATGGCAATGCAAACCTTTTTTTTTTTTTTTTTTGTAGAAAAAGCTTGCTTTAGTGGATGACAGCAGCCAAGCAAAAAAAATCATGATATGAATCTGGTATCACTGTAATCAAACCGACCGGAAGAATAAACTTGTCTAATCACTTATATGTAAAAAAATAATAAAACCAATTCTTCACCTGCTGTTGATTTTTTCATTCTGCCTCCCAAAGATCGCTCAGCGCACATTTATCCTGCGCTCTATGCTGGGCACTTACACTAGATTTCCGTGTAAATCTCTGGAATAAATGATTCACATGAAATCCCCGGTTGAAGATTCCATATAATGAGACAGATGGAGACACTGTTGATGCCGTCTGACCTGTGATTAGGCAGTGTCAGTCTTTTCAAGTGTGCACAAAAGTGTGGTCCGCAAGTTTTGTGCACCTCTGAAAAGAAGGAAACAAATAAACAGACACCAGATAGAGTCCAGAGTAAGGCCAAGGTCACACTTTCGAGTCCAATGCGAGAAACTTGCACATCAAGTACCAGCACTGCCGTCGGAACTCGGGATCGGAGCATGCAGCTGCATAGAAATACATGGGACCGAACTCCAGTCTCAAGTGCCGGGGGCGGTGTCAGGACTTGATGCGCGAATTTCTCACATTGAACTCGAAAGTGTGACCCCGGCCTAAGACTACGATCACACTACACTATCAGTATCTGGTCAGTATATCACATCAGAATTTGATGGCCAAAACCAGGTGAAGAACAAGCAGAGAAAAGGTATAATAGAAATGAGGGCACCAATTTTGCATTTTTGACCCACTCCTGGTTTTGGCTTACAAATACTGACGTGAAATGCTGATCAAATACTGAAAGTGTGACCGTAGCGTAACTCTGCTGTATCATCATAGTGAATGGATCCCTTGAAGATTTCATCTGAATCACATCACTCAGAGATTTAGATGGAAACCCCAAAGTGCTCAGCGTAGCGCGCCAGATTAATGTGATCCCAAACGTTATGCAAAATGTTCCCAATAAATGCTTCATCTCAATCCACAAAAATAGCAAGTCCTTACTCAGGTCCGCCATCTGTTAACGTAAACATAGGGGGTTTCCACGTTACTAGCAGCATAAGAACTCTAGAAAAGCGCTATGGCACCCCACCAAAAAAATAAAATCCAGCAAATTCTGCCCTCCCAAATCCTAATGCCTCCCTCCCTTCTAAGCCCCAGTGTGCGCAAACCACATATAGGGCTCATACTCACATGTGAGAAACTCGGATGAGTCTCGCACATCAATACCCGACACTCAGGAGTGGAGCGTTCAGCGCATGTATTGCTATGCGGCCGCACGCTCCGATCTGAGTGCTGGGTGCAGTGCCGGGTATTGATGTGCGAGACTCATCCGAGTTTGTCGCATGTGAGTATGAGCCCTTAGAGTCCACGCATTTGGAATTTCTGCAGCGACGAGATCCCGCTAAAGAGTGCGTGTCTCCAGAAGCATGAGCTTTGCACAGCGTTCTGGTCACTACAGTGTACTGGTCACTACAACAGCAGTTTGCAATTTACTCAATAACATCCACTGCTGCTTGTTTCTGGAAAACACCCATGGGGTCAAATAGTCACTACACCTGTAGATAAATTCCAAGAGGGGTACAATTTCCAAAATGGGGTTGCTTGACGGGGGGGATTCTGGTCTTTTAGCACTTAGGGGATATGCATATTGAGTCCCCAAACTATTCTAGGAAAATCTGCGCTCCAGGAGGAAAATAGCGCTCCATACCTCCTGAGTCTCCCTGTATGGCTAAGCAGTACCGTACAGCCACATATGGGGTATTTCTACGTTCAGCAGAAATTGTGGGACACAAATTTGGTGCCATTTTTACCCATATCCCAGTGTGAAAATGTAAAATCTGGGGCTAAAACAAAATTTGGGTGGCAAAAAATAATTTTTTTCTTCACTGTCCAATGGTATAAAATTGTGACCCACCAGTGGCGTCAATATGATCACTGCACCCCTACATGATTTCATTGAGAGGTTTAGTTTGCAAAATGGGGTCACTTATGGGGGAGTTTGCTGTTCTGGCACCTCAGGGGCTCTGCCAATGTGACATGGCACCCTCAAACCAGTGCAGCAAAATCTGACCTCCAATATGGCGCTCCTTCCCTTCTGAGCCTTGCACCGTGCCTCAAAAATAGTTTCCAACCACATCCGGGGTATCGATGGCCTCAGGAGAAATTGCACAACAAATGGTAAGGTCCATTTTCTTGTGAAAATAAAGAAATTGGAGCGAAAGAAATATTTCTGTAGCAAAAACGTGATTTCGTTATTTTCACGGCTCTACGTTATAAAATTCTGTTGTATCTAAAAAAGTTGGTTTTGTAAATTTTGTTGGAAAAGTGACAAATTGTTGATACATTTTTAACCCTTCTAACAAAAAAAATTCAAATTTCAAAGTGATGGAGATGTAAAATAGACACGTGGGAAGTGTTATTTATCAACTATTTTGTGCAATATAACTCTCTGGTTTAAAATTAAGCTTGAAGTTTGGGAAAAATGCCAATATTTTCACAAACAAAAGCAACTTTTACCACTATCGTGAAGTACAATGTGTCAGAAAAACAGTGTCAGTGGGATCTGAAGGAGCAGGCAGGCTGGCGGTGAAGGGGTTACCGTGCCGTCACACAGAGCCCTGCTGGCTCAGCCTGCCCAGAGCTGTGCCCTCCGGGGTGCGGGGGTCGCTCCCACCAGGGGGTCCCGTGTACCGCTGTCAGCACTGTGTCACCTGCAATGGCAGACGATGCTTTGCGTCTACGGGTGGTTCCCGCGTCCTGCCCAGTGCCCACCCTCCCAGTAATGGCCCTCACCCTCAGCTCGCAGCCTCTGGTGTAGTGCTCACAGCCGGCTGCCACTTCCATGTCCCCGGAGCCCTCAGCCATGTGTGACCGGAGGAAGCGGAAACACCGGGGAGGAGACTAGTGAGGGCTGAGAGAAGCCGTGGCGGCCGACCGTGCCCGCACTTCCACTGCACGGACACAGGCGGCGCTGCCGCTCCCTGAAAATGGCGGGAATGTGCTCTGAAGCCCTCTAGTAGTCTGATACCATTTCTCTTCTCCAAACCTGTTGTTTCCTGACAGCTCCGTGTATAATGCGTCTTCCTCTCCGTTTTTGCAGCCATGTTTTATCCTAACTATTGTTATTTGTGTCAGCTCAGGCACAGCAATTAACCCACTCAGGGCGGCCCACTTTTTGTTTTTCTTGCTCCCTCACCTCACAAGAGCCGTAACTTTTATTTTTCTCCCCATATGGCCGTGTGAGGGCTTGTTTTTTTGTGTGACAACTTGTGGAATCAAACACCGCCATTCTTTTTACTATATGATTTACTGGAGAAAGGTAAAAAATGAGGTACAAGGGTGAAAGGAAACTCCCACCATTTTTCTTTTATTGTGCTGTCTGGTATAAATGACTGCAGGCCAGTACCATTACAACCAAATAAATAAGGCAGCACACTGTAGCGCTAAAACATGCAAACATGAAAGTTGAACTGCATTACTGCACTAGAAATATGAAAAAATGAGAGCGTTTAGCGCATAAATCGGCCAACTTATGTGTACCTGGTAGCCACATTAGGGCATCTCTCGTATACCAGGTCCTAGACTTTCCTTTCCTCGCTGAGAATAAACGTCTTCATCTGAATGGAATCACAGCAGGTTCGTTACCCCTCCACAGAGAGAGAGAAATTTAGTCTAAGAAGAGGTTTCATAGGTACCCATTCAGATGAAGACGTTTATTCTCAGCAAGGAAAGGAAAGTCTAGGACCTGGTATACGAGAGATGCCCTAATGTGGCTACCAGGTACACATAAGTTGGCCAATTTATGCGCTAAACGCTCTCATTTTTTCATATTTCTAGTGCAGTAATGCAGTTCAATTTTCATGTTTGCATGTTTTAGCGCCGCAGTGTACTGCCTTGTTTATTTGACTGTGTACGAGTTGGTGACTCTAGGTTCAGCACCTGTTCACACTTGATCTATGTTTGGATGTGACAGTCAGTTTTTTTAAATTAGTACCATTACAACGACCCCAAGCTTATTTTCTTATTTTTTTGGTTACAAAAACTAATTAACTTGTGACGCCATTTTGTGAAACCTGCAGCTTATTTTTTCTGTTGCTAGAACTGCGGGTTTTTTTGTGTGGGGAGCAGATAGGGGCCATCTGTACTTCATACACTGCAATCAGGGCTGCCACTAGAAATTTCGGGGCCCCATACTGGCAAATTTTTCGGGGGCCCACTTGACACACCGACCAGGCTCCACCCCAGCCCCGCCTCCACACTCCACCCCTTGAACTGTCCACAGTCCCACCGCTGTCTCTCGGAAAAACTCCACTTCTCACCTATCACACATTAACAGGTCCCATCACCAGATCACACATATAGCCGACAGCTTTTATTTTGGCCAAAAGATTTTTTAAGCCGCCACCATAACACGGTAGACACTTTTGGCCGGGCCCTACTCTGCTGTAACCTATTAAATATTTGTTAAAATATTTAATACAATTTAGATATATAAATATATATATTTTTTTCAATTTTTAAAATGACCAATAATATGACATACAAGGAACAAATACCGCTACTCCATGTCAAGACCACATATTACCGCCACAGTGATTGAATAACATCACATACAAGGAACAAATACCACAACACCATGACCACACACCATATTATTACAACATAGTGACCAAATGGCACATACAAGGGACAAATAACACCGCACCATGACCAGACCACATATTACCACCAGTGACCGAATAATATCACATACAAGGAACAAATACCACCGCACCATGACCAGACCACATATTACCACCACAAAGTGACCGAATACTACAATACTGATCCGTAATTTAAAAAATACCATCACCATAAGTGCCATTATACACAGGAGATCTGTACTTAGTGTGCAGTGTCTGTGTACAGGTAATACAGTGATCACCGGTGATATTATACACAGGAGCTCTGTATATAATGTATAGGTAATACAGTGATCACTCGTGACATTATACACAGGAGCTCTGTATATAGTATTCAGTATATAGTGTCAGTGTATAGATAACACACTGACTCACCAGTGACGTCTCTAGGTGAAGTCCTTCATCTTTCAACTTTTATCCAGCACAGACCACCGTGACTTCTTCCAGCCAGGATTTGTTTTTGCAGGAAATAACACAGTTATCTCGAGCTCCGCTTGCAGAACACATTACTTAATTTTTCCCAACTTCTACATTACACCACATGAAGAAAAAAAGGCAACATAGTATCACTCTACACAGTAGCAGGACCGCCCCCCATTTAAAACAGTATACTCAAAAAATAAAATAAATACGTCACTGCAGTAATAATATCCCTTAATTAGCCCCTATAGTAATAATATCCCCATCCTGGCCCCGTGTGTCTCATTCCTGGCTCCAGCCATATGTTCTCGCATCCTGCCCTCATGAGTATCCATTATGTCCCATATGATCTCCCCATTCTGCCCTATATGATCTCCCCATCCTGCCCCATATGATCTCCCCATCCTGCCCCATATGATCTCCCCATCCTGCCCCATATGATCGCCCCATATGATCTCCCCATCCTGCCCCATATGATCTCCCCATCCTGACCCATATGATCGCCTCATATGATCTCCCCATCCTGCCCCATATGATCTCCCCATCCTGACTCATATGATCACCCCATATGACCTCCCCATCCTGCTCTATGTGATCTCCCCATCCTGCCCCATCTGTCTCCATCGTATCCATCCTGCCCCATGATCCTGCACAATCTGTCTCCAATCCTGCCCCCAGTGTCTCCAATCATGCCCCCATGTCTTTCATTCTGCCTAGTGTCTCCAATCATGCCCGTATCTCCATTCTGCCCCCAGTGTCTCCAGCATTTCTGCCCCCAGTGTCTCCAGCATTTCTGCCCCCAGTGTTGTGGATTTTGTTTTTGGGCTCCCTCTGGTGGTTACAGATGGTACTGGGTGACTTGTGTTCTCTGCGGTCTCTGGTGTCCACCTGTTCTATCAGGATATGGGAGTTTCCTATTTAACCTGGCTTTCTTGTCATTTCCTCGCCGGCGATCAATGTATTCAGTGTGTCTTGTTACCTCTGCTTCCCGCTTCTGTAATCTTCAGGACAAGCTAAGTTTTTGATTTTCCTGTTCCACGTTTTGCTTTATTTTTGTTTTAGTCCAGCTTGCAGTTATGTGATTCTTTGTTGCTGGTTGCTCTAGTGGGCTGATATTACTCCTCATGTTCCATGAGTTGGCACATGAGTTCAGGTAATTTCAGGATGGTTTTTTGTAGGGTTTTTCGCTGACCGCGCAGTTCACTTTTGTATCCTCTGCTATCTAGTTTTAGCGGGCCTCATTTTGCTGAATCTGTTTTCATTACTACGTATGTGCTTTCCTCTCATTTCACCGTCATTACATGTGGGGGGCTGCTATTTCTGTGGGGTGTTTCTCTGGAGGCAAGAGAGGTCTTTGTTTCTTCTAATAGGGGAAGCTAGTCCTTCGGCTGGCGCGAGATGTCTAGAATCATCGTAGGCACGTTCCCCGGCTACTGCTAGTGTTGTGAATTAGGTTCAGGATCGCGGTCAGCTCAGTTTCCATCACCCTAGAGCTTGTTCTGTTTTTTGTGTGCTTGTCCTTTTGTGATCCCCTGCCATTGGGATCATGACACCCCAGTGTCTCCAGCATTTCTGCCCCCCAGTGTCTCCAGCATTTCTGCCCCCAGTGTCTCCAGCATCTCTGCCCCCAATGTCCAGCATCTCTGCCCCCAATGTCCAGCATCTCTGCCTCCAGTATCCAGCATCTCTGCCCCCAGTGTGTCCAGCATCTCAGCCCCCAATGTCCAGCATCTCTGCCCCAATGTCCAGCATCTCTGCCCCCAGTGTCTCCAGCATCTCTGCCCCCAATGTCCAGCATCTCTGCCACCAATGTCCATCATCTCTGCCCCCAGTGTGTCCAGCATCTCTGCCCCCAGTGTGTCCTGCATCTCTGCCTCCAGTGTGTCCAGCATCTCTGCCCCCAGTGTGTCCAGCATCTCTGCCCCCAGTGTGTCCAGCATCTCTGCCCCCAGTGTGTCCAGCATCTCTGCCCCCAATGTCCAGCATCTCTGCCCCCAATGTCCAGCATCTCTGCCCCCAATGTCCAGCATCTCTGCCCCCAATGTCCAGCATCTCAGCCCCCAGTGTGTCCAGCATTTCTTCCCCATCTGTGTCCAGCATTTCTGCCCCCAGTGTGTCCAGCATTTCTGCCCCCAGTGTGTCCAGCATTTCTTCCCCAGTGTGTCCAGCAACTCTGCCCCAGTGTGTCAAGCATCTCTGCCACATCTGTGTCCTGCATTTCTGCCCCAGTGTGTCCGGCATCTCTGCCCCAGCATGTTCAGCATTCTGCCCCGGGGCCCCCTGGATCGCCGCTCTCAAAGAAAAAAAAACACACGAGTTCTTACTTGGCCGCGCTCCTGCGGCAGGCGAAGCTCACTCCCTCCACGCGCGCACTCGCCTCTGACAATGACGTCAGAAACCAGCGAAGTGCGCGCTGCGGCCCAAGTCAGCTGCTAGCCTCCGATTGGCTAGCGGCTGTTAACTATTGACGTGCGGGCCCGCGCCCGCACGTCAATAGCATGCTGCAGCGCCTGTAGGGGGGGCCCCTCTGCCCACCGGGCCCCATACGCCAGTCAGGGCAGTAATGCCCTGATGGTGGCCCTGACTGCGGAATGTAGTGCAACCATCTCCTTTAAAGGGAACCTGTCACCCCGAAAATCGCGGGTGAGGTAAGCCCACCGGCATCAGGGGCTTATCTACAGCATTCTGTAATGCTGTAGATAAGCCCCCGATGTTACCTGAAAGAGGAGAAAAAGACGTTAGATTATACTTACCCAGGGGCGGTCCCGCTGCTGGTCAGGTCAGATGGGTGTCTCAGGGCCGCTGCGGAACCTCCCATCTTCATTCCATGACGTCCTCTTCTGATCTTCAGCCACGGCTCCGGCGAAGGCGTACTTTGTCTGCCCTGTTGAGGGCACAACAAAGTACTGCAGTGCACAGGCGCCGGAAAGGTCAGAGAGGCCCGGCGCCTGCGCACTGCAGTACTTTGCTCTGCCCTCAACAGGGCAGACAAAGTACGCCTGCACCGGAGCCGTGGCTGAAGATCAGAAGAGGACGTCTGTTATGACCTGGTGGTTAGGAGCACCCAGAACGACCTGATGGTTAAACTCATACAGGACAAGCTCTGGGAAGTGGGAGCTCTGCTGACCGCAACCCCTAATCCTATCACACAACTAGAAATAGCCGTGGAGCGTACCTAACACGACCTAGACGCCTCTTCACAGCCTAAGAGCTATCTAGCCCTAAAGATAGAAAATAAAGCCTACCTTGCCTCAGAGAAATTCCCCAAAGGAAAAGGCAGCCCCCCACATATATTGACTGTGAGTTAAGATGAAAGTCACAAACACAGAAATGAAACAGGTTTCAGCAAAGGGAGGCCAGACTTACTACACAGACTGAGGATAGGAAAGGTATCTTTGCGGTCAGCACAAAAAGACCACGCAGAGTGTGCAAAAAGACCTCCGCACCGACTCACGGTGCGGAGGTGCCACTCTGCATCCCAGAGCTTCCAGCTAGCAAGGAAAAATCATGAAAGCCAGCTGGACAAGGAAACAATGAACAAATAATTAACAAGCAGGGACTTAGCTTCTGCTGGAGTAGACAGGTCACCAGAAAGATCCAAGAGCGAACTGAACCAGTACAAGAACATTGACAGCTGGCATGGAGTAACGATCAGAGTGGAGTTAAATAGAGCAGCCAGCCAAAGAATAACCTACGTCACCTGTGGAAGGAACCTCAGAAGCAGCAGCTCCACTCACAGCCACCAGAGGGAGTCCATGGACAGAACTCCCCGAAGTACCATTCATGACCACAGGAGGGAGTTCGATAACAGAATTCACAACAGACGTCATGGAAAGAAGATGGGAGGCGCCGCAGCGGACCAGAGACACCCATCTGACCTGACCAGCAGCGGGACCGCCCCTGGGTAAGTATAATCTAACGTCTTTTTCTCCTCTTTCAGGTAACATCGGGGGCTTATCTACAGCACTGCAGAATGCTGTAGATAAGTCCCTGATGCCGGTGGGCTTACCTCACCCGCGATTTTCAGGGTGACAGGTTCCCTTTAAAGCCGAACCATAGCGACCCATCGGCATACCTCCCAACAGTCCCGGATCCAGCGGGACAGTCCCGATTTTGAGACTCTGTCCCAGCCGGGATCTTACTTTTCCCGCACTAGACACTGAAACTTGCGCAGTGCTTGCTCTGGAGTTGCACATTTCCCTGTCTGGCTTGTGTCCCCTCCAGCTGTTCTAGATACTCCTCGGGGAACCCTGTACCTCTAAGGCACCATAGAAGCCATCCAAGGGGGAAGAGGAGAACAAGGAGGCAGGACAGACGGGGCAGACATGGACAAGTCCTCGCTGCTAGACCAGCTGGAGTGCTCTGTGTGCCTTGATCGGCTGGACACCACTGCCGCCGCTGCCTGCAGAGCATTGTCAGCTCCAGGAATGAGCTTCGCTGCCCGGAGTGCCGCATCCTGGTAGAGTGCGGGGCCAATATCCTGCTAGTCCAGTTTCTGGATGGGATGCGGCCGAGACCCAGAAATAGCCCCACGGGGAGCCCTATGTACCACTAAGTGGTATTCGCATCTGTCAGACGCGAATACAATTACTGTGTGCACTGCCTGGGACAGAAGCAGAGGAGCTGTAATCTCCCCTGCTTCCGGCCTGTGCCTTTTTGGAGAAAGTGCACACAGAGGACTTTGGATGGTGTGGTGCAGAGAAATTATCACATTGTCCAGCGTTCACTGCTGCACTTCACAGTAGAGCAGAGGACTGGGAGCCTGGATTATGTGAACATGAGCTTTATTTTATTATTTTAATTCTTATATTACTGTGCAGGGGGGCATAAAATGAGGGGCTGTACAGATGGGGGGGTAAAATAAGGGGAGGGCTATGCTAATGTGGGAATAAAATGAGATGTGCAGATGGAGGGAATAAACTGATGGGCTACTTTGGCCGTTTTTTTTGGCCGCGGGTCCTTTAATTCTTCAGAGGTGTGTGCTGTATTGTGACGCGCTCTTTCCATCACTGCTCAGTGGGGAGAATCCTGCGGAGCGGCTCCAGGTGAGGGACAAGTTGTAATCCGGGTGGGTAGTGGGATCACAGACACGGGGGATCACGAGCGGTGCAGACGTTTTGGCAGCAGATTGTGCAGAGGTAGTGCTGATGATGTGTCTCCTGCTGCATTGTCAGTGAGCCTGCACCAGTGAGACCCCGGCTCTGCGCACAGGAACTGCTCCTGACCGGAGCTGCTGCCCCTGCTCCATCCACTGCTGAGCACCCGGCGATGAGGAGACCACCCATGTACACACAGAGGTAGCAGATCTGAGCGTGTCGCGTCCTGCACGGCTGCAGTGTGCAAGCATAGGGTAATCACGGCATGCAAAAAGCAGAGGGCAAGTCACCCATGTGCTGTATACTTCTGGCCCCATGTATCACCCATGTGCTCTATACCTCAGACTCTGTTCCACCGATGTGCTGTATACCTCAGGCCTTGTGTTCTCCCCATGTGCTGTATACCTCAGACTCCGTGTTCTCCCCATGTGCTGTATACCTCAGGCCACGTGTAGCACCCATGTGCTGTATTCCTCAGATTCCGTGTACCACCCATGTGCTGTATACCTCAGATTCCGTGTATCACCCAAGTGCTGAATACCTCAGACTCCGTGTGCCACCCATATGCTGTGTACCTCAGACTCCATGTACCACCCATGTGCTGTATACCTCAGGTCTTGTGTACCACCCATGTGCTGTGTACCTCAGGGCCAGTGTACTCCCTATATGCTGTATACATCTGCAGGTTAGTAGCGTTCGGAACCTGCCTGGCTCCTGCATATAAAACCCCACTGCTGGGAGGAAATAAACTCTAATCCTCCCGGCAGTGTTCAGTCGTGACTTTGTAAATCTAGAGCAGCGGCTGTAACTGCGCCCCCCCACGGTTTCCAATGCAGAGCAGCTGTCGGTCAGTGTGGGAGGCTGCGGTTACAGTCACTGCTCTCCATACACAACGCCGGTGAACCCACACCGACGCCTGCTCCATGACGGAAACCACAACGCTGCTGGGAGAATTAAAGTTCCGCTGGGTTCAATCTGCAGGTGCCGGGCAGGGTTCAAACGCTATTAACCTGCAGATTAACCCTATATCTGCAGGTTAAGAGCGTTTTTACAGGTGATCGGTTCCCTTGAAATTATTTTGCTCAGTCATGCTTTTCATTTTCCAATTATGTTCATGTAGTGGTGAGACATCATATAAATGGCTACTGCAAATAAAAGTTTATGCAGAGTGTCGCAGTTTTCAAGATAAAATCAATGCTCTTTGACGGAGTTTGGAATCGCAACAATCCGCTTTTACTATGTCGTGATGTGACAGAGGCAATGTTATTCAGACGAGCTGTGTAGTGAGTGAGCTAATTGCAAAGAATCTGAGACTTCATGTAGAGGGAGAGTTTGTTAAAGAGTGCATGGTGGCTGCTGCAGAGTTGTTGGTACCAGACAAAGTAAAATTGTTTCAGAATGTTAGTTTGTCTCTGAGAACCGTCTCCGATCGTATTACTGATTTAGCACAAGAAATTGAAAAAACTCTCAAGGATTCAGCAGGAAATTTCCAATTTTTCTCTTTTTTTGTGATGAGACAACCGACATAACAAATACTGCCCAGCTGGCCATTTTCATTTGTGGAATCACTGCAGAGTTTGACACAGGAGAAGAGCTGCTGTCACTGGAAACCATGCGTGGCAGTACGAAAGGTGAAGACTTGTTTGAGAGACTTGTTTCATCAATGAAGAAACTTAAACTGTCATTTAAAAAGTTAAAGGGAACCTGTCACCCCCCAGGCGTTTGTAACTAAAAGAGCCATCTTGTGCAGCACTAATGCTGCATTCTGACAAGGTGGCTCTTTTAGTTCGGGTCCCTGGTACTGCTGCAATATTCGCTTTTGAAATTTGTCCCTCATACCTGTGAAATCGCCAGGGGGGCAGGTCTTTCCCCCCTAATCCAGACGCCTCACAGCTGTCACTCAGGGCCTCTGCGCGCTGGCCTCCTCTTCCTTCAGTAGCGTCCCCAGCACCTGCGCTGTTATTTTTTTTTCGGGCATGCGCAGTTGCGCTGCCCTTCAAACTTACAGCGCAGGCGCTGGGGACACTACTGAAGCAAGTTGAGGCGGCGCCTGGCGTGCAGTGGCCCTGAGTGACGGATGTGAGGCGTCTGGATTAGGGGGGGAAAGACCTGCTCCCCTGGAGATTTCACGGTATGAGGGACAAACTTCTAAAACGATTATTGCAGCAGTGCCAGGGACCCGAACTAAAAGAGCCACCTTGTCAGAATGCAGCATTAGTGCAGCACAAGGTGGCTCTTTTAGTTACAAACGCCTGGGGGGGTGACAGGTTCCCTTTAACTTGCCTTACTGCAGATGGAGCTCCAGCCATGGTTGGTTTGCAAAAAGGGTTAATTGTATTTGTCAAGAAAGAAATGAATCGTCTTAGTCTTGAGCCAAGTGATTTGATTATATGCCATTGCATAAATACACCAAGAAAGTCTCTGTCCACAGTCATTGCGGCTCAACAATGTTATGTCAACAGTTGTGTTATGCATAAACTTTATCAAAAGCAGAGCACTGAACAGTCGCCAGTTGAAGGAGTTTCTGAATGATCTTGAATCTGAGTATGGTGATCTTGTTTATCACTGTGAAGTGCGGTGGTTGAGTCGTGGTGACATGCTCATGAGGTTTTACGAATTGCGGGAAGAAGTCAAGCAATTCACGGAGATGAAGGGGAAACCTATCAGTGAACTCAATGATAGCAAGTAGCAGTGTGATCTAGCGTTCATGGTAGACATAACCAAGTACCACTCATAGCTGAACGGTAAGCTGCTAGGCCCCAATCAGCTTCTTAGCTCTCTGCTTTCAAAAGTGAAATAATTTGAAGCTAAACTAAGGGTACCGTCACACATAACGATATCGTTAACGATATCGTTGCTTTTTGTGACGTAGCAACAATATCGTTAACTAAATCGTTATGTGTGACAGCGACCAACGATCAGGCCCCTGCTGGGAGATCGTTGGTCGCTGGAGAAAGTCCAGCACTTTATTTTGTCGCTGGATCTCCCGCTGACATCGCTGAATCGGCGTGTGTGACGCCGATTCAGCGATGTCGTAACTGGTAACCAGGGTAAACATCGGGTTACTAAGCGCAGGGCCGCGCTTAGTAACCCGATGTTTACCCTGGTTACCGTTGTAAATGTAAAAAAACAAACACTACATACTTACATTCCCGGTGTCTGGTCATGTCCCTCGCCTTCAGCTTCCCGCACTGACTGGTGAGCGCCGGCCAGCCGTAAAGCAGAGCACAGCGGTGACGTCACTGCTGTACTTTACGGCCGGCGCTCAGTCAGTGCGGGAAGCTGACGGCGAGGGACCTGACCAGACACCGGGAATGTAAGTATGTAGTGTTTGTTTTTTTTACATTTACAACGGTAACCAGGGTAAACATCGGGTTACTAAGCGCGGCCCTGCACTTAGTAACCCGATGTTTACCCTGGTTACCCAGGGACTTCAGAATCGTTGGTCGCTGGAGAGCTGTCTGTGTGACAGCTCTCTGGCGACCAAACAGCGACGCTGCAGCGATCGACATCGTTGTCGGTATCGCTGCAGCGTCGCTTAGTGTGACGGTACCTTAAGGCTGTGGAAAATGCAACTTGAAAGGAGTAACACAGTTTATTTCCCCACTCTGGAAAGACAAAAGCCTTCCAAGACACTTGAATATGCTGGTGAATGTGCAAAACTAATTTAAGCAGTTGATGAAGACTCAAGGATCTCAAAAGTAAACAAATGGAATTAAACATGTTTGCTGCACCATTCAATGTGGAACCAGCTGATGTGCCTGATGACCTAGAACATGAAATAGTTCAGATGCAAAACAATGAAGAGCTGAAAGCTAGTTACAATAACCTCCCATTGCTTAAGTTTTATAAATGCTATATGAACAATGATGATTTTCCCACTGTGACGAGACATGCATTGAAATATGCATCTATGTTCGAAACAACTTATTGCTGTGAGCAGTTCTTTTCAAAACTTTTCATCGCAAATTGTCGACTTCGCTCAAGACTGATGCAAACTTAGAAAGCCAGTTGCGAGTAGCAACATCATCAATACCTCACAACATCGCACGCCTCACCAAAGAGAAGTTATTCCAGCCATCACATTAGGTGGGATTTATTTAAAGGGACTCCTGAATTTGGAGGGAACAATCTTCAGCCATAGGGGCGGGGTTTTCGGGTGTTTGATTCACCCTTTCCTTACCTGCTGGCTACATGCTGGCTGCAATATTGGATTGAAGTTCATTCTCTGTCCTCCGTAGTACATGCCTGCACAAGGCAAACCTTCCTCATTATGCCTTTATCTGCATGAACGCTGTCTGTGCTCTGTTTCAGTCACAAATCTCTTCACAGTATGGTGATCACAAAGTTTTTGTGAAGTATCTAATTTTTTCATACCTTGTCCAAGGCATTGCACTATTTAACGCTTTTCAGCAGCAGAGAGATCCTTTTTATTTATCATATTGCTTGAAACCTTTGGCCTGCTTAATAATGTCGAACATCATTTTTAAGTACCGTATATACTCGAGTATAAGCCGAGATTTTCAGCCCATTTTTTTGGGCTGAAAGTCCCCCTCTCGGCTTATACTCGAGTCATATACCCGGGTGTCAGCAGGGGAGGGAGAGCGGGGGCCGTGTAATCATACTTACCTGCTGCGGCGCGGTCCCTGCAGTCCCTGGCTTCTCCGGCGCTGCAGATTCTTCCTGTACTGAGCGGTCACATGGCACCGCTCATTACAGAAATGAATAGGCGGCTCCACCCCCATAGGGGAGGAGCCGCATATTCATTGCTGTAAATGATCGGTGCCATGTGACCGCTCAATTACAGGAAGAAGCTGCAGCGCCGGAGAAGCCAGGGACTGCAGGGACCGCGCCGCAGCAGGTAAGGGGAGCGCAGCGCTAAAATTACCTGCTCCTCGCTCCGGTACGGCTCCGTCTGCAGCATCCTCTAGCAGTGACGCTCAGGTTAGAGGGCGCTGTGACGTAGTCAGTGCGCGCCCTCTGCTGAGCGTCAGTGCTGGAGACGGAGCCGCACGAGGAGCAGGTAATTATTGAAAGCGCTGGCACCCTGAGCAAGAGAGGTGAGTATGTGATTTTTTTTTTTTTTTATGGCAGCACCAGCAGCATTCTAAGGAGCACCTATGGGGCCATAATGAAAGGTGCAGAGCATATATGGGGCACAGCATTCTAAGGAGCACCTATGGGGCCATAAAGGTGCAGAGCATATATGGGGCACAGCATTCTAAGGAGCACCTATGGGGCCATAATCAAAGGTGCAGAGCATATATGGGGCACAGCATTATAAGGAGCACCTATGGGGCCATAATCAAAGGTGCAGAGCATATATGGCACAGCATTATAAGGAGCATCTATGGGGCCATAATCAAAGGTGCAGAGCATATATGGCACAGCATTATAAGGAGCACCTATGGGGCCATAATCAAAGGTGCAGAGCATATATGGCACAGCATTATAAGGAGCACCTATGGGGCCATAATCAAAGGTGCAGAGTATATATGGCACAGCTTTATAAGGGGCATCTATGGGGCCATAATCAAAGGTGCAGAGCATATATGGCACAGCATTCTAAGGAGCATTTATGGGGCCATAATCAAAGGTGCAGAGCATATATGGCACAACATTATAAGGAGCATCTATGGGGCCATAATCAAAGGTGCAGAGCATATATGGCACAACATTATAAGGAGCATTTATGGGGCCATAATCAAAGGTGCAGAGCATTATATATGGCACAGCATTATAAGGAGCATCTATGGGGCCATAATCAACGGTGCAGAGCATTCTATATAGCACAGTTGTATATGGAGCATCTATGGGGCAATAATGAACGGTATGGAGCATCTATTTTTATTTTTGAAATTCACCGGTAGCTGCTGCATTTTCTACCCTAGGCTTATACTCGAGTCAATAAGTTTTCCCAGTTTTTTGTGGCAAAATTAGGGGGGTCGGCTTATACTCGGGTCGGCTTATACTCGAGTATATACGGGTAGTTTTCCTTTAATTAGAATCACCAGGAAAACTAGTTATTATATGTGTTTAAGATTAATTTCAGTTATCTATTGAGCCCTGAGACACAATACCATCCACAAGTTTATTTGAAAAACAAAACAATTAAATCTTTATAACACTTAAATCCAATTTGCATAATAATTTGGAACAAACTGTAGACTTTAAAGTGTATGTGGTATGTCAGTGACAACACTGAAGCAACATGTACTTGACTGAGCAGAAGACACAAAAGAGCACAATGAGGCCAAAAATACTCTGTTGTAAAAAAAATCATTTTTTTTTTACAACAGAGTATCTTTGGCCTCATTGTGCTCTTTTGTGTCTTCAGGTTTCTTGGTGGTGTGTGAACATGTTCCTACAGACTTGTTCAATGTGCAAGTAGCCCATGTGTTTCTGGTTCTATAATTGTTCTCTTGTTTCTACAAGACTGGGGAGTCCACCAGTCCTTATGGGTCATTTGCACTAAAGCTGTTCCATCCCGCATGTCCACATGGATATTCCCTCTCTGAACCGTGCTTATACAGGTACTATACAGATGATCAGGTTTTTAAATACATCAGATAGGGATTATATACATTAGTTAGGACTGCTCTATATGGGTATACCTTGACGGTTGGTGGAGCAGCTTAGTATACATTTTTTTTGCAAAAACACGTATCAACTAAATACCCTGGTTTTTTCCATCTTTTGACTAGCACTTGCTTATTACTGTAATTTTTTTACAACATAGTATTTTGGCCTCATTGTGCTCTTTTGTGTCTTCCAGTTTCTTGGTGGTGTGTGTGAACATGTTCCTACAGACTTGTTCAATGTGCAAGTAGCCCATGTGTTTCTTGACTGAGCAGAAGACTGGAAAAAAATTGTTCATTTTGGTGTCAATCGGCCAGAGGCCGAAGTGGCTTGTCATCACCAGGGAGAGGCAGCAGGATACGAGTAACAGCAAACCTGTGGCGATGCTTCATATTGGGTCTATTGGTGTGTTATTGAGACTTACAGGCAAAAGTTGCCATTAAGACAAAGCTAGACTTAAGAAAGAGGAGACAGCCTGGAGGTCTCTTTGAGGGCTGTGGCTAAGGGTACCGTCACACAGTGCAATTTTGATCGCTACGACGGCACGATTCGTGACGTTCGAGCGATATAGTTACGAGATCGCAATGTCTGACACGTTCCTGCGATCAGGGACCCCGCTGAGAATCGTACGTCGTAGCAGATCGTTTGAAACTTTCTTTCGTCGTCTAGTGTCCCGCTGTGGCGGCATGATTGCATGGTGTAACATATATCGTATACGATGTGCGCATAGTAACCAACGGCTTCTACATCGCACATACGTCATGAAATTATCGCTCCAGCGTCGTAGATTGCAAAGTGTGACAGCAGTCTACGACGCTGGAGCGATATTGTTACGACGCTGGAGCGTCACGGATCGTACCGTCGTAGCGATGAAAATTGCACTGTGTGACGGTACCCTAAGATGGTGTGGCTAATTGCATTGTTATCATGGGGTGGAGTTTGCTGAGGCTGTTAGGAAGACAATAGTAAGTCTTGTGTGAGATGTCAGCTTGGGAGTAGCTGTTGACCAGTGTGTAGATTGCCTGCCTTAGGGTAAGTTCACACAGGGCGTTTTTAGGGCGCTTTTGCTGGGGGGGGTTCTGCAGCAAAACCTGATCTTGGGAGGAAAGAAGCTGCGTCAAAAACGCAGGTTTAGGTGCGTTTTTGGTGCATATTTGGTGCGTTTTTTGCTCTTTCTCCATGCTAATGTCATTGGATTTTCAGTAGCAAATAATGATACCTGCGTTTTTGCTGCATTTTTTTCAACACCCATTCAAGTCAATGGGTGAAAAAACGCAGCAAAAACGCTGAAAGAAGTGACATGCTCTATGTCCAAAAAACGCAGCAAAGCACAAAATACTGATCAAACAAAAAAAGAATGTGTGTGCATGAGACTTCTGAAATCTCATAGCCTTTGCTGGTATTGTAAAAATCCAAAAATTGCAGACCAAAACTTTTTTCATATGGTACACTTCCAAAATTACATAAATACAAAGAAGGGAAGTACAAAACCAGAATATAAAATTTAAGATATTTTATTCAAAATGAATTAAAACTGAAAATAATGTATATAGGGAACTCAAACAAGGCAGAGTGAGCTCCACACAATCTATATATTTAATCGTCTAAGGGGCACTTCCGTCTGTCTGTCTGTCTTTCTGTCTGTCACGAAAATCCCACGTTGCCGATTGGTGCGGCCAGCAGGCCGCGACCAATCAGCGACGGGCACAGTCCTGCCGTGAATTCGCCCCTTCTTACTTTCTGTCAGTGCCCCCTCCAGTCAGCGCTCACACAGGGTTAATGGCTGCATTACACCACGTTATGCTGCAGTGTAACGCAGTCCTTTAATGCTGCTATTAACCCTGTGTGACCAACTTTTTACTATTGATGCTGCCTATGCAGCTCAATAGTAAAAGGATCTAATGTTAAAAATAAGAAAAAAAAAATTATTATATACTCACCTTCCGGCGCCTTTCCCGCTTATCGCGACGCTCCGGGCCATGCATTGCGGTCTCGCGAGATGATGACGTAGCAGTGTTATATACTACATGGACAGTGTTATATACTACGTGGGCAGTGTTAAATACTACGTGGGCATTGTTATATAATATGTGGGTAGTGTTATATACTACATGGGCTGTGTTATATACTACGTGGGCAGTGTTATATACTGTACTACGTGGGCAGTGTTATATACTACGTGGGCAGTGTTATATACTACGTGCGCAGTGTTATATACTGCGTAGCCTGTGTTATATACTACGTGGGCTGTGTTATATACTATGTGGCTGTGTTATATACTATGTGGCTGTGTTATATACTATGTGGCTGTGTTATATACTATGTGGCTGTGTTATATACTATGTGGCTGTGTTATATACTATGTGGCTGTGTTATATACTATGTGGCTGTGTTATATACTATGTGGCTGTGTTATATACTACGTGCGCAGTGTTATATGCTACGTGCGCAGTGTTATATACTGCGTGGGCAGTTTTATATACTACGTGGGCTGTGTTATATACTACGTGGGCTGTGTTATATACTACGTGCGCAGTGTTATATGCTACGTGCGCAGTGTTATATACTGCGTGGGCAGTTTTATATACTACGTGGGCAGTGTTATATGCTACATGGGTACATGGGTAGAGTTATATACTACGTGCACAGTGTTATATACTACGTGGGCTGTGTTATATACTACGTTTCTCCTATATACTACATGGCTGTGCTATATACTACGTGGCTGTCTGTGTTACGTGGCCTCTGCTGTATGCTATGTGGCTGCTATATATATATATACATACATACATACATATTCTAGAATACCCGATGCGTTAAAATGATTTATTAATTTCATGTGTTATGGTAAATTATTGCCTACTATGTATAGTTTCCCTTTTTTCAGCATTGCCACTGTCTTACATGTCCTCCGTTATATATTCCTTTTTCTCTTTTCCTTTTTTTTCTTTATCCGTTTTTTAGTATTTGGGTCAATTTTCCTTTTCTGTCTAATATTTCCTTGCTTTACACTCATTTACTGGGTTCACACAGTATACTCACGCACCTTTTACCGCTCGTTATACTTCACCTGCAGTGGAGTGCGCTTACATCTGTCGGCCTGTCCGGGTTGCCGTGGTAACGCATCCCTGCCGTGTCATCTTCTCCCTCCCCTCTTCTGACGCGTCGGAGTTGGGTGGAAGTTGGTGACATGGGGCGCCGGACCCGCCGCTTCCGGTCTTTTGTCTGATGGATGCCAGCGCCATACCCACCGCTGCATTTAAAAAGCTGGCACCTTGTCCCCTTTACTACCACAACCCCCAGGAAGAAGCTACGTGCGAAACGCGCGTCAGGGTTTTCCTCTCTCCTAGCAATCCATACTAATGCAGGTAATGACATGGTGTTACTGCCTCTCTAATAATTTTTCACATTGGCATCTATGAATGGCTTTTTTGTACTTATACTTACCCTGTAATCATGCACTTGCACCTTATTAAAAGCCATCTTTATTTTTTATAGGATCTTTTTTCAATAGACTCCATATATTGATATATATTTAGTTGCTATTGATGCACTTGCACCTTATTTAAAGCCAATTTTTTTTATTTTTTATAGGACTTTACTTCAGACCTCATATACTGATACAACTTTGGGGGCCATGCACTTGCACCTTATTAGCTGATAGGTCCTGATTCTATAGGTAGTTCACTTATTTATTTAAAAGAAATTATTTTTTTTCTATAATCCAGAGCCTGCTGTTTAATTGTTGTGTAATGTATTGGCATATTGGCCATTAGAACTTGTTATTTTATTGTCATTATGTTATGGATTGTGTGGAGCTCACTCTGCCTTGTTTGAGTTCCCTATAAACATTGATTATTTTCGGTTTTAATTCATTTTGAATAAAATATCTTAAATGGTATTGTAAAAAGCAGCTGAAAATTAGCATAAAAAACACAGCAAAAACGCCCTGTGTGAACTTACCCTAAGTGTGTCCCCTAGTGTTTATTGTAAGGATCAAGCTTCTGCCCCTGTAAAGCAGGTAAAAGGAAGCAGTAACACAGAGGCGCAGAGCAAGGGTCAACTATTGTTTACTCAATCAGCAGTAATGAACTCCTCACAGGGAGACAACAGGGAGGGGAAAACAGGTTGAACAGTGTAATGATGATTTAATTCAACAGTCTTTTTATCAGTTTCCGCTTATCGTGGCTCCGCTATCCTTTTCTCACTTGCAGTCCGAAGGATGATGGGATGCTGGCGGATGCCGGTGCTGTGTCTTCAGGCTTCCCCGCCTAACACACAGTCCCGCTTCTGGCGGCAGTGGGTGGTCACAGGTTTTGCCCACTGAGTTCCTACTCTATTAAAGTGCAGAAAAGAAGAGTGAAGCTCTACACAAGTCTCTACTCGAAACAAAGCAGAGTCTATGTACTGACTACAGGTCACATAGACGATACCACTATAAATAATATATAACAAAGCATAAGTGGAAAAAATAAAAATAAAACGTAACTTTTATTAGAACTAAAGCCACATAAAAAACAAAACCAAACACCCAAGTGGATAAAAAACTGG